>NC_137462.1:150855189-151455189 GCF_964235325.1 Thermobia domestica | reverse complement strand
CATACTTAAATCAATAAATCAAGGGTAGGACCCGGCCATAGAAACAGGCAACTTCAGTTGGGATATTTGCTTCCGCACGCTTACCGCTCACAGTAAACGACACGACTTATTTTCATTTGTTTTTCCTCGTATACCTCCTCTCTCCTCCCCCTTTCTCCTTGCAGTGCTGACGTCACTGTCGTGGGTCCTGCAAATAGGTCTGCTCCTTTGTTCTTTAATTTGCTCCTCTTTCTATTATCCTTGACCCAGAGTATTTCACGCTCCAGATTATTTCACTCTATCTTGTCGTCCACTGACGTGGCAACGTTGCATTTTCTTTATTATTCTTTATTATTGGGTGCTATACCATGTCGAGCTTAAACAGTTGGTCCGATTATGAAACTTCCACCATTTTAGATTGACAACTCACACTTGGCAATCAAAATGCTCTCTTATCATTTTTTCATATCTTCAATAGTTACCGAGTTGGCCTATGGCAAGGGACTTTTACTCGCTCCGTATGTATATAGTTGATTGATTGCCAGCAACAAGGTTATATAGGACGAAAACCACAGTTTAAAGTGAAATCTAAAGCATTCTAATGCGTATTATGCTCTCCCACCAGAAATCGAATCTAGAACCTGATGCACGAAAGACACACGGTAACCATTAGATCAGTGAACAGGGCAAGGAATAATTGTAAATGAGCATTCTGCTATATATATATAATGATAGTACTCTCGATCTGGATGGTCTCGAGTTAATAAATTCGCTACGAGAATGTTCAACAGTACGTAATGAAATGGTGGCAGTCCTATGTTTCGATTTATACGATACTTCGTATCTTGGAATGACCAACTCCACTTGGGATTTTGGATCAGTACTCTAAATATTTTGATCGTTGAGAATTTTAGCTGGTTGGAATTAAGCGGCCTATTTCCCATCATATCAAACATCGACTTGAAACTTAATATTTGGTTCTAAACCACATGAGTTCCCAGAGGGAATCGAATCTGGATCTCCCTCGCTGAAAATGAGTACGCTAACCATGCAGCAACGAAGGAGCTCGTAGAGAATTTTGTGTTATTAGGAATATTGAACCTATAAGCTCAATATTTCTCAAAGCTTTGTGTATTCGTAAACATTTTCGTGTGTTTTCAAAGAAGGATTTTGCTCGCCTATATTTAGAAACCGCAGCAAATGATATCTTGGGAGAGAATGTAGCTATAATTAAGGAATTATTTGTTTTCGCTCTTGTGTATCGTTGAGATGAGAAGAACAAGAAAACGAAGAAAGGTTTCAGCGAGAAGGCAAATAAGACCTTTCGTTTGAGAGAGAAGAGCGCGCGTATTGTTTCACATTTTCCTTCCTTGTAGATTTCCGCATGATAAAGCTAGTAAAGATAATTACAAATTGCAGTTTATTGATCAGAGTCGAGGGGAGGTGGAGAGGCACAGAAGAAAGCCAAATATAGGTGGAGTGAGTAGAAACTATGGCTGTGAAGCTTAAAGCCTTTTGTAGACTGGGGGCGGAAGCTTTCATGCTTGGTGCACCCACCCGACAATAATTAATGGTTGCTCTTGGTGTCATGTTTCCTTCAAGTACAATCAGAACAACCACCTTGATTAATGAGGATATTTATGCGGGAACTGATAATAACAGAAAGAAAGAAAAAGACCCACAAATACCATCGACTTTTTTTTTACTATCGTAATATATAATAGTAGAGTGGAAAGAAAGCATTTGTGTAGATATACTGTATATACACACATATTTTTGTAAGTAAATAATCTCCTTATTATCATCTCATAAATAAGAAAAAAAAAACTTTTAGAGCATAGGAAAAATAACCTCTTAATTCAATATTCGGAACTAGGAAGACTGAATGGGACATGTTTATGATTTATAAGTAATAATTACTTTCTGACTAAGGAGTTGTGTATAGGGTTGCCATATTTTAAAATTAGAAAAGCGGGAAATTCTAAATCGTAAATACTGACGTGAACTTGTGTATTACAAATACTGACCTGGGATCTTTCGGACCTTTTTCTTTTTTTCTTTTTTTTAAGTGATTTCTTTGTTAAGGGACACTTCCAATGTACTTTTCTAACGAAACTAAAGTAAAGCAAATTTAGTTTTTGCCTTTAATGTTTTGTTAAGTTCAACAAATGTGAGTTTCGAATTCTAAAGTAAGTATTAAATAACTATTATAGTAAGATATCTGTAATTGTAAGAATATTTATAAAGCAGGTTAAGAAAAAGCAAGCGATATATGGCAGGAGTTCATACGGTTCTCTCGCTAAGAAACACAAAATAATTTATATGAAGTCATAATTCAAGTAAGTATGTTTGTCACAATATCCACAAATGAATATTCATTCCTATAGAACCTCCAGTACATTACATTAAAAGCACATGAACCAAAAAAAAAAAAAAAAAAAAAACACTGTGCATTAGAACAAATCTCTTATTAACAAATGGCTCTGCGTACGCGCGCTGGGCATATTGCTCACAGTTTGAGCCTGAGCGCGAGTCCAAATTTGACTCGATCACTATTGAGATTGACACAGAGATGTAGCGGTTTACGTTCAATATATCTACACTTTATCAATAAAGTCGTCTTAGATTTTTCCCCAATGCAAAAAAGCGGCTGGATTTTCGTGATTAAGAAATGATTAAATGAAATGAAATGAAATCTTTGAGTTTTACGTCCCACGGTTATGCCGGTTAGGCTAAAGGAGACGGTGATTATGAGAAATGAATTAAATGGTGGAATGAAGAAAGTGGGAGGAAACGGGAGAACCCCGAGAAAACCCACGCACACGGTGTTTGTCCACCACAAAGTTCACTTGGCGGAAGAAATGATTAAGCGAGGACGCATATAGGACCTGAAAATCTGGTGGTACCCGCTAAAATCGAGTAATATGGCAACCCTAGTTGTGTATATGCATAGTGTATATATATATATATAATATATATATATATATATATATATATATATATATATATATATATATATATATATATATATATATATATAATATATGTAGTCTTCTGTAGAAATGTTTCATGTATTTTGTATTGATTAATACACACATATACATTTATGAGAAATATTATTCCTAACTTTACATTGTCACTCACTCTGCGGGGATTCTAATTATGAGCGCCCTAAACATGTTTGTTTTGTTTTTGGGAATAACATGATTTTTTCTTCAACGTCAGTTTATTTATCAACATGGGAGAATGGAGACTACTTGTACTATCTTTTTGTGCTATTGTTCCCAACGAACTTCTTGTCCTTTCTCATTCATATTTATTTTCTGAAAAAATTAAAGAAAATATATATGGTACAAGTTCAATCAAACCCATCCGGTATGAATCAAACTTACTATAACGGTAGACCTTTACCTGCTATGTATGCGTGTGAAATATCGTGGTGTAAAGGCGTTTGGTTCCTGAGTGATGTGGTATCAAATGTAGAGTGTGGACTTACTGAAATTTTCACAAAACAATCTTAAGTTTCTATCCATTTCGTTTTAAAAAACTTAATGGAGGACGACTTTTTCCGCAATTGGGAAACTTTATACTAGTACTACAAATGTGTGTGATGCAAGAACAACTTCGTACACGTAGACGCATTTTGTTTGCCTGTGGAGTGTAACGAGCTGCAAGGATAAGAGAAGAAAATTCGGTTGGTTGATTTGGAGATTAACTTGTCTTCTCAGCAGTGACACGGTATGAGACGTAGATCTATAGTAGTAGAAGTAGATTTCAATCAACTTCTACGTAGTCATTGAACAAATTGTCAATACCAAGAACACTATAATTTCTATATAGTAAACATTGTGTCTAATTATTTTTAGGTGAAAATTGTGTGGTTTTTACGTCGTATGTATGGATTTTTATTCATAGACATTACCTTTGGTCATATTCTGACTCGCAGGGAAGAGCCTCAATTTGTCAGGGAACCCATGAGACCTACATGCAGTTAGCCCCCCACAAGCTAAATCAAAAATTATTTTTGTTTTGATCGTTTGATCAGGTATGATCAACAATTTCTGACGTTTGACTATCTTTACTAACATAAGTATAAGCTATGTTTAGTAGGGGGCTAACTACACGCTTGTCCTCCTTAATTGCCAGATTCAAAATTTCTCGACGCTAATCGTTTGATCTTCATTTGGTCAGATTTGATCAGCAATTTCCAACGTTTAATCAACTTTGCTAGCCGAGATTTGTAACACCGTTGTACATAAATAACAATTAAATATATTTTAGTTCTTTTTAAGCAATGTGTAATACGTTGAATCTCAGCAGTGTTCTAGGTCTAGAAATCAAGAATATGGAAAATTGACAAGTACTATTCCCTAGATATTATTATGTTCATTTTGATTAGGTAGTTGGTTTTGGCTGAATTTTGTGTTTGTTCAGTGTTATCAGTGCCGGATTTAGGTTTGATGGTGCCATAAACTATTGAAAGTAATGGAACCCTTTGCATGTCTAGCTTTCTTTTTCAGCGACAAAATGTCGCCATTTTGTGCGTTTTAATATTTGCTATATAGTACTTTATTTACCTAATAAATAGCTGAATACGTTTATTAACTTCATAATGATCAATTTACAGCATTTTATAATTTTACAACATTTACAACCCATTGCAAAATTCTTTAAAAGCACAAAATACAGACTCATAATCTAGTCTTTAGAAGATTGCTATAACATGAAATAAGAAGTGTCAATATATTACACAAAACTATTAATAATTATACAGGGCAAGTCAAATTGATGGACCCAATTTCAAAAACTTATTCTGAGAAATCTAATATGCATATGTTATTGTGAGACATGTGCTTCGAAAAGTTAATTTTTAAAGTTTGGTTTACACGCAGTGTTTCTACTTTCTATCCCTAATAGTTAGCAGCAAGCAGTTAAGGAAAATGGCCTTCAATGGAGGGCAGAGATCTTTCTGTGTGCTTCATTATCACGTAAACAAATCTGTTATTGGTGTACACATGTCTTGACTCCATGTGAGGTTTTTGTAAAAGATCATGTTTACGAACCACCACTTCCAACAACACTGAATGACCTGTGTGCCCACATCACAGCAGCCATTGCTGATATTCACCGCAACATGCTGGAAAACGTTTGGCAGGAGATAGACTATCAGCATGATCTCTACCGTGTTACGCGAGGTGCTCACAAAGAACAGTTGTGAATATGTTCCAAGAAAACTTTAACAGTGTATCTCTCGTAGCACGTGTTTCGTAATAGCATATATTTAGTAGATTTCATACAATAAATTTCTTAAATCGGATCCATCATTTTGACTTGTCCTATATATAGCATTATTAATATGATATTATGTTATAACCTACACACAATACAAATTGTAGTTAATAGAATGCATTTATATAATATCAGTATGACCATAGTACTCCACATTATTCGTTTGGACAACATACCTTTGTAATTTGTTACGCTAACTTAGTTGGTGTAAAAGATGATATTTCTAGTAATACATGTGTCATATTCATATAAAATATCAATAACAAAAAATATTTAATGTGACCAGTTATATTACTATCTGCCCCATACTCATTTAACTGTATAATTTTATCATGATTCGTTGTATACTGGGTATGCAAAGAATTAACAAACATTAACTACATTAAAACACTTTTCTTCTTGTATTTGCCAGAACAAAGTCATTGATCAAATCATCAAATTTTTCACTTTCACACGATGTGGCTTTGTCATAAAACATTATTGTTCTAAATTCATTGTAAATTAATTTGGCTGAGAAAAGATCTTTCTCCACGACAATTTCAAATCATCACACAAAGGAAATTATCATTCTTAGAATTGCTTCTACATTAGGTAATGTTGATTGAACATGGTCATTAAATATTACTTGAAATGGATCCTGATGTGTCAGATTTTCATGTGCATGATTTTCACTATGTGTAACATACTGATGAAAAATGTTTGACTTAAACAACGTTCATGTTCACATCTTCACGATGTATTTGGCTGAAAACATTGACACCTTTACGAATTTGTTCTTCTGTTGTATCTAGTTTTGTTAGGAATGAAAAGTTTTTTTTGTAGTACCATTGTATACTGATGCCTTGTGTGCCAAACTAGATACTAATGCATCTATCACAGGTACAAATGCTTCGATTCTGAACTTGTCTTTTGGCTCAAGGTTCTCTAAAGCATCATCTTCATCGTCATTTATATGCCTCCTTCTAGATCTTCTACTTTTCTTGCCATCATTAGCTAATTTGTTTTCTGCCTGTTCTTCAGAATGGTCAAAAAGATATCTGGAATCTGACAAAATCAGAAAGTTAAGCATACAATTTACTGTATACATCGAGGTCAATCTTAGAGTCTTGCACTGCAAATAACTCCAAACATATAATTTATCATACATGCAAACTCCCCCCCCATTTTATTCAAAAGGTTTCTGGCTTTATTTCCTGTTTCATCGTTTTCTGTGTATCAATATAAAGCTGAAGCAATGCAGGAATTATTTCATCATAACTGTCAATTATTGCACTTGAGGGCCTTGAATGAGCTTCCCATCTAATCTCTGACAAAGACTTTGCAACTTTTGAATCATCTTTGAAGAATGATAACAGCACCGCTGATCTGTGTGTAGATGATGACAAGAACTTAGATATATTTTTTTGAATCCAAAATAACACTTTAGCAACAATGAGCACCTTCCAAAACCGCTCTCAAGCAAAATATATGTATTTTTCTATAGATATATTTACTGGGAATCTATCTATTAAAATGCTACAATAGCAATTATGAGCGTCTGAACTCCAACTTATAACTTTAGCTTTCAAGTCTTTCATTTACGGTTGTGTGTGATTTCACGTTTAACAGAGACAAACATTTTAAGTATTTGTACTTTAGTCTAAATTAGTTAACTATATCTTTTTCATAAAATTTATGATATAAAATTATTGATCAAAGCCTTTGTATTTTAATAAGCCTTCTCTAAAATCAATGCATGTGAATTGTGCTTCCATCTTCCGAGTTTTTTAAAACTATATGTTAAGGACGTTTATATGTTTGTGGTCAATCCTTTCTACAACGAGATCTCGGAAACTACAGGCTTTAGAAAGATGACGTTTACATTGATCGATTGGAAATTTTGCGTAGATTGTCCAGTTCTAATTGAATATTTAAGAAAAACATGGCCATTATTTCTTTATTACAATTTTAGGGCACACTGGAAGCGTAGAAATTTAAAAAAAAAGAAACTAAAGCATCATATCCTACACATTATACATTCCAACACCACAGTGTTGTATATTGGGGTTGAATATGTCTCAGGCGTTTGTTTCATGGCCAAATAATAATGAAAAATGAAGAATAACCATTTCTCGAGTCTAAGATAAATCTTTATTTTTTTGAGTGTTTTGCCTAATGAACACCATATATAACTGACATTATAATTAATTGTGTATGTAATGTATTTGCTTATTACATACTGCATGCAAGAATTAGAAACTCCAACCGGAAGTAGGCTCAAACCTTGCAAACGGTGCGAGATATTGAGGAAAAATAATCGAGAAAAATCTCCCCTTTATGATACCCCTTGCCGATTTATTTTTATCAAGACGTCTTTCACTTTTGTCTGAAAAGGGACATGTACAGATGTCGTGAGGAATGAGGAGATTTATGCTCATATGCGAATGATGCGCTGTGTAGGGAGCGCAGGTTCAGCTAATCTATGTATTAAAATGCTAGGTTTGTGGTAAAAAAATGTTTATATGTTTGTGGCCAATTCTTTTGACTATGATATCTCGAAAACCACAAGCTCTAGAAAGATGCTATTTTCAATGATCGATTGCAAATCTTGTGTAGATTGTTCAGTTCTAATTGAATATTTTAAAAAATGGCCGTTATTTCTTTATTACATGTTTTAGGGGTAGTCTGGAAGTATTGAAATTTTAAAAAGTAAAGCATCATATCTAGTTATACATTCCAACCCACACTTTTGTATACAGGGTTAGTACATCTCTCCGGCGTTTGTTTCATGGCCAAATGATAATGAAAAACGAAGGGTAACCATTTCTCTAGTCTAAGATAAATCTTTGTTGTTTGAAGTGTTTTGCCCAATGAACACTATATATCACTCACATTATAATTGTGTGCGTACTGTATTTACTTATCACATACTGC
Organism: Thermobia domestica; assembly: GCF_964235325.1. NCBI lineage: Eukaryota > Metazoa > Arthropoda > Insecta > Zygentoma > Lepismatidae > Thermobia > Thermobia domestica. Next base: position 151,447,008 of record NC_137462.1, on the reverse strand, counting down.
ATGCAAGAAGAAAGAAAACACTGATCGTACATGAATTAGAAACTCCAACCGAAAGTAGGCTCAAATCTTGCAAACGGTGCGAGATATTGAAAAAATAATCGAAAAAATGTTTCCCTTTATGGTACTCCTTGTCGATTTTTATCAAGACGTCCTTCACTTGTGTTTGCAAAGGGACATGTACAGATGTTGTGAGGAATGACAAGCAGATTCATGCTTATATGTGAATAATGCGCTGTGTAGAGAGCGCAGGTTCAGCTAGTAGTAGTAGTAGTAGTAAAAAAAACATAGCTTTCTACGAGAAAATGAGCGATGTACCATATCCGGTTTAAAATTCGTATATGTATATACGTAGTTTCTTGTTGTGTTTTGTCGTTTTGCAACAACGGTTTTTCGATAATTGCTAGTGTGTAATTATATAGTCAGAAGTAAGGCTTTGGAGACTCTGGCTGAGTGGAAGCTGGGAAATAGGGTCTACAGTTATTATAATAAGATGTCTGTATCTCCGAATCCGTTATGATTTTGGAGACTTTTTTTTTTTAGTTTTCATTAAGCACGCGTTCAAACGTTTCTTGATGTGTGAACTCAAAATCAAAAAAGAAAAAAGAGGTGTGGGAGGGAACACTGAGATGCCCATAGTTTGGAATACCTTAAGTTTAGAGAAATGAAATTTGATATTTAAACTTTTTACTTAAAATAATTAAAAGCATGTTTCAGCGTTTTTAAAGATATTTCTTCTAGAAGGAGGAAAAAGGGTGGAAGTATGCACTAAGATGCCTATATAACCTACGAGATATTCTAGTTTAAAGGAGCCCCCGCCAAGTGAACTTTGTGGTGGACAAACACCGTGTGCGTGGATTTTCTCGGGGTTCTCCCGTTTCCTCCCATTTTCTTCATTTCACCATTTCATTAATTTCTCGTAATCACCGTCCCCTTTAGCCTAACCGGCATAACCGTGGGACGTAAAACTCAAAGATTTCATTTCATTTTCTAGTTTAAAGGAATTCTATATGAAAAACGCAGAAAGAGAAACACAAAACATTGCCTGAAATAACACATGGGAGCATTTGCTAGCCATAATTTCATATATAAACCTTAATTTATTCTTGCTGATACAAGCTAAAACCAATTAAAATAGCAAATGTTTTCGACAAATATAACATTACTTACATAGCATTTTAATTGAAAACTTTTTAAAGTTACTTTAATGCAACGGATAAACAGATTTTGTATCCTTGAACAAATATTGAAAAAAAAAATAAGGTGCCCTACTACTAGGTGTCAGTGCATTCTAGTTCAGAAGTGGGTGGAGAATGTTTTGAAAGCTTTTCAGCAGTCTTGGTGTGTAAAAGTGAGAATAATATGCTTGATATCTTTAGTATAATAAACTTCCAAGTTGAGGTTGAAAATCCCTTTATCATGTAACGTAACATCTGTACAGATTTAAAGTGAATGGAAAAGTACATAAATTGGGTACGGAAACTTGACCCATACAGTGAAAACTTTAATTTGTTACAATGTAAGCTAAATATCTTTAAAACTAAGAAAATTTGAAAAAAAATCACGTAAGTTGCCATTAATAATATACTAAAACAAAGGATACTTGTTAATGCAAAATACTAATAATGTAAACTACTAACGCCAATCTCTTGCCTAGGCTATAAACTAAATATTTAATAAAATATTCGTATAATTTAGGAATATATCAAAGAAATATACTAAATATGCTAAGAATATTGTAAGGATTTCCACATTACGACAGACGCACGTGTCAACTTAACACGTGCTATTGATTATAAACAACCTAGAAAAAAAAAGCTGATATGAAAGACACTGAGGAATGCCCCCAAAAACAAGAAAAGACGAACTATGGAAGAGCCCGAAGAAGACAAATAAAAAAACTAGTTTTAACCTAAAAGCGAAAATTTTCCTAAAAGTGTTGGTGTTCGTAAAATCTTGATGAAGACACATTTGTGGGTTATCACATGTCACTCCCGCATATTATTCGTATTATATTCAGACTTAAATTCCCCATTCATTACTCAAAGAGATTATACTACAAAAGCAACTTTTATTTATAAGTTTATGAACATTTCTTTTGTGATTTTTTATAGTTTATTATTATTGTTATGCAACTGCAACCAAAGAAAGTTATAAATATTGTTTTGTTTTAATAATGTTTACTATTGATAAAATACATCGAAATTCTGTACTTTTGGGGAAGGGGCCATACAAACCCCACGAGAGGCATTTACTGAAATCAGAAGTATCTTTGGTATCTATTTATGTATAAATGGGTCAGAGCCAAAGTGGACTCAAATAATTCGTACCTTTATTCACTTTTCTTACTGATATGCAAATTAAGTCGTTGTATTTCTTTAACTTGGACTAATAAAAGTCGTAGTGAACTAACTTGGACTAAATTAGTTCTTCTGTACTCTGCAGTATTTTGAAATTGTCCATATGTAATTCTGTATAACGGTTTCACTTGTGCAACTGTTCCTTCTAATCTCTTTGTACTTCTGAAATGACTGTTGACAATTATATTAACAAGTATGTAAAGATCAGTACAACTTATTAAGAGTCCTTCGTGAGTGAGTCGGCAGACGTATCACATTTGTGCCCAATTAGTCTCGGTTTCGAGTTCAAATGGAGGACAATTTGTTTCGGATGTAAGTCGAGAAACGATTTGGACTCTGCTTTAAGCTTATGTGACCCTTCCAGCATGACCCGGTTGTTGCATAATAACACCAAGGTGAAACAAACTTATTTCTGTCCATATGTGATATACTGTAAATACATAGAGCAAATGATTTAAACAAAAAAAAAAAAAAAAAAGTTTAAACCCAAAAAACCGAACTTTTTTTTTTTCAATAAAACCACGGTTTTTGTCAACCCTGGTTTTAGCACATTTTTTGCTCGTATCTCAATATGATTTAAATTTTCAATTGAGGTTGAATTTATTCCTTTTCCTTAATTGATTTCGACAGTGTTAGCATATAATAGTCACAATATATATGTTTTTTGTTTGATATCTCAGTATGATTAAACTTCCACATTAAAGTTAAAAATTCTTTAACCTTAATTGATTCAACTAGAAGCAATTGGAATAATTACTAAGCTTGAAAGAACAGCTGGTGCTGTGTACTGAAATTTTAACTATTATAACGACTCTATAGAAAAGCGTCGTCAACCTGGTCCGTCTGGTAAAATATAAGTTACGAAGCGATAATAACTTTTCTTTATGCAAGAATCAACTCAGATGTTCAAAGATCATTAGTCTCACCTTTATTGCTTGATATGTCTTAAATATTCCTTTTAAGACCGTAAAATACATAAATTTACTTGACTAGGTCAACACATAACATGTACATAGCCACAACTATCCCATAATAATCTCCTACATATATTAAAAACATTCTTCTTTTCTGTTAATTTAAAAATGAACATTCTACTAAGTATATTACATATTTATGAGCACTTTTTGCCCACGGTACAGGTAAATATTATACAAACTAAAGTATTTCGTTATAGAAAATGTCGCCCGACAAAGGGACTGAATATAAAAGTCATGAGTAGGCTTGGCTTTTATATTCAAGAACTACTGGTCTGATTAGATTAATGTTCGTACATTACATATGTTCTTTATATTTTGATCACACCTCGTATATCTTCATTATTTTTTTTTGTTAACCCTCATATATATATAAAATATTAGTTATTATCATTCACATAAATACATTTACAATAAATCTTTGATTTCATTAATATTTCTCTTTTATTACATTATTATTTATTCTTTATCATTAAAAACATCGTCGCTTAGAAATATAATTAACGAGGGTGAAACACAAATTATCAAGATTACTAGTTTCGATCATTATTACAAACGATGATGTGACAAATAATATTTATTCTTTTCGGGCGCATTGTATAACAAATAAGTTAGATGTTGCAATTGTAATGTATACATAGTAGCACTAAGATGTCATAAATAAAGAAGAATTTCATTCAAGGTAGTTATTGAATAATTGATTTTATAGAATGGATCTTATTCTTAACATAATCTTTGACAATTAAACACAAATCAATCTGATATAAAGTAATTTTTTTGCCTTTAACTAATTATAAATTGAATTATGATTCTTCACATTAATAAGAAAGAATAAAAATTAAACATAACCTACGTTTGAATAATCAAATGGAAGTAAATAAATTTATTTTACAGAAACGTCATAGGAAAGATCATTTTCATAATTAGCATGAACCGGTAAATTGGAAGATAAATGTTCATAGAAATTATCGCTTAAATTTTTAGACAAATGCTCATGAGAACCTACAGCTGACATGGGTTTAACCCCTACCATATCAGCCGCAATTAGTTTAAATTCATACTCGAGTAGGGTTCCAATAGGGTACACTGTACAGCACAATCATGATTATGTCCTGTATTATTGTTTTGTACAGAAATTACTTCAATACCTGGATCTTGATGTGAAGTGCCATCTCTTATCCTTCCATTACTTCTATCCACGTAGTTCGCTGCGTTGGTGGAATTTCTCCATACATTTCGTCTATTTTTAAACCTATTTTGACTATATGGTCTAACATAGGAATTATTACGATTAATTAGGTTAGGCGGATTCCCTACATAACCTTGTCTATTTTGTTCATTTTGATTGCTAGAGTATACTCGTCTTAGGTTCGGTTCATTATTATTCACACTTCTGATATTCAAATTCCGAACAGGGACCAAATGATCTGAATTATTCTTATTTTTACCCATTCCTGATTGTGTTAGATTCATAGCATGGTATTGAGTTTCGTAGCATTGTACAAGCATTAATAAATGACTGAAACTCATACACTGTGTGGAAAATAAGATCTGCTGTAATTTAAATGGAAGCAAATTGCGAATCGATGCAATTATTCTTGATTCCGATTGCAAGGGATTAACAACCTTTAATTCATTATAGACATTTACAACAAACTCTACAATAGATTTGTGCAATCGAGGATTGAAATGTTGATTTCTAAGAGTGGCATCTCTGTTTGCCAGCAAAAAGTCATTTTCGTAATTCGCGATCAATGCCGCTTTAAATTCCTCATATGTACTAATGTGATCACGTATTGCCTTAAACCATAAGGAACAAGGTGGGAGTAATACATGGGGTATTAATTTCATGTATTGTGATCGGTCGATAGACATTATACTGCATTCGTCTTGGAATTTCTCTAAGAAAGAACTAGCATTTTCATTGCACTTACCACTAAATTTACTCATGGCTTTGATTTCGCTCATCTTGACACTTAGCTTTACCTTTCTTTTCTCACTCCTTGTTCTTGTGGTGTGATTGTTCCGGTCCGTAGCGTGCTGTGTCATGATACCATTTATATTTCGTTCATCAGTGATCTTCGGACAATTTTCCTCTAATATAATATCCTCCTCAGATTCCGGCGAAGGCGTATTTATATCCGGTGATTGGGGAAACTCGAAGCGATCACTGCCCAGATTATTGCGATAAATGGTGTCTCTAGCCTGTAACGTTTTAATTTCTTCCTGCATAGTAGCCAACTGGATCTTTTGATGTTTAACGGAAGATTCTATTAACGTTAAATCCTTTTTTACAGCACAGATTTCATGATTTTGATGATCGTGCTTTTCTTGACACTCATCGGCTAACCTTTTTAACTTCTCTTCAAACTGCGAGGATATGTCGTTCATCACCTGGACGATTGTTTGTTTCGTATCGTCTGATTTCAGTTCTATCCGTTCTATTCGTTTACTTAATTCTTCATACTGCTTGCTAGCTTCATTAAATTTCAGTTCTATCTTCTTTTCCATGGTCTGGTTAGCTTCATAGAACTTCAGTTCTATCTTCTGTTCCATGGTCTGGTTAGCTTCATAGAACTTCTGTTCCATGGTCTTGTTAGCTTCGTTGAATTTCAATTCTATCTTCTGTTCCATGGTCTGGTTAGCTTCATAGAACTTCTGTTCCATGTTTGTGTTAGATTCATTGAGCTTCTGTTCCATGGTTTGTTTTATCTCAGTCGTCATTTGCATAATTTGTCGCTGCACAGCTAACAAAAGTCGATCCTCAGATGACAAACTTGGTGTTGCACTAATTTCACCTGGATTACTGGTATTAGATTCCTGTTGCACTATTTCACTATCCATTTTTCTTTTGATGACCTTACCGCTTCGTAATACGGTTAAGTTCGTATTCATAAATGGTAATATCCAAGTAAATTCAGCCCTACTTTCCTTCTTCGGGAACTGAATTTTCAAAAGGTCCCGGGTTTGGTAAACCAAATTTTTATAACGACTCTATAGAAAAGCGTCGTCAACCTGGTCCGTCTGGTAAAATATAAGTTACGAAGCGATAATAACTTTTCTTTATGCAAGAATCAACTCAGATGTTCAAAGATCATTAGTCTCACCTTTATTGCTTGATATGTCTTAAATATTCCTTTTAAGACCGTAAAATACATAAATTTACTTGACTAGGTCAACACATAACATGTACATAGCCACAACTATCCCATAATAATCTCCTACATATATTAAAAACATTCTTCTTTTCTGTTAATTTAAAAATGAACATTCTACTAAGTATATTACATATTTATGAGCACTTTTTGCCCACGGTACAGGTAAATATTATACAAACTAAAGTATTTCGTTATACTATTTATGATAGATAAATTACAATAAAAGCAATTTGCTTGAATTTCAGTATGCATAATCAAACATATGTAGATTTTTAATTTATCCGCTTATCTTGTGTGGAGGAATCATTCAATAGGAACGATCTGTAAGCTTCAAAGGAAACACATGCTATAAAGTGAAAGGCTTTAATGCTCACAATAAATTGTGAATAAATTATACTAAATAAAATTGTTGACATTTTACTTACATTTCAGTTTTCATAAATTTCCAAATTGGGACTTGATTTACTCTTTTATCTTAACTGATTTCAACTTCAAGCAATAGACATGATGGTTGCTTGTAAGATACTCTATCCCATGATTGATCTAAATCGGACTTGTTTTAAAGAAAGTTACCAAAGAACAGACATATACAAATGCGTTTTGATTTTTACATACCGAGTAGGTCTTAGAAAGAAAACTCAGGCCATGTTTAGTCAAAATCAAACTTTTTTTTTTTAACGGGAGTTAGCGTAGAAGCAAGGGCGCCCATGTTGTGGTTTCCAAGAAGGGGCAAGTATAAGCGACGTTTCAAATATAGTTTCAAATTTTGCTGTAACTAATGTAAAAATTCTATTGGGTTTTCGATATTCCCAAGTACAATTTCCTCTTAGGGGGGGAAGGGGCGAGCGCGCCTCCTTGCCCATCCTGATGGGCGCCCTTGCGTAGAAGTGATATACACAGAAGCATTTTTGCTTCTTTATATCGAGAGATAGAAGCTGGCTTCGATCTCTGATAATTTCGTTTAACGGTGACTCAGTGGTAGACTTCTGATGTGAACAGTCCAGTTTTCGATCCCAGTTCATGTGAGTTTGCGGTGGACAACACGTGTCCGTAGATTTTCTTTAGCTACTCCAGTTTCTCACATTGTCTTTACACCATCATTTCCTTGTCAACATCACTGTTTATCTCCCATAACTTCGTAACATAGTCATGAGACGTTAAAGAAAGTTTTTTATCATTCTTAAAATCTTTTTTATATAATCTAACGTCTGTATTGTACACTCTAAAGTACTCAGTCCTCTTTTAAGTATAAATTCTAGTATTTCTAGAAGAAATTGAACAATACAAAATAATAATAATAATTTTGTTTGTGCCAGATTTTTTTCTGATATTGTTATAATTTATTCTTCAATCAGGTCATATGTAGTAAATAATAAAATTTGTATAGCTGAACACACAGTAACTACAGTATAATAAACATAATTAAATTTTTCAACTTTAATTTCTGATTTATGCTACAGTAAGTCTCACTTTATTCAAATAAGCTGGCGCTTTTTCAGATCGTTTAACTACCTGTTTGTTTTTGAATTTTAAACAAACCTTGTTCTACCAACTTCTGAATTCCAAAGATATTTTTGGAGGGGAGGGAGAAGAAGGAGCTGGAGAACTTTCTAAATTTTTTTTAAAGGAAAGAACCATTATAATTACTAAAGAAAAACGAAAGTTTGATTGCTTATTCAAGGTATTTGCACGTATGTAGAATTCATTAATCCCCATTATCACAGGACATGGAAGAAAGATTTATTCAATTCAAAACAATAAACAGATTTTGTTTTTTTCTTATCTTGTTTTTCAAGTAATATTTTACGAACTTCCCAGCGTTTCTACAGACTTTTTTTTATTTGTTTGTTTATGTTCGTTCAGTATTTTGTCTGGTCGATTAATTTTACCATTTATATGAAACACAATACAAGAAAGTTTGCCTTGAGAATAAATAATAATAATAATAATAATAATAATAATAATAATAATAATAATAATAATAATAATAATAATAATAATAATAATAATAATGTTCAAAGAGAATGAAGGAAATAGGCAATGACGATGTGATATTACTTTTTTTTTTTTTGTACCAGTGTGTCATATACGATACCACGACATGCCACGTCTAACTTTCTCTTGGTAGTAGTAGAGGAAAGTGCGAGAAAGCTGGAGGCAGAAAAGCGGCAAAATGCTTACTCGACTCCAGAAGTTTTTTTCGCAAAACTAGAAGAGAGGATGCAGATATTGTTGTTGGGACTTCAAAAGCTAAGCAACGATGCAAAAGAGCGAAAGAGAGAGAGAGAGAGAGAGAGAGAAGAGAGAAAGTTGGAAAGCAAAAGAATTCTTCTTTTCATCCAATTATTCCCGCGCTTTTGCCACATTACCCTCGCTTCTAAGAGCATCATCGTATATATATATATATTTTGTGTATGGACGAATCGTTTCGCTTTTGTCTATGCAACTTTTGACACGATCTTCTTTTTTTTACTTCATACTTTTCTTTTTTAGTTTTCCTCCTCTTCCTTTCTATTATTCGTTCATCTTCTTCGTTCCCAAGTTCTTGTTCCTCCTAAATTCACACACACGTACACACGCAAAACTTTTTGTTTCTTTCTCTTTTTGTCTCACCTATTCGTGGCGGCGGATTCCATCTGTACTGTACTGGAGTAGTAGAAAATGCTTCGGTTCCGTTCCGTTTCGATGTGTATTTTCTCTCTTTCTCTTCTTATTCCTTGGTGGTATTGGTGTTGTGTTCTTTCTCCTTTTTTTCTTTTCACTTTACAGGTTTTTCCGTCGCTTAGTCGCAGTTGTCGCTTCGTTTCTTTCTTCTCTTTTTCCTAGTAGCGTATTTTCTTTTATAAACGATAGCGCTTTTGGTGAGCACTCGCTTTTGCTCTTGAGGAATCTTCGAATACTATATGAAAGAGAAGCTCTTGTTCTCGGATTTTGGATCACAACAGAGCCAAGGTGTATATATATATATATGGGCACCAATGGTGTTGAAATCCTTTCCAGTGGAATTCTCTCTGATTGCAACGATGTCTTTTCTTTACGCTCTATCTCTTTCTTTGTACCTTTGTGTATATCGCTTTTTGCTGTAGTTACTGCTTTGACGGTACTTCCTGGCTACTTTTTTTTTTTTTTTTTTTTTTGGTTCTTCACACGGTTTCTCTTGGACTTTATTTCTTGTATTTTGAAAGCTCAAGGCGTTCTTTCGGGCGTTTTCGTCTTTTGCTTAAAAGAAAAGGGCATGTTAAACAAAAGACCCTGGAGCAAAGAGTCAAGAGGAAAGAAAATCGATTTGTTATAACTAGCTTTCTGTTTCCTGAAATTGTAATAGTTCCAATACCAACACATTTCCATTAGAACGAATATGAGAATATTGTTTTCTGGCTTTCTCTGACCCATGAAAACATTCTAGCAAGTGATTAATGTGAGACTGTACTTGGTTGCTCTTATGGAAAGCGTGAAGATATAATTTTATTAGATACATTATACGAATAGCAAATCAACTCTAATAACAACTTCTGCTTTACAAAGGGTGCGTCATAAAGATCTCGCTTATTTGAAATGCTAATAAATTTTTAAGCAAAGAAGATACGGATTTCTTGGGGGGCGGAGGGGGGGGGAATAACACATAAAACCATTTTAAAACAGCTTATTTTGAACAAAATACCACTCAAATCGTGGCCTGTATTATTGAGACAAAGCGCTAGGCTGATACGAATTACATTCTGCATTGCTAACGGTGACTCATCATTTTTCTAAGAACCGCATCCAAAGCGACACGATGTTGTCCCGACCACGCCATGGGGTACACTGAAAAGGACAAATACACAAATGTTCGACAACACTCCCTACTCGAAGCTATACCCCTCCCAAATTGGAGTGTTCTTTGGTGCAGCATAACGCAAACTCTCCGATTAGGGAGGGGAACGTATCCAGTGGTCACCTAATTCTTCATTTACTTCTGGGTATGCTTCCTAGCTTTTCGGTTTCCCTTACACAAAAAAAAAAAAAAAAAAATACGTTGGAATTTGGATGAACCATACGTTAATCTGGAAACTTCCAAATATAAAATGAATGTAATTTGCATACTAAAATTTAAATACTCTTTGTTTATTTATTTTATGAATAATTACTTTCAATGCAAATTTACGAAATAATTTTACGTTTTATTAGGATAATTTCTATGTAAATACATTGACAGCATCATTTACATACAGGAAAGTTATTCATATATTCTATATGAATTAAGTATTGAGAAAATCACATAAAAAGTCTTTTTCTCTCTCTAAGAAATCTTTCACTGTAAAATTCCAATCTTCGCATCATCGAGTTCAACCGTGCCAGAGACTGGAGGTCAGTAATCTCAGAAGCCGACACTGTTGTTACTTAAATAGGAATCGAACCCAAAGGTAGGTCTTGTAGTGTATACTCTATATGGAACGGAAACCAGGGAAGAGAAAATGTAATAAAAAGAATTGACTAACAATAACCACTACTTGAAAACTTTCTCTATTGTTGGAGAGTATTCCTATACCTACATGCGAACTTTTTGGTTCCATAGGTGCGAACTTTTTCGCTTGACCTGGATTTTCATACCTAGGGGAAGGCGCATTACTTGAACGCGTTTCTAGTCGACAAGCCTAACAAGAAAGAAAAAAAAATACTTCTGTATCAGAGGTACCAACTTAAGAAAGTGTATGATTAATAATTAATTACAATATTAAAATGTTCTTGGAAATTTCGATAACAATTAAGAAATATATTACATACGACTTTTTTCGTCGATATTACTTTTTCAGTACACTATTAAAAACGTTTTAAAAGAGTTCTCTCATACCGTCGAAAGATTGCATCAAAGGGTGTATCTTGCGAGGGAGGAGCAGACACTTCTTCACTTAAAAGAGGAATGCTTCCCGAACATAGCATTTGCAAAAGGATGACAACTCCAAGAATATACAAACTTAAGTAAATTATGTGTATATCTTGTTGTATTTATGGTTGTTGTTTGTTCCATGTAGGCCTAAATGTTTAATAAGAATTTCTTCAAATTTTGATATTGTTAACAAAATTGTAGACGAATTCGTCATAATCCAGCAGGCCGAGTGTAATTTTGAAAGCTACTACTAGAGTGCGGTAAGCACAGGGGACACAGAATGTCTGCTAATAACTTGTAACGATACTCAACGGCCAGTAAACAAAGTGTAATTATTAAGGTTTGTATGTAACCACAACAAGTTTCGGGGACAAAGACAGACAGGTGTCAATAAATTCCAAGTTTATGTATAGATAGAGTGGAGTGACATACATAATTTTTAAATTATTTACAAAGGATCTCGCACAATCCTTTTGGAAATTGGATTTTGGTGGAATTGCTTGAGACCGTGATATGTTGCAGATATTGTGTTCCTGAAAAAAAGTCTCAATGGACACAACCACCAATTACTGACTATTTGGCCACTATAGGGCCACGTTTTTGAAAAGCAGCCGAGTATAACGATATTCTGGATTTCGGAGAAAATGACAAACCGTGATATGTTGTAGATATTGTGATCCTGAGAAAAAGCCTCAACGACGGCAAAACCACAAAGCACTGACCGATTGACCACTACAGAGTTCTTTTTTGAAAACAGCCGAAGCAAACAATATTCTGGATTTCAGTGGAAATGACTGAAACTGTGATATGTTGTAGATATTGTGATTCTGAGAAAAAGTCTCAATGGACACAAACACCAATCACTGACCATTTGGCCAATTAAAAAGCTAAACGATTTAGAAGATAAATGCATTAACAAAATGTTAAACAATTGAATATCGTTAGATCAGCCGTGGATTTTAGCTGTCGTTTTTATCCCTATTATAGATTTATCAAAAAAGTGTTTTCATTCTGCTTTCGTTATCAATATTAGTTATGAGGAAAATTAAAATCTCGATACATTTTAAAATAATATGATCTGTATTTTCCTGTTCTTAATTAATACTTTCAAAATTCTTCTGCAAATATTACATGGATATATAAAAGGGATAAACATAATGAGGTGCCTCCAAAACAGAACAGTAGACATATGGCTCGCGCAGTCATTAGGCTAAAGAATTCTAATGCCTCAGTTCTGACAATTCCCAAAATTATATTGAAGTAACAATACTATATAGTGAGACGTTCGCAAACAATTCTTTTACAACACACACACATGTATATATCAGTAAAAATGAACATAAAATGACACTTCAAAACGAAATATTTTAATTCAACCCCATGGAAATCATAGCAGCTGAGCAGTCAATGCTCGCGAGTATTACACTAAAACACGCTGGGGTTCGAAGACAGGTGCTACAGACTACAAAGTCATACATTAACAAACTAATTTAGCACCGCAACAATCACATAAAATATCAACACTACAAATAATAAAATATGATGCTGATCGCACAAATAACTATGTTAGTCTCTCACAATTGAGTACTGAACTAACACGGCTATCAAATATAAATCTGTCACAAGAAAAGACTTTCAGAACTGAAAGGTGGTCGTGATATGTTATATAAATCTCGCAAAAACAGTTACTATGGAGGATAAATCTTGAGGATTCAAAGGACATTGTAATACTGAATAATAAGGAATATTTAACTATCTCGACATTTCAACTAAACCATCAAAAGTAAACAAAGAGGGAAACTCTTACAATTATCGAAACTTAAGAACAAAACGAAGACATTTTTATAGGTTCCATGATAATCAAAATAATTAGTGCATAAGAGATCGAATTCGGATGACTGAAAACGGAAAGATCTTAAAGGCTACATTTTATGTGGTATTCTGTCGGAATAGCCCTATATAAAATTTGGGAATCCATGGTATAAGGTACTATTTTCCAACACACAAATATTTCCATCTCGACTTTAATTTACAATTCCTCGGAATAAGATCACTTAACCAAAGTAATCAAAGTTTTACCTGGTATCAGAAGAAAACAGCAAAGTCCACTGCATACATATCAATGTCATTCAGGAAACCAGGAACTTTCGGCGAGCAAGAAAAAAAAAAAAAAAAAAAAAAAAAAACAAGTCTGTGCAAATCACATAATCTTGTGTCTCCAAAAATTATGGAGTTCGGAACATCAGTGTTGATAGTCTCTTCTGACGAAATTCAATCCACCAAGCAGTTTCTCTTCTTTAAAATCAGAAGTTTACTCAATGCCAATGGAAATTTCTTTAAACTAACACCCAAAAGAAGCAGGAAATTACTGGCATCAATGAACTGTGTAATTAGTTGTAATACCTTCTTCTCAAGTTAGAATCTAACATCTGACATCAACAGTGACGACGGATTCTCAAAACTCCACATAATAAAATGGAATATAAACAGTTTACAGTAAAATCCGGAACTAGAGTAACTAATTAGCAATTGGTTTCACCAATTGTGAACTCCTCCAAAGATATAAATTAATGCTTTAGCTAGTGCACTATGACGATGGACGTGATCAAACGTGATGCCAATAAACATCGAAATTTCCATAATTTTGCTTCAACTTTACACGTCGAAATATGTTAGTGTTTTCTTCACTATAAGAAGTAGATTTTGGTAATACCGCTTGATAAAACTGTAAAATCTTGAGGGGCCGTAGTAGCTGAGTGGTAGATGGTTCACCTGTGGTGCGTGGGGTCCCTGATTCAATCTCATCTCGCACCAAATGAACTTTGTGGTGGACAAACACCGTGTGCAAGGGTTTCCTCGGGGTTCTCTCGTTTCCCCCACTTTCTTTATTTCACCATTTCATTCATTTATCATCATCACCATGTCCTTTAGCCTAGCTGGCATAACCATGGAAAGTAAAAATGAAAGATTTCATTTTTCATTTTTGTAAAATCTTGATTTTTCACGAACTTTGTCTCTGAACGACGAGTATAGATTATGTTAGTACTGGCTGCGCTACTCAGAAACGTCACAAAGAGATTCTATATAATAGGATGAAACTACTCTCCTCTCGGGAGTGGACGATATACTCTTTTCTTCCAAATTGAAAAAAAAAAGAAATTAAATCTTTAAGTTTTACGTCTCACGGTTATGCCGATTAGGCTAAAGGAGACGGTGATGATGAGAGATGAGTGAAATGGTGGAATGAAGAAAGTGGGAGGAAACGGGAGAACCCTGAGAAAACCCACGTACACGGTGTTTGTCCACCACAAAGTCCACACGGTGCGAGCTAGGATCAAACCAGGGACTCCAAGCACCGGAGGTGAATGCTCTACCACTGAGCCACCGCGCCCCCCTCTTCCAAATTTAAGAATACATACTGAAGTATAAATATTTTCCATTAATCTATTCTTTCTGTGCTGAGAATGGACATTTCAGCTAATATATATAATGTTTTCGTGTAAAGATTTATTTCCCAAAGTTCTTTGGTGTTGTTTACAAACATCCTGTATATACTCGGAACTTCTAGAATGAAGTTTACGTCTCAATTACTGAGTAAATAATTACTTTTAAAAATTTCAGAACTAGCAAACGACTGTTATTTTTACGTAAAAGTATAAGGGTTTTCGTCTTTTCCCATGCTTCCCTTATACATATTAATGACTACTTAAATCCAGCAAATGAATCCGTGTTTATACTGGAGAGAAAGAGCACTTCCACATAAAAGTGGTTGAAAGTTACAAGCTTATGTTTGAATATTGCTTTAATTTTAAATTAGAGTCATGTGCGGTATATGGTGAATATGAACTTTTTTTTTTTTTTTTTTTGTTATTCAAGTCAGTTGTATTTAATCAATATTTTCTTCCTAAAATTTAGTATTTTAAAAAAAAAAGAATCCTAAATTTATCTTTTTCTTTAAAAAAATCAATAAATTATGCTGTATATGAAGTGACATGCGCTATTCGGGATTTAACGGTTAAATCCAACTGAAATATTTTTGTTAAACAGGAAATAGCAAACGTATTTAATTGTTTATGTTTTAACGACATTTTCCCCGTAAACTTTAGTTTAATGTAGAATCTGAAGATCAACTTCCACTGAGGAAGATTATCAATATCGAGGACGGAAATATTAACTAAGATATATATTCACGCGGAAGTTTCTCAGGATGACTCAGTTCTAGCGCAGAAGGTCCTTGCTTTAATATTTCAGGTTACACATATAATGGTGGTTAGCATCTATCTATGCGTTTTCTCGTGCCTCTCCTGTTGTACTCCACGTTATTGGATGTGATGATAAAGAGGACAAGAAGGTAATTTCATACACATTACAATGAACTTCAGTAGATGTAGCTCGAAATGTGGTAAATTGAACTGCAGTATCTATTTAAATAAATAAAAATGAAAGGGACTATGTTTATGACTTAATAATTCTTGAACCAGTCGACCGATCTCGATCAAATTTTCTCATAGATGAGGTTCGGTCCTGAGATAGTATTTATCATTTCACTTTGATGGTGAAACCTAGGAATATACAGGGGAAAGACAAAAAATCTAAAAACACTTCATACAGGACACGTAAGTTTGGCCCTCCACTGTACAACACGTGTTGCGGTTGCCGATCGTTTTTTGTTTTCAATGTGTCATGTGGGCCTTCCTCTTTCGTCAGCAGTAACCAGTTCACCTGTGAGTATCGTGGTGTGAAAGTGGTGCGGTAAAATGGGCGGCCTGACAGACTTCCAAAGACGGATGATCGTTGGTGCCCGTCTGGTTGGAGCTTCAGTGGTAACAGTGGCAAACATTGTGTGGGTATCGAAAGGCACTGTGTCCAATGTAACGAAGGCATACGCAATTCATGGGCAAAGGACATCTGCAAAGCATAACAGTGGTCGAAAGACAATCCTGTCAGAGAGGGACCGGAGGGCATTAAAACGGATTGTAGCAGCTAAAAAGAAGACCACTGCAATGAAAATTACGTCTGAACTCAATTCCTGCCTACAGAACCCGGTTGCATCGAAAACAGTGCGACGGGAACTTCATAAAATGAAAATTCAAGGCAGGACCGCTATCGCCAAACCCCTGGTCACAGCAGTAAATGCGAAGAGGCGTATCCAGTGGTGCAAGGACCACAAGGCGTAGACTCAAGAGCAGTGGAAACACGTAATGTGGTCCGATGAATGGACCTTCACCTTGTTTCCAACAACCGGTCGTGTTTACGTATGGAGAATACTGACACAGGCTTATGATACAGACTGTCTGCTCCCAACTGTAAAGCATGGGGGTGTTTCTGTTACAGTATAGCAGTGATATCGTGATTTTCTGCAGGTCTCATCATAGCCCTGCATGGAATGATGAACGATAAGGCGTATGAGGCCATTTTGGGGGACCAGGTTCTACCCATGGCTGAAATACTGTTCCCTGATGGTGATGGAATCTATCAAGATGGTTTGCCACCCTGTCACACTGCAAAAACGGTGAAATCATGGTTCGAGGAGCATGACCAGGAGCTATCACACCTCCCCTGGGTCCCACAATCATCAGATATGAACATCATTCAGCCATTGTGGTCTGGGTTAGAAAGGCGTGTTCGACCTCATTACCCTCCACCAGCATCTCTTAAGGAACTGGAGCATATTTTGGAGGAGCAATGGTACAAAATTCCACACACCACGATTCAGAAGCTGTATACGTCCATTCCACGTCGGATCTAAGCTGTTTTAGACGCAAAGGGAGGCCCCATACTAGGTATGATTTTCACACTTTTGCAAACGTTTTAGATTTTTTGTCTAACCCCTGTATATGTATGATCGAAATGAGAATAGGAATATTGTATATATGATCGAAAATGACCGATATTAGTGTCGAATCTATAATTTTCGGGGTCGCTGAGATGAACAGTGACATCTACGATGACGTTTAAATCAAAATTCAGTCCCGAAACTTTAGGGAAGGGGAGATATATAAAAATGATCGAAAATGACCGATATCAGAGAGTGCTTCAGTAATAACAAATAGTGACCGACTAACGGAACATACTACGTATTACTAATTTTTCTTGTTTTAACCCACGAAGCTAGTAATTGACGCTAGTATATCATAAAAATCACCTGGTATTTTTTTAAAAAACAGTAAATACTAGTTACAATCTTTTTCGACCCATCTTATACAGCCTAGTAATATTTTTTTATTTGCATTTATTTTTATTATACAGTTTGCGACAAAAATAAATAAGATGTTGCATTTTGCTGATGACTTGTATATTTACAAGCTCCACTTAGCTTCAGCTTTTTAAATGATTGGTAAGTTTTTCTCATATTTTTATGATACACTGTTGTACCTCGTATGGTAAATGGAGTATAGTCTATTGTACAGTTGTACTTCTTTTTAGCAAATTCTTTACGAGTACTGTCTGTGTTATAACAGATATCCGAGAGAAACAATGGCGGAGCTGATAACGTAGTCATCTTGGAAAGGTAGAATGAATTCTTCTTCACTTCCACATTGGGCTGACTCTGCTTCGGCCACGATGAACTTAAATCTCTTTGGCACTTCATAGTATTACTGTTCACATAGTAAACGATCTTTATTTGTAGACTCATCTTGTTTCTCGAATTTTTGTCATACTACTTTTTTATGCCCTGGTCTGAAACTCTTCGTAATGTGCCACATTTTCTTTTAGTCGTCTCTCAATATACGCAATGCAATTTTATTTCGTGCTTGAAGAATTGCAGTTTTATTTATTCTTGCATCTATTTCTCATATTCCAACAGCATAGACAATAGACCCAACTGTGAGAAATGGCTAGCCAACTGTCCTACGTTGTAATTGACCTCTTTGTCGATCATTTGCCAACGTTGTCCCTACGAAAGAAGTAGACTTGTGAAATGGGAGTGCGGGATCAAAACTGTTGCATAAATGACGGCGGTGAGTGAACGTATTTTTCAATATTATTTTGGCAATTACTAAACATTCCGACCATTACCCTATGTAAGACTTACCAAGTATCCTGTTATGTCCTTCTAGCGGAAGTTATTAACAAAAAAAACGATGGAGTTAATCACTTTTAGTACGAGAACGATATGCGAGGTGAAATACAGTACAGTATATACAATACAATACAGTATATAATGCAAGGTGTACAGTATATATGTGACGTTCTAATATTGTCAGGCTAGATATAGCAGTTGAAATTATACTGCTAAGGGTGGCCAGGCCTAGCATCACAATTTTATCTGCTACATGTATTTCACCTTTCATATCATCCTCTTACTGAAAGAAGTGACTAGCTCCATCCATATTTTTTTTATGAAGTCAGTGACTTCTGACAAAACGCTCACGATATGTAAGTTTACCTGAAAACTCATACGTGAAAATAGAATTATCTGTACAAATGTTTTCCAGCTTGAAATTTTGAGAGGGGGAAGCTAGACTCAGCTTATCGTGTTCAAATCATACTGACAACAATAAAATCAGTATCTAAATTCCGTATAACATTGTTTTCTTTAAATTGTTATTCTTCTGTAGTGTGGCAAGAACTTATATATGTTTACTGACAGAAGAGCAAGTATTGGGCATTAACTTACTTCGAGGAGTGCATTAATTACATTCTAATAAGATGAATTGCAATTTTAATTCAATCCAGGGGGCGCAGTGGTTCAGTGGTAGAGCGTTCACCTCCGTTGCTTGGGGTCCCTGGTTCGATTCCAGCTTGCGCCGTGTGGATTTTGTGGTGGACAAACACCGTGCTCGTGGGTTTTCTCGGAGTTCTCCCGTTTCCTCCCACTTTCTTCATTCCACTATTTCATTCATTTCTCAGCATCACCGTCTTTTTTAGTCTAACCGGCATAATCGTGGGACGTAAAACTTAAAGATTTCATTTCATTTTTAATTCAATCCATATCGAAACCGTTTAAAACCGTAGAATTGACAATATTACCCGCAACGTGTAAATTGGGAGTTTTAATTTTTTGTGTGTTACGTCCTTATAGAGCTTCGAGGTTATGAAAAACAGCTTAAAGTCTGTCTCACACATAGTGCTGTGCACATGCCATTCCCCTCTCATGCTCTGTCCGTGCCACAGCTGTGACCATTCACATACATCATGCCACACCGTGCCGTCTTGTCCTGTTACTGCTTTCTACACGATTTCCCAAATACATTGCAAGGAGTCAACTATGTGAAATTTCGAGTAGTCCAAGGAAAGCCGAAAGATTGGGGCCGCCCATTCACGACCGGACAGGTTTTTCTTCAAGGTGGCCTGTCGGGGCACGATATGGGAATGGCACGGCACGTCATGTACCAATTAAAGAAAACAATCCAATGAATTTTCAATGTCAAAATCTGAAAAGAAACTTTGTGGATCACGGCACGGACGGGGCACTGCGTGGGTACGGCACACTATATATGAATTAACCTTAACATGGACTGCGAACCACGACTGGGGCTTAAATTTTATCCAGTTATCGGATGCGCACATCAACATGAAAGATGAACCTTGCAGTACAGGCTACATAATACATTATCTCACCTCCAAGAGAGCTGAGTTACAGGATCGCGGCACCGGAATCTTCGGTCGAGAATTACAATGCAGAAACATAAAATATACAATGATCGTTCTTTCTGTCGCAAGTGCATAATGTACAGTATCGTTTTAATACTGTATGGCATTTAAGTCCCACTTATTATACAGTCGGAATATTATCACCAAATCCTATTGCTGCTAAAAAGTCAATGTTCAAAAGTCAATGTTCTCCTACCGGGAATCGAACCAGGGATCTGGTCGTACACCAGAGACGCGCGCTAATCACTAGGCCAACAGGGAGAGCTCAAAATCATATATCTGGCATCCCTTTGAGTTCTATTAAAATACATATCAGGAACGTTGTATCATTTCAAGAACACAGCGTTTCTCAACGGTATCGCAAACAAAAAATGACGAATTGATTGGTTGGAGTTTGGCGTTTCTTCCCAGCACACAGCCTGTATTTCGACGTGGAACTATAGGGTGATTTTTTTAAAACTTACGGATTTCATTTGAGTCTATAGTTTCTAATTGAAGTCCTATTTTCATGCGGTTTGTGGCAAAATATCAAGAAAGAATGGGAGATGTATGAGACTGTTTACTAGTTTAAATTTATCGCAGGTAGTATCGGCCTAACCTCAAGAAAAACAGCAAATATTCACCAGTGTACCTTATAATTGAAATGAGGTTTTGGATTTTTGAACTGGAATTGCAGAATACAAATTAAGTGTTAGTGAGAACACCCATAACCGTAGAAATTACTCCTTGGATGACAAAGAGATTTCCGATGTTTTCCTGTTCCATTTATGAGTCAAATTTGTTTCTAAATGTCCTTTGCTTCAAAGAGTATACTATTCTCACTGTGTCCTGATCACAATCACACAATAGCACACAATTGTACAGCACTACAGAGTTATTACAAATTATTGACCCGATTTCATAAATTCACAGTAGGTTTATTATTGGACACATTGTCACAGAAGTTTGCAGACCTAGTGAAAAACTCGAGAAGATTTTTTTATGTTACCGGTTCTTCCACGATACTGCAACATTGAGCATTTATTGAAGATGGCGACAAGCGTAGAGAAAGCTAATGCTGTGTTCAAGTTTTATTCATATCAGTCTGTCGTAACAGTGCAACGACACTTCCGAACGAAGTTCAACAAGATCCATTAACTGCTAAGTCTCATCTGCGATGGTATGCAAAGTTTACAGCTTCATGATGCCTCTGTAAGAGAAAATCAAAGGGGGTCGCATGCGTTCAACTGTTTCTTCAGTCACTGTAGGTTCTTACTGCGCCTGTCGCCATCTTGAAAAAAAAAAGGCTCACTACTAGATCTCATGGCAGAAATTAGAAGCGAATCTGCAACACACACACACACACACTTTCTGAGCTTTCCAATACATCTAAAAAGTTTTGTGACAATATGTCTAACAATAAGGCTGCAGTGAATTTATGAAATTGGGCCAGTCATTTGTAAGAACCCTGTACAATTCCCAATACAACAGCGCAGTTTCCTGTTGACCTTGGCGCCGTTGTCGTCCAACGGAGAAAACTTAAACCTCTGCACCGCATCGCACCTCATTTCAATTGTAAGGTACACTGGCGAATATTTGCTGTTTTTCTTGAGGCGTGGCCGATATTACCTGGGATGAATTTAAACCAGTAAACATGGTTCTATATATAAATTTCCCATCCTTCCTTGATTATTTGCCACAAACCTTATAAAAATCGGACTTCAGTTAGAAATTCTAGATCAAATAAATCCGTGAGTTTTAAAAGAATTACCCTGTATAATCCGTACATCCCCGCATCCCTGTATAATGCGAACCGCCGTAATGCTCTAAAATTTCAGTGCGTTTCTACAGACAATCGAACCCTTGACTTCGTGCTTAAAGGCGCACGCCCTAGCAAAATTCCAAGTTGTTTGTTTTTATTTAATCAGTAATCAATTTTTGCATTTGGATAAAATCTAGTGTGTAAGTTATGTATCAAACCAAGTATCAGAAATACTATATTTGTCCGTCACTATACTTAATTGCTGTAATCTTCAAGTATTGAAGTTTGTTAGTTATGAATTGAGTGGAGTGTTTAATACATTAATACCAGTACAACAATAGCTTTAATTCTTGCGATTAAAGTAGTTGACTCGTAAATGACACTGTCAAAAGGAAACATATACAATGACATGTCATATCTCTCATGTATTTGTCACTTGGAGCGGTTTTTTTTTTCTCTATGAGAGCCTATGTATTTACGACATGAAAAAGGCGCTTTTTAATATCGCTCCCACCTTTCTTTTCTATACAGACTGTTGAATATATGTAGTTGACAGGAGAATCGATAAATCAATGATAAGCGTGTATGCATGTTAATGATACATTTTTGTTTCGCTTCACTACCCAGCAATTTTTCTATGAATTTTAAAAGACGGTTCATGAAAAAGTGCTTTATTGACTGTTGAAGTGTTAGCATTCCGTGTTTTAATCCTTGTTTTGACATTAACATTATATACACACACACATGTATATGTTGATATTTTCTCCATATTACATGCTCTTTTTATACTAGATTTATTTCCCCTTTACTCCGACTGGCTTAATGGTTGTTTATGATGCTGGTGTTATTATATTGTCAAAAGATGGGGGCCTGTGCTCACAACACTGACCTTTTGGTACGAAGGACCTCTGGTTGGAACCTGGACCAAGTGAGTATATAGTGAACATCGTATTCGTGAGTTTTTTCCTCGAAGTTCTCCCCTTTACTGCCATCAATTATCTTTCGCCTCCTGACAAACTTATAAATGTATGCTATTTATTATAGTTACTTAATGCTTGATATCCTGAAATGTTATACGACCGTGCTTAAGAGATGTGTAAAGTTGGTTGTAGGAAGATAAGGGGCACAACGAGAATTCTTACAATAAACTGCGAAGTTTTAGTTAATCACGCTCGCGTAATAAACAATCACATTAACAGATGTCGCTACGTGCACTGCCACTTGTCTGCCTGACGCTAATAGGTGTCACTACTGCGGTGCAACACAATCTGCATTAAGGAATATGGCATAGGAATGAAATGAAATCTTTGTTTTACGTCTCACGTTTATGCCGGTGAGGCTAAGGGAGACGGTGATGATAAGAAATTAAGAAAATGGTGGAATAAAGAAAGTGGAAGGAAGCGGGAATACCCCGAGAAAGCCCACGCATACGGTGTTTGTCCATCACAAAGCTCACTTGGCGCAAGCTGGGATCGAACCAAGGATCCCATGTATCAGAGCTGAACACTCTACCACTGAACCAACGCAGCCCTAAGTATTGCATGGACATATGGGTGGTTGGTGGGCAAATTTAAGAAAAAAGAATATATTTGTTAAATGTAAATAATTGGAGATTTTATATTTCGTTTAAGTTTCTCTGTTAACCCGTAAGTACTTGCGCCCTTTTTGTGACAGCAGTACTCACGCGGGGGTCCATAAACCCCGAAATTGATATTTTTTAGTAACTAAGACAGTGCAGCATAACTCAAAACATGTTTTAAAAAGTATTTGCTGCAATTAGATTTTTTGTACTCATTTTGAGACATTTTTTATATATTTTTTTCATCAGGACTTCTGGCTAACAACACAATATTTACCTGTTTGGGGGTCTGTGTATACCCCGCGCGAGTACTTAAGGGTTAAACGGGTACTCCACTCTCAGCCATTCTGCATAACAAAACACTCCCTTACAAATATCTTATAGTGTCTGAGGAAAACCTTTCTTGGCAAAGTTTGCAGCCAACATTTTAAGACCTTTTCGTATTCATCACTAAATACAAGTTAACCACCGATGCTCACCTGCCACCTTCGGTCGTGATTACATGTCTGCGTAATGTCTCATATGGAACATTAAACTTTGTACTGCCACTAATAACTCATCCTCCAGATCATTCAGCTTCAACTGTCGCCAGCATACTTTCTGGTTTACCCTGCATCATTCAGGAATTTTAGTGTCGTTTATATGTCCGTGACATCTGAAATAAAATTAAAAGTATATGTAATGCACTATTATTGTTTTAGTGGTTCAACTTACAACCAGATTTGTTTAACAGAGTCTGTCGAGCACTAACTAATATATCCATGTTCTTTTAGTGAAGTAAGACACTTACAGATATGTTGACGTACTATAAAAATGATGAACTGTGTTGAAAATTTGAGAATTTTCGTAAGGTGTCTGAATTACGAAACTGATCATCACCCTTACAATAAATAAATACAAAAAAGTAGTCTCTACATTTCTCTAAATTGTAAATAGTTTCCATTGCATGTGCCTTCAAGTTTCCAAAGCACACAGAAACCATTTTTGAGGAGACAGTGAACTTATGTAAACAGCTTATCATTTACGGATATAAATTAGCACCAACATGAATAAAATAGAATTTAGCCACTTCACCCCACATTATGTGACCCATTTCACGTCATATTGCGTATAATTTGTTTTCTGTTAAGAAAATGATACAATTGTAAAGTAAATGCAAACTAGATTACACTGATATCCTGCCTTTCTATATCGTAAAGTTTCAAAATCAAAACTGACAAGAAACGCAGTATATAGCTTAATTTAACAGACTCGAAAGCTAGAAAGGAGACAAAAATTAAATGGGAGTTACTCATCTTTAAAGAAAGGCACTTGGAGTTGGTACAGTCCGCAGCAAAAAACCTGCAACATGAGTATGTAAGTTTATTGTGAAACTACGCCTAACAACCCAGGGAATCAACATTACGTCTAAGTGGCACGAATCACGTCAGGAGAAACCTCGGCGCCCTCCCCTGCCAAGGACGACCATGTTGTGGTTTCCAAGGGGGGGCAAGTATAAACGACATTATAAATGTAGTCTCAAATTTTGCTGTAACTGTTCTAAAATATCTATTGGGTTTTCGATCTTCCGAAGCACAATTTCCTCTAAAGGGGGGCGAGCGCCGCACCTTGCCCCCCTGATGGGCGCCCTTGTCCCCTGCACACTTATTTTGGAGCAAAAGACTTCGTCATTTCACAATAAACTTACATGCTTATGTTGCAGGTTTTTTATTGCGGACTGTACAATTTTCATCTTACCGTTTCCATTTGCTAGATCTAGAATGTCTGCTTCAACAACAATGCTGATTTCTACACAACATTGTTTAAGAACGTGGCCACCTTGATATAAACTTAACATGATCCACTTCACTCCACAACTTTCTTCACCCCCAGTGATTCTACAACACGGAAATAGCACTTTAGTTCTCTCTGTCGTAAATAGAGCTAGTTTCAGATGGTAATGTGATCCTTGTGAGATAATGAGAGCTAATGCTACCAAAAGTTCCCAGATTTTACTCTCCTTCCTTTCTTTGTTCTCTTTTTCTTTTTTTTATCTTCATGCACGTCCTTGACGCAAGTTGATAGAAATAAAAGAAAAGAAAAGGGAGATCGAGTTAAGAGAAAACGAACGAAGAAGAAAGGAAACGGAAAACTTCGTTGATTGAAAGTAACTGGGCACCGTCTCGTGTTGTTTGTTTTGAGTTCGTTCTTTTCTTTCTTTGAATTGGTTTTGTACCTAGCAAACATCGTTTATTTGTCTTACGAGAAACTTTTGATTTGTGTGTGTGTGTATCTATCTCATAGGGATATGTGTGCTCTTTTTCTGGCGCTCACATCTTCTGCAAATAATAATGTAAAAATAAAACAGAAGAAGTATCAAGGGACTTCCTATTACATTCCAACTGAATGGAGTTATTTAACAAGACTTTTCAATCTTGATGAAGTAAATTGTGTACTTGGAATTTTGTGTATGTTTGTGTACATATGGATGATTGTTTACCTTACTTAAGTTCGTCAATCTTTCGATTTATATTGTAGTGAGTAGTTTTTATGCAGGTTGTTTCTTCGGCAACAACTGTCTTTATACGTTATAATTCGTTTTGAGTTTACCATTCCTTTTTAGCACCGACTTCATGTAAGATGTGGACCTACAGCCTAATGCGGGATCATACGTAGCTACATGAATTTCTACTGGAGATTAAATCCAGGTCTCCTGCGCCTAGCAAGAGACTGGTCCGACAAGTCTGTAGTTTTGTCAGGTTTTTCTCTAAATTGTGAAAGACACAAGTAGGTAGTCCCTAATTCAAAAATATCTGCATACTCTTTTTCGTGGGATGGTATTTTATGGAGTGGGACATAATAATAATAATAATAATAATAATAATAATAATAATAATAATAATAATAATAATAATAATAATAATATAACCATAGTACGTATAACTTTCTGTAGAGTCTGGATAAAAAGAAAAGAATGATGAGAGTTCGTTACCAGCTTAAGATGTGTTCTGTTTCATGGTATCCAATGATTTTCATTTACTTTAATTCTTATTATCAACATTACTTATTACCGTTATTTTTTTAAATTTAACGTTCCATGGTTATGCACTGAGGCCAAGGGAGACGGTGATGACGATGATGATGATGATGATGATGATGATAAATGAAATGATGAAATGAAGAAAGAGAGAGAGAACCCCCCCCGAGAAAACACGCGCACATGCAGTTTGTACACCACAAAACCCACTTGCGGCTACCTGGGATCGAATCCGGCATCCCACATACCAGAGTTGAACGCTCTACCACTGAACCACCACATCCGCTTATTTCTTATCAGTTTAACTATTTTTAATTACATACTCCGTCCCAAAGGGATTAACGGCATTCGAGCTACGATAATAATTTGCGTTGCGTTCGTAAATATCAACATCAAATTTTGGAATGCGATACATTATCTCAAACGAAAGTTTTGATTAACGAGATTCGCAAATGTTTTCTTTAAAAAATCGAAGAGCTTAGAAATTATGTTGGTGTTTCTTTTAAAAATTATAGCATCGTAACTAACTGATTAACTGACTGTTATTTAAACGACGTATGAAGGATTGAATCCATGGGGTTTATGCTAACTGCCAAATTATTAGTCTCAACTAGGATTAGATACTCTTATTTCTAATGTAGGATTCTCATATATGGGTATTAATAGTTACATCCTAGAAACCGAAGTAGACAAGCAACTTCTAAATATTAGTTTCTTTCTTCTTGTACTTTTCTTTTTCTAATTTGATCAGTTCAATGTTTCACTTCTCAAATTCGTTACTGTTGTTACTTTCATATGCTAAATCAGACTATTGTATAGAAAATTTAAGTGTAAGTGAGGAACCGAAGACAATTTAGATTCGACTTACTTTCGCATGGACATTTTTTGCTTCCTTTCGTGGGTGAAAGAAATCACCTCTTAAACGTAGTAGTAATAGTAATAATAAGAGTTGTAAAGTACCATTTAGTATATTTTGTTACACACATAAAAACTTGATTGCAATCCTGTATTGATGACATACGAGTACTGTGCTTGCATTTTACAGTTTAAAGCTCTAAATTTTTGCAAAAGTTTTAGTGTGTACTGAATTTCATACTGGAAAATTTTCAGCTAATACATGCTCATTTGGCAATGAATAATATTTTTTCAAAGATTTTTGTTTAAAAAAAATGAAAGCAGAAAGGTGAGATAGATTATACAGAAAAATGCAATTATTAAAATATGTATCATGTTAACACTAACACTGGTTGGTTAGTTTTGAATGCAAAATACTCAAATATGAGATAAGTACAGTTTACCAAAAGATTTTAAATATGTTAAATAGTTTTGAATATCTTCAAGAAACGTAATATGGATCACTGTCTCAGATTTTATACGAAAGTTACATATATACGACTTATAGGCAAAGTTTTGAAAACATGGGAGATGGTTTCACTAGTTCATATTACCTTGTACGTATATTATTTTAGTCTTTCTTTACATCAGTGATGCCAACCCGTGGGAAAAACCCCTTTGTGGGATTTTCGACATTAGTTTTTCGAATAGGGATAAAGGGAATTTTCGTCAAAATTGGTATCATACATAGGAGTTTTTAATATACTTATTTCATGGACGCCAACAAAATTATCTATCAATGGGAAGTAGGTTAATAACGCTTGAATAAACATGAAATCAGTGCTAATTTTCAAATTTTGTTATTGGAAATTGAATGTTAGTATGAAAGTTACTTATGCATAAACTTATGGTTCTCACAATAAAAAAAAAAAGAGCAACAAAGAACGTAAATTTAACTCCGGAGTTCTAAAAAAATAATGAACGGAAAAAAGTAAGTTACGAAACGAAAAACAGTCAGTTTCTAAAATGTGCCACACGGAATGATTGGAGAATGAAGTTCGTCTAGTTTCATTCGTTCAGTACAACATTATGGTACAAAAGCGTGATGAAGATACGAAGTTCGGACAAAAAAAATGTAATTGTTTTCATCAACAATTTCAATACACTTTTATTTTAGGAAAATATTTAGTAGGAATTCAGGAGATCGGAATTTATGAATAATTCACTCAAATATTGAAAAATGTGATATACAGTAGTTTCTATCTTCATATTTTATAAGTTTTGAAAATTTTATAATTAGTATAGCGCGTGGGAAATTTAAGAACAAAATGGGAATTTCTGCCTTTTAAGATGGAATTTTTCAGTGTTTCAGGTCTGGCATCACTGCTGTAAATTTTAAGTCTGTTAAAACTATGCTATAAGTACAGTGAGTTTCTGTATTTTGCGTCCTTATACATTAGCAAAGTTATGAATGACGGGACCTACAATTAACGTGGACTCCGAGATATGGCCAAAAAACTTGAATCCCTTGTAGTTGTTGGGTGTAAAAACCTCATACAGGATCAAGCCTTTCCCTACCACACTATCTAGCCTCCAAGATAGTTAAAGATACCTACAGTAGATTGACAGTAGTAGACAAGTTTGTGTAAATTTAAATCGTTATTGATTGTTCTGCCTTAAGCTTGATCGTAATTAACTAAAATTGTAAATATAACTATTTTGTTTTTGTGCTTTACATCTGTAAGAAACACTGAAATTACGAATGATGAACGGTATAAACTGCTTTAAAGCATGATACAAACTATCATTTGGATTTATTATTATTATTATTCGAATTTTCACTGATTCAAAAGAATTCCACGGTTCGGTGTTTTTTTCCCGTTCAATTTAAAAGAAAAATACTGAAATATTCATTCTTTACTTGTCAAAGGCAAATGGCATAAGATTAAATAGTTAGCACATGAAATATAAATAAGTAAGTATATTCAAACTAGATTCCCAAATACATTACATCAGGATTCCCTAGGCAATTAACAGGATTGGGATTCCCTTTTTGGAAATTGAGCAAAACAAATCAAACTTTACTTATATTTTTTCAGTTATAAAACGTACTTAGACGATCAAACTTTAAAATGAAATATAAGCACCAATTTTACTTTTATTTACGCATTATACCGGGTGTAACAAAATTCCGGGTCATTGGGCAACTCTATTATGAGTAAAGGCACCTACGAAAATAAAAAGGGAGGAAAATTATTGGAAATAGATTGTTTTCTATCTAAAATTGTGGATTTTTTCATTCACCCCAGCCGTTTGGGCTCACCCATAAGTCAGGGGCCGCGTTGGCTCAGTGGTAGAGCGTTCACCTCTGGTGCTTGGGGTCCCGGGTTCGATCCCAGCCCCCGCCAAGTGAACTTTGTGGTGGACAAACACCGTGTGCATGAGTTTCCTCGGGGTTCTCCCGTTTCCTCGCACTTTCTTCATTCCATCATTTGATTCATTACACATAATCACCGTCTCCTTTAGCCTAACCGGCATAACCCTGGGACGTAAAACTTATAAATTTCATTTCATTTTCATTTTCACCCGTAAGTCCCCTTATGTTAAGGAAAAAGCAACATATCCACTTCAGCAGGCTGTTCAAGCGAAACTTAAAAGCACGCAAATATCAAACGGAACTTAAAAGCACGCAAAAATCAAACGGGAAACGTGAAGTGCTAGAACACTTCGAATTCGTTTTCCAACAATGGTGTATTGTTGGTGTTGTGAGGACCCAAGGGCCCAGTCAGCTGAAATGTCAACTTCGCTGCTTTTTCATTGAACATAGGGCGCCTTAGCAATGTGGAGCCAAAATGGCTGTTGTGATTGGAAAAAAAAATCCATCATTTTAGAATGAAAATAACATAATTATAACAACTTTCCTCTTTTTTCCCACTTTTTAAAAAATTTTTAGTCATGACTTACTTGGTCTATGGTCCTTGATTTTTGATACACCCGGTATTTTTTTTACAATTGCTATGCGACGAACTTTATTGTCCGTATCCTCTGTTCTCAATGTGGTGTACCATTTGTCTAGGCAGAAGTTTGCTGCTGCTCAGGGGAGCTAAGACTTATTGGCTACGAACTCGAAACCAAACACACTGAAGTGTACTTACTATTCAGGTTTGTGTCACAGTGACTCTGTGATCTAGCTTCACCGCTAGGCACGGCTCCTGGTTCGATCCCAGTTCTCTCCTAGTAGGCTTTGTGGTGGACAAGCACCGTGTGCATGGATTTTCTCGGAGTTCTCCCATTTCCTGCCATATTCATTGTTTCACTATTATCACATTTCTCATTATCATTGTCTCTCTTAGGCTTGGAGCATAATCATAGGCCGGTAACCTCACAAATAAATAAGTTACTTAGATAGCTTGGTACCTCACATCTGTACTTTACCATACTAACGTTGAAGTTTTGTTAACTTATTTTTGGTCTAGGAATTAATTCGTGCGGTTGGTACGCACACATTGAAGCTGTAGTACAAACACAAAATACATAAATACCTTAAGAAAAATATTGTCCATCGCTAGCCACCACTTTCGCCCATCTGTCAGGCAATGTACGGATTCCGTGGCGAAAGAAGTCCTCATCCTTGGAAGCGATCCAGTCAGAGACCCATGTTTCGATATCTTCTGAAGAAGTAAACCGCTGTCCAATCAAATCGTTGTTCATGCAATCGAACAAGTAGTAGTCCGAAGGAGCAACGTCTGGTGAATACGGTGGGTGGGGTAAAACTTCCCATCCGACATTTTCTAAATAGGTTTTGACCGGTTTTGCGACATGTGGGCGAGCGTTATCATGTTGAACAATAAGTTTATCATGTCTGTTCTCCCATTCTGGTCGTGTTCTGGCCAGAGCTTGCTTCAAACGCATTAATTGTCGTCGATAACGTTCTCCATTCATAGTTTCACCCGGTTGCAGCAGCTCATAGTAAACCACACCTTTCATATCCCACCATATGCACAGCATAACCTTTGCACAGTGAATATCTCGTTTTGGTTGTGATGGACCTGGTTCACCTGGTTTCACCCAGGCCTTTTTTCGTTTAGGGTTCTCGTAATGGATCCACTTCTCATCACCCGTAATAATTCGATGCAGAAACCCCTTTCTGCTCTGTCGTTGAAGCAGCAATTCGCAAATGGTTTTTCGTCTTTCAACGTCTCTGTCTTTCAATTCATGTGGAACCCAATGTGACATCTTTTGAATCATTCCCATGGCTTTCAAGCGTTTGGAGACTGTTGTTTGATCAACGCCTAATGCTGCTGCAAGTTGTTCCTGCGTTTGACACGAATCCTGCTCGAGCAATGCTGTCAATTCTTCGTCTTGAAATTTTTTTGGCTGTCCAGCTCGCTCTTGGTCTGCCAAGCCGAAATCACCACTACTAAACCGTGCAAACCACTTCTGACACGTTCGCTCAGCTAGAGCATGGTCACCATACACTTCCACCAAAATACGATGACTTTCAGTCGCACTTTTCTGCATGTTAAAGTAATGCAGCAGGACACCCCGCAAAAACACTTTATCAGGCACAAATTGCGCCATGTTCACTTAACTACAAACTGGTGTTGTTGACGCTTTAATCCACTGCCCTATACTACGAATGATACGCGATGACAGGGGTTTGCAACACATGTGTGGATACACGGAACTGTGGGACGCTCCGTTCGTTGCGCCATCTCTTGTCCACCCGCACGAATTAATTCCTAGACCAAATACGTTAGATAGTATAGGTTATCCAGGGTTTTTTCTTAAGTGCATGTTATTCCTTTTTTTATTTTTCTTTCTTTTTCTTTTTCTTTTCTTTTTTCTTTTCTTTTTTCTTTTTTTTTGAAATTACTTATTTGCAGCAAGTTTGTTAATTTTGTTTCAACGTAATGATGTTTCGTGGGTATTGGTTGTAGGTAGCAAATGAATACAAGCATAATGCCGAGTTGAAACCGTCGGTCTATTCTTGGTGTTAAGCTGATGAAACCGTGTTCTCCAAGTGGGTTCTGTTTCTGCAATTTCAATCTACATGCAAATAGAATTGACGCAAAGTTTCCGACGATGGACATTGGATTATTATTTTTTTAATTCTCTTTTCTTCTTTTTATTATTATTTGGGCCAGAAGGACATAAAATCATTGGTGTTATTATTATGGAATAGATATATCTACATATTTTCGTGTTGGTATACAGATCATCTTCTTCTTCTCTCTCTCTCTCTCTCTCTTCGCTTCTATAATACTAACTCGTAAAGTCTTTTGGGTTGTTCGCAAATGGGCTTGATGTACGTTATTTATTCCTCTCGTTCGTGTTGGAAACAAAAGCGCAACGTTAATAAGGAAATCCCATTTTTCTTTTTCCTCTTGACAGAAAGGCAGCTAATTATACACAGAAATCGATCAGC
Organism: Thermobia domestica; assembly: GCF_964235325.1. Classification (NCBI taxonomy): domain Eukaryota; kingdom Metazoa; phylum Arthropoda; class Insecta; order Zygentoma; family Lepismatidae; genus Thermobia; species Thermobia domestica. Next base: position 151,414,456 of record NC_137462.1, on the reverse strand, counting down.
CTCCTGTAACTGGAATTTTAAACAAAGTTACCTTTTGCTATTCCCCCTCTCTTTTTTTTTCTTAGCAAAAATCAAGGAAGTTTCGTTTAGTCTTCGTGTCTTAAACATAAGAGTTCAGTACTCTTTTTTTTTACTGTATCTGTTTGTGCTTCTCTACAACATGCATATCAACTATGTAAATCTAACGATTTTTCATACTGTCAGTATTCAAAGAGGAAAAGAACATTGTGTTGTTACCAAATAGTCTTGGCTTTGATTTCTGGACCGAATTTGCTTGAATTTTTTTCTTCTTGCACATTAGGTCTATATGTCTTTTAAAGAAACTACAATAACGGAAGAAATGGTAGTCGGTGGGAGAGACATCAAAAGAATACGTTGGATGAGGAAGGACTTCACACTGCTAGTAATGGAAAGTGCGCAAGTCTTTTGAACGACCTTTGCGCATGCGTTATCATGAGGATATAACATCTTTTGTAAACATTTCTGAATCCTTGCGGGCAAATTAACGGTAAATTTCATGAACTTCAGCACTGTAATATCCAATGGCTTCGCCTCATAGGAGAAAGACGTAATAGATCAACCCTACGATAGATCGCCTTACCAGCACCAACATCGTCTAAGAGTTTGGAAGCCATACTTAGACTTTGATCAAGATCCAAACACTCTCCTGGGCGGTGTGTTTGTTGTAGCAAGTCATTTTTTTTAAAATCAAAAGTGACAATTCAATGCAGGAAACGTTCCCGATTATTCCTTACACTCAAAGAACTGCACACCTCCAACCATCGATTCTTGTTTGACCGGCGTCAAGTAAGTCATGGCAACCATATGACTCAAACTTTTTCATTTTCCTCATTGTACGGAACTGCCGAACAATAGTGGTATGATGCATGGCTAACTTTCCCGAACGTGTTCCGTGTTGGTAATCAGTGCCCATGGGGATTATTTTGCAATGGTGTACCACCGAAACGAAATTTGACAAACCAAGAACGACTGGTGCGTCATTCGTCATTTGTAACTTAAATGCATTGTTAATATTTGTTTTCTTATTATTAGCCTTGGTGTACAGTGTGTTCCGGTTTGAATTCATAAAAAAAAAAAATACTTAGAACTGTGTATTCTCTGTGGTACACATTCATGCCGTTCTTGTTCAAAAACGCACTGCCTCATGAATGTCTGAGTACCCTAGCTTGTTTGGTGGACGCGTACATGTTTGTGGCGTTAGGTGCGTGACTTTCGTCTATCCCTATGTTGTGTTGCTGAGGCGAGTTTCCTACCTCAGAAGTCAAATCGGATATTTCGTTTACACCAACCTAGTTTCACTCAGTAGGTTCTATAGAAGTGAACAAAATATGTGTCAGTATAAATCCACACGCATAGTTTTTAAGAAAATTGATATGATCGATTTTTTTTATGGCGTTAAAAAGTTGTATGTTGTTCGTTGCCATCTCTCTATCCTGCAGGAATAGTTTGTTTATTTATTTATATGAAAATATACAATATTAATTATCAGGTTGTATCTACTGTTGTAAAGTTTCTCTTTACAGTGATATACGAGTGCATGCTTCTGAAGTGACGCCTGTACTATTTGTAAACATGAAAACATGTGAAAATGTGCAGATATAAACATACCTTAATCTCGCTCCTAAAAGAGGGTGTAACCCTTTTAAAGGTTGCTACCCCTTATGGCTAGCTTCCAAAAAATAAATGACTAGAAGATCATATGTGAAATTGTGAAATGTAACCAGTGTACACAAATGCCATGCTACATTTACAACAGATTTCTCCCTATATTTCCTTTGCTTCCTCTTTAAACTCAACTTTTTAAACTAATAGAACAATTTGCTGGGAATGTAGGTTTGACATTTCTGTACAGCAATTCTTGTTAGTTTTTTCTGCTCAAAGGTTAGCTTTTTTAAAAAAGCATATTCGGCGTAAACTTATTAGCTTACTTCTTTCAACATTCATTTGAGTGTATAATAAAAGTTGCTAGTTATTATTATTATTATTTCATATGAATGAAAATCAAAAGCAAAAACGGTGGTGTAACATATTGAATTAGCTATACCTCTTTGTGTTGGAAAATTCTTTAATTAAATAACCGTTAAATTTATAACCACTCATTTGTACAAATAATTTTTGTGTGAAACAAGAAAAAAAAAACGTTAATAAAAATGCTATGTTATATTCTTTTTACTGAAACTATTGGAGATGAAATTTGTGGCGGCATTGTATTAGCAAAAATTTAGCTTATATATACATTAGTCTTGCTGGAATATTTCCTCTTTTGCTGGAACCCTAATTTTACCTCCCCATCGACATGACATACATTGCTAGAGGAAGATCTATATTGTGACTCTCTCTCCCTCTTCCTCCCTCATTCCGTAATCGGTATCGATTTGTTTTAAACTGAATTTCGAGTACGACATCTCCGAAATAGTGAACGAGTATTTTTTCCATAACTTCTTTTTTTCTCCTTTTCTATGCTTTTGCTTTTTTTTTTTTTTTTTTTTTGTTAAGTGGAAATATGGGGAAAGTGGGGTACTTTCCAGTTAAGAGCTTGTTTTAAAAAAAAAACTGAACTAAACTAAAGAAAGAGAGAAAAAAGTTACATGGATGAAGAAATGTTTATGCTGGAAAATAATATAATTCGGTGTTTTTCCCATGGGATTTATTATTATTTTTTGGTATTATTATTATTGGAGCTGCCAATACAGCTCGGTACACAACACACAGTTAATGAATTTATCTTTTGACAAAGTCAGTACTTCAGATGAAAGCGTATAATCTTTTTAATGGGCACGTAATCTTTCTATTTCCTTTTTTTTTTAAAAAAAAAAAAGAGTATGCGCATATTTTTATAAATATAGTATATTTTTCTTGTGCTTAGTCTATGGTTTGCCTTTTTTTTAATAACACTATGTTACTTTTTTATATATTTTCTGGATGCATGCATCAATATGTCATACTCTTTGGTTACCACGTCGAATAGAATATGTATTGAACAGGGTATGTTAGAAAGACTGGTGACTATTAAAGATTTGGGTTTTAAAAAAAGGGAAGTGTATTTTGAAAAAGTAGGTTTGTTTTCTTGCTTAAAAAATACAGAGAAACAATGGAAAAAGTACATGTTTTAGAGATATTAAAACATCAAATAAAAGCAGACATGAAACGAAAACTTACCTAAGAAATCATTAGTTTGAAATAGAAAGTTGATCCGAAATAGGTTATCAAATACATTTAAACTTCATGTAAAACTCAGCCGCTCCTTATTGATATCTCTGAGAAACAAGATTCAGCTAAATCACTTTTTCATGTATGAAACTGAAGTCACCTCTTATTGATATCTCTGAGAAACGAGACCCAGCTAAATCACTTTCTCATGTATGTAACTGAAGCCACCTCTTATTGATATTTTTGAGAAACAAGATCCAGCTAAATCACTTTCTCATGTATGAGACTGAAGCCACCTCTTATTGATATCTCTGAGAAACGAGACCCAGCTAAATTCTCAGAGCACTCCTAAAAATTTGTGTGGCCATTCTTATTGCTGTAGTTGACTTGTGCGTGCCTCTTTGGTGCATAGGATCCCGGTGGAAGAGCATTGAAATTTGAATGCACTAGGGTGGTTTCAATTCCAGCTTAACCGTAGGTCCACGTCTCGTATAGCATCGGTGCTGAAAAGCACACTAAATCCAAATTCAATCAACATCCAAAATAAAATGTTGTTTTGCACTTCAAACCGATAGATTACCATACTTTTCTTCATGAAATTGATTAGGCCTGCGCGACGTAAGTTCTGTGAAAGTTGCTTCTACTTAGTGGAGTCATTGGGCCTTCAGGGTGAGTAGAGTTTGAGATGTGTATTTTAATCAATAGTATAATAATATAGTAATGAAAAAAAAAACATGAAAAATCTATTTATATCGGTGAGTCTCCCTTCCCCACCTTCTCCAAGCAAAAATAAAATAACGCTGCTGCTTCGGATTTTCTGTGATACAAACTACAATCACTGTATAATTTTACAGTAAAAATTAGAGCAAGTCTCTGGTGAACCTGCTTCTACAGTATTCCATGCAGCAATACCTAACTTGAACAATAAAGTTGATGTTCAAAAATTGTGATACTTGTTAAGCAGACAATGGTAGCTGATCATAAGGCTTGATCATTGTATTGGATATGACACTTGAATACTCGAGATTTTAGAAAAAATGCTAAGAGTTGGGACAAGATAATTGTATTGAACTAAGTTATTAATATATGCCTGTTTAAGTTCTGGAGGCCCATTCAAGTATGTTTCGTTGTCAGACATCCCAGCAATGATTTCCAAATCCTGAAAAACCCAGGCAAATTTTGGGACGGGAACACGGGCCCCTTAGTCACCCCAAGGATCGGTGTCCGTAGCATAAAATCGTACTTTGTATTTAAATACATCTAAAATGAGCTTATGGCATTTGTAATTTTACTCTAATTTTTTAAAAAAGCAAATTACTGTAAAATTTTACATTGAGTTTTTGTTTTTGTGTTTTGCAACATTGAAATTATGAAGAAATCAAATCTACTATTAAGGGAGGCTCCGAAGCGCGACTGCTTCTTTAATCCGGCGTAGTTGGTTGTTTCATGGATCAGTACGCAACATAATTTTTACGTAAGCTATCTTAAGCCACATATAACTTTACCCTAAGAGAATTACAGGACCACATCCACGGTCATGACTAAAATTTTAATGTTTCCAGTGATTTCGAATTTATAGTGTGGAAAATTTCTTGATCGAATCAGGACTTTTGGGGTTAATTAAACAAAGAAAGCTCGAATTGAATTCATAAGATCTTCGCTTAACCTCAATTCAGTGAGAAATTTCAGAAAGTTCTCCATGCAGTGCAGTAGCCTCTTTGGGAACCTCAATGAAAACACGCTATGTTTCATGTAAATCAGATGATTTTCAATAGAGTTATCGTTAAACAATTTTATTTAGATGAGGTCAATTAATCTTCGAGCTTCTGGTTAATTTCAACTCCATTAGTCGTATTAGTATTATTTTTATTCGAAACGTGAGTAAGGGGAAAAATGGAGAAAATTAGGTGGGTTTTAAAGGAAAACGAAAAAGGAAGGGATACAAATAGTAGGAGAGAAATATACAATTTTAGATGTAATTAAAATGGGAAAGTAAAACTGGTTTGGGACATCGGCTAAGAAGAAAGTGTATCATTAGGGATGTGATACAAGCATACGCACCGACTGCGTGGGTGCCCCGGGGCTCCAGCACCCACGTAGAATATCTTGTGGGTGCGGCGCACCCGCAAGATTTTTTGTTTCATAGAAACTAAATAAAATAAATATTTGTCACTTGCCATTCTCAAAAAGTAATAAGCAATTAAAACATTGAGATGGAAGTTAAATTTTCTAACCTCTAAAACATAATATTGTTTGTTTCCAATGTGTTTATGCAAAGGTAACCAACCAATACCCACTTCGTTGCTTGCCTCTGGTCTAGTCAAAGGTAGTATCCACAATAAAAAAAATGGAACTATATTTTGAATAGAATCAAGCACAGCCTCTCATGACAGTGTTCATAAAATATTTTAACTAAAAGAAAATCAATCAAAAAATATCGAGACTCTCCTAAAAACATAACATGTGTCACCATTGATATGCACGCACATAAATTTTGAAAAGTCGTTGCCGTTAGATACAAGGTATGATGGCAGGTGAAAGAGGAGAGGATGGAAAACGATTACAATTGATTGATTATATTAAAGCTAAAAATTGCTACTAGTGTTGTCCGTTTCATTTGGATTCTCGAAAAGAATATTATCGTGTCTAGTCTCGTTTTATAAAATTATGCACGAAATTTGTACTCTGATTGTTTTCTTAATTTCATTCAGAAGTTATTAGAATTCTTCCGCATCACGAGAGATTCACAAAGAATGTGATAACAGCATATAAACCATGCTAATAGTTGGAATATATTGTGTAATGACGTGCGCATCATTAAAGTTCTTAAATGCTTCATAAAATCACTTTATTTATTTGTGATTTGCGTGCTATGGATCATGTACACTGAAAAAAAAATTGTAATTATGATAAATTGCCAAACATCAATGTAAAATCATTTACTCCTCATTTTGTAAGTTGATATACATTTCCTTAGATTAAATTACAAAATTTGCTTTTTTTTGTTTTACAAATTTACAGTAAATTTATAAGAAAATATATTTTTCCTCTTGATAAAAATGTGATTTTACATAATTTCATATTAGTAATTTTACTTTATAGATTAAATCGATTAACATAGAGGATTGGCAAACAGATTGCCAACGTTTTCTTATAAATTTACATATGATTTTTTACAGTATAACACTACAACAGTGTTTAAGATGGATGAACTAGTATTGCCCACGCGACTCGTGAAATCTCCCGTCTCGTCTGCAAAACGAAACGAAAATTGAATTTTTGTCGTCTTGTCTCGCATTTAAAAATTTACTTCTCGATTCGTATCTTGCTTTCGAAACGAGACTATAAAAATCAATTGCTATATCAAGTTGAAAATGTTAGCTAATGACCCTGTTGCATGAAAAAATTGTCAGTTTGCTGCAAGTGAACTGCCAATAATAACAGAGTGCCTATTATAATTATGTACTATATACAAAACAGATTTACTTGAAAATAAAAATAAACTTTTTTCGCTATTAAATAGCACTTCCACATTTCATACAACGATAGTGTATGCCAAAATATATTTTTCGTCTAGTTTACACTGCTGCGTACGATACCCTGAGGCGTTTGCTTAACTATTTCCGAAACAACGCTTTCAAACGGAAGGCAACAGTGGGGAAAACAGACAACCTGCATTGATAAATAACATTGTACATCCAACCTCAACCCTCATTAGAGAAGACGAGATGCACATGCTTGTTTTACTATGTTGTTTGCTTGTTATACAAATTGTTTTGCTAGTAGAAATTGATTAGAAATGGTCCATGTTTATTTTTAAAAAAAAGCTTACAGGGGAAATTCATGTAGAGATGATTGTTTGTTATATTATTATGTGTAAAGCATGTGTTGAGTAAACTTTTTTTTCTTTCATTATATAGAACACTTCTTTGTAAATTCTGCAAACTCTGTTTTCTTTTTGTCACATAGCGGGTCAGTGCAAAGGTTTTAGGTTCGATCTTAACTCTTGAAGATTTAGTGAAGAAATAGCACCGTGTTCTTTTCTTTTTTTTCTTTTTCTTTTTTTTTTTTTTTTTTTTGGCATATCCCTTTTCATTTCAATTTTCTCATTCTCTAACAAGTGAGTTTCGTTTCACATCTTCAAACTGTGACAAACTATTCGAATTTAATACTAGATATCTATAATTTCTAGTTGCAATAGAGGGACAAGGTCGGAGATGAAGCCTGTTCTTCAGACGTAGAATCGATATCAAAACATTTCCTGCTGCATTTTACTATTATTACTATATTAAACCGGAACTTGTACTAACTTTAGTACTTCCCGTTTCAAGAATAAGAGCCGAAATAAAATCAATTCCTAGGATCCTGGAATCCAGTTTTATGTAAAAGGTTGTTTATTGCTTTCTATTACCGGTTACTGTTTTCGCTGTATGGAAACCAACTTTGGATCCGGAAATGATAGTAGATTTCTACCACTTCCGGTTGCAAGAAAGTAATAAATTAGGAGATGTAATTTATTTTTGCCGTACAGAAGAGTTCATATCTAAATACTGTTTCTCACTATTTATGACCCTTTTTGTTCTGTGATGATAACGTTGAAACGAGGAACGGTTTATTTATAGCACTTCCAGTTTGAATAGAGGCTTATTAAAGAAGATGAAATTTATTCTTGGGGACGCGAAGTTGATCCCAATAAACGAGCTATCTTTTGCTCGTTTCTGCTTTGATACCATTTGACAGGCGGGCACTTCCGTTCTATAAGACTTTCCATACTTATAAATAACTTAGTTTGGCAGTCTAACAATTCACTAGCATATATTACCGTCTCCTTTGTTCTACAGCAGCAGTCATTTCCAGCTGGCCAATGTATGACGTTAGATCTCTCGAAGCAATTACACACAGGAACATGTAGAGAGAGAGAGAGAGAGAGAGAGAGAGAGGTAAAGGTGGTATTGTGGAATCCCATTTTGTTTCTGGCATGTAAAATTTTATAGAGCACATAAAATACACCCAAACTTTGTATACATAATCTGTATTACGTTTGCCAGTGCAACATACATTAAAATTCAGATCATATGCATAATTAGATTAAAATAATTCGCATTTTCATGAACACTCCAGATTTGTTCGTTTCAAAACTAAGGTGGTAATGTGGAACCCCAATATTAGTATATTTACAAGAATTAAAAATATTATCAATAGAAATGCATGCTGTTATTCACAACAAATGTATCGTTTATTAATGTATCTAGGTTTGCATTCCCCGTAATACGTCTACGAAAGGCAATCCATGCTACTGTCGATTATGTAGAAAAAGGTCTCTACTTTCTATTTCCTGACAAAAGTCATAGATGTATATGTCCTTTTCACATCCCGAACAATCAACATGGCACCACAATTCATAACTTACACATTGAATCCACAACTCGCCTTTAGTGTATGCAAAATAAACACGCTGCATCGCCAGTGTCCGGACAAATCTCACTAACCAGGATACTTAAAGCTGATTCGCCAGAATTATTTGATTCGTCTTCAGACGCAGATGCAACTTCAATTGACAGTTTTGGTCTATATTTAGTTTTTGTCCTTTGTTCTGCATCTGTTGCATCCTTCTTTAATTTGAGAGGATTCTTCAACGGCTTTGCATTGTTTCCCTTAGTTTTATGCAATGTCCCCTCCAATGCTAATTTGTAAAGTGAAGCTGTAAGAAGTAATGCACTGGATACCTTCCGTCCTCTATTAGAACGCTTTCTCGTAAACTCAGGTATTGAGCTGATTTCTTGAGGAGCCACGAGAACACTCCTAAAGAAACTGGCTTCCTGTTCTCTTCGCTCGAACATCTTTGATTCATGCAATCACTATTCCATTTCTTCAAAATATTTTTCGGTTTTGGGCCTAGCTGTTTCCTTGGCATCTGGAATGGCATAAGAACGTCAATTAGTGATTTGTAGAAAAGTTCAGAGGGTTCCACTTTACCAATACAGGCAGGGTTCCACATTACCACCTTCGTCATATTGGATTTTTACTTCTGCTTACACCTTACTCTTGAAAGATAACTTAGGTCATTAAAGAAAGGAAAAACCTATAACTATGATAGATTACGATAAGCAAATCATTTGGTGTCTATAATCAGTGAAAGTACATCAAGTTACAATACGAATCTTACCTTGCAAATATATATATATATATATATTCATACAACCATTTCAATATATAACTAATTACAAATGTTTAAAACAACATGACAAAAGAAGAAAATCAAAACAACTGCCTCCGCACACACATGTCTCATCAAACTGAACTCGAGCACTACAGTGGACCTTTGGACAACTAAATGCATAATTTCTCGCTCTTTCCAGTAGGCTGCTATGCTTGAAAGCTGCGATATGCAGGGGTTCCACTTTACCACCTTTACCTCTCTCTCTCTCTCTCTCTCTCTCTCTCTATAAAATATAATATAAAAATAGCATATCTGCAAAATCATCGATGTTATTGTTTGCCTGTCAACGCTGCCTTTGTCAATAACAGATTACTCTCTATGCTCCTTATATTTTATATATTTATCTGTTTTGCTCAAAATAGCAGAATCCAAACTGTGGCAAAACAGAGCATAGAGTTGTAAATGACTAATCTGCAGGGTATAGCAAAAAAAAAAAAAAAAAAAAGAAGAAATATTTCAGTTTAACGTCCCATGTTTATGCTCTTTAGGCTATGGGAGACTATTATTAAAGCAAGTAAATGAAGAAGGTATAATTGGTGGAATGAGAGTGTGAGAGAAAAGATGAGTGCTCCGAGAAAACCCACGGACACGGTGTTGCCCACCACAAACTTACTTAGCCGGGAATCGAACCAGGGACCCCACGCACCAGTGGTAAGCGCTCTATCACTTTAAGTTAATTGATTTACCGAACGTTTCTCAGTAACTTGATTACCTAATCACTCGTATTACGTTTAACTTGTATTTTACTTGTTCTTTCATTACCTCTAACGACAGGGATATGAATACATAAACATCGAAGACAGTTAAAATTTCAAAGGCTTTCCCACCAGGAATCGAACCCGGCACTCCGTACACCAATGGCATACGTGCTAGCCACTAGACCACCAGGGAGGACGTACTGAGCTATCGTGCCCACATTACAGGGTATAGATTTTATTTTGCTATTTTTCCGTGCTCTGGTCTGATTCCGTGTATGTGTTTCGGGGATCTATGATTCCAGCTTCGATTCTGAGAATTCATTGAATATTACTTCTTTTTTCTGTCTTTCTTATTAGCCAAAGATTTCTCAACCTAGGAGTACCGAACGAAGGTAAAAACATAAATGTAATAGAATATACATAGTAATGGGAAAATATTTTAAAATATTATTTATTTTGAGTCATATTTTCAAGTCCGTACTTAGTGTCAAATACAGTAAAGGATATTAAACAAATGAAGAATCGTTAAAAAATTGCAATAAAAGAGGTTGAAACTGGTGAAATACTGCATTTTAAAATCCAAGAAAAATACAAACAGGAAAGAGACTGCATAGTACAATACAATTCAAAATTAAGGCTAATGTGAAACCTAGTCTCGTATGATTTCAGGTTTCACCTACAAAGAGCAGTAATAATAATAATAATAATAATAATAATAATAATAATAATAATAATAATAATAATAATAATAATAATAATAATAATAATAAAAGAAGAAGAAGAAGAAGAAGAAGAAGCTAATTATAAGAGCTGGAAATTACTTGTAGGGGGATCGCTGGAAAGAGAATGTGATAAAAGGGGAGTCGTGATATAGAAAGTTGAGGAAACTTTCTCACATTATTGTCGATAACCCAAGTTAGTATAGACTTCTGACCAATCTCAACACAATTTATCATTGCCAACTGAATAGGCTACCAATTAATTGTTTTCGTTCCAATTTACGTTACAAGCGATTAAAACCGTTCTTTAGAAATAGGAGATTACAAACAAAAGCCTCTGTGATAGAAGACAATAGTTTCTAGCCATGGGAGGCACTGATAGCTTAACGCGCTAAACTATTATACGAGGGCTAGTCAAGAAAGACTTGGACTGATTTTTTTTCTAGGCAATTTATTATTACTCAGCAACAGGCACATGATCCTTTTCAAAGTAGTCCCCGCCCATTTGAATGCACTTTTTCATTCGAGTCTTCCAGTCCTCAAACACGTGTCGCAGGCCATTCTTTGAGAGGTCCTTCAAAACCGCCTCCGATGCCTTCAGAACCTCGGAATTATCGGAGAAGCGGCGTCCACGCAGTCTGGATTTTAGGGCAGGGAATAGAAAAAAGTCGCACGGTGCGGTAGGCGTCTCCACCATCCTTAAACCTTTGCAACAGCTCCCTGCAAGTCTCCAATCGAACGGCCTTCTGCTCTGGTGTCAGGAGTCGCGGAATCCATCGCGCACACACTCGGCTCATGTGGAGGTGGTCATGCAAAATTTTGAAAGCACTGCCATGAGATATGCGTAGTGCGGCTGCCAGATCGTCGATACTGATGCGGCGATCTTCTCTAACAATGACTGCTGCCGTGTTAATGTTCACCTCAGTAACAGCTCACGCTGATACACCTGGTCCACCAGCTTTCGTGATTGTTATTCGGCCCTCTTTAAACTTTTTGAATCACCAGAACACGGTACTTCGTGGCAGAGCGTCATCTTTATAGGCTGCTCTCAACATTCCTAGAGTTTCTGTTGCACTTTTCCCCAGGCGATAGCAGAACCGTATAGCTGCAAATTGTTCATCTCGTAATGACTCCATTTCTTCTACAGGCGACTTCTAGAGGCGGCGCAGAACATCACCTGCAATAAAAAGTCGTGGTTACCAAACATGCAATGATTCCTTAACAACATTTTATATATATATGCACAGCAAGACCCACCCTACTTGTATGCCAAACTATGAAGCTCCAGCGTTAACAGAACTGCCGGGAAAAAAATCAGTCCAAGTCTTTCTTGACTTGCCCTCGTATATTTAAGAGATCTGTAGTATAGAAAACGTTACTGTAACAACTTACATTGAAAACTTGTGCGCTAGATGTTGGTTTTGTAACACCTCAGACATACAATTCTTAGAGTAAGTACATAATGCACAACTCAGTTCATCATGTGTAAATTTTGAACAAATATTTTAAATCCGTTGAGGTCTAAAGTACAAATGCAATCACATTCAATTGCACATAGCTTTCCTTATAACAAGATTTCAATATTAGTTTTAAAGTAAGTCTAAGAGGAATTAATATTTGAGTAAAGAATATGCTCATTAAAAAGAAAGGAAGAAAAGAAAATTATTCAGTATAAGTAAGTGATCAAATTGGAAATACATGGCCCACCCTCCACTTTCACTACGTTAACACATCTCCTTTAAATAATCGACCTCACTGCTCTGAATATGGCACTTCATTTCCGGAGACAATTTACCCGTTGACCAAATTTGATGAGTAAGATAGATCCATAAATGAACATAGCTACATTGATTATTACTAGGTGCGAAAAAGAATGAAGGATGTTCTAGGTGGGACCTCAAACCGTATCAAAACATTTGCATTTTATTCAGAACTGTAGGATTTTTTTAAAAGAGGTTTGTGGACTTCTTTTTACTCTATAATTGTCTTTCAGAAGCTTTCAATCTTAAATCCATTGAATTATATTTGTATTTTTGAGTTTTACGTCCCACAATCAGTATGTTCTTTAGGCAAAAAGAGACAAGAAGAAGTGAATGATGGCAATATAATCAATGAGAAAACTTCATTACATAACATCCATGCCCTGAGCGGATTTCGAACCCGCGACGAGCAGGTATACTGGTCGCCAGTCAGATACCTTAGGCGAGGGTTTCTCAACCTGGGAGTCACGAAGATAATTGGAAGAGATAAATGTAATTAGAATCTAATACCGGAAAAATATTGTTAAGTGTTATTTTAAATTTTGTTCTGATAGGCATATTTCTATTTTTATACATACAAGAACAACAAAAAAATAGGTCTACTAAACATTTTCAACAGATGCAGAGTTGTTTAAAAATCAGTTTCAATGAACGATATGAAACTAATGAGAACTGCGTATTGAAATACCAAAAAACTACTTATGTTAGTGCAGTAATAAAAGTACAAATTATGTAAGTAAATCTTCTGGAAAAGTCGTCCATGGATTCTTTGTCGAATAGTTTCGTATTTTATATTAAGGAAATGTAATTCATATTAAATTTCTGTGTTTGATAACACAATGAAATAGTAAAAGTGCTAAAAAATTAAACTAACACTAACAAAAATGTTTAGCACTGTTTTCTAAATGTCCTACCAACTTATCTACCTTCTGTATAAATACGTTTTTTTTTGGGGGGGGGACTAAAAGTCCAATGCACAAACAATTATGCTCTAATTATTTCATCATTGCCAACGTTATCAACTAGTTTATAACGAAATCTTGATGGATTTTGATTAATAGCAGGAATGTTATTGTTTTATTATTCTGCAATTCCTACATGTCAATAGCAATAACGCTTTTTCCTGTTACCATCAATCTTGGAAGACTAACATAAAGAATAAAATTTTATTTTCATATTGTTTGAAATGTATAACATTCACTTACTACTTCTTAATTCACATTGATATAATAATTCGAGGTGTAGCAAAATTATCACTTGATACTTACTATAAACGTGCGATTGGTTGGATTGAACTTCAGCGATCGTGGCTAAATGATACGTGGACCTACAGCTTAACGTAGTCAAGCAAATGAGCTTCCATCGGGAATCGAACCTGGGTCGAAAGCACGTACATTAATCATATAGCCACGAACAAAGTCGATAGAAACATTCGAAGTTTGCATATTTTAAATTCATACTTTAAGCTGTAGATAGATTCATTTAACATATAATTAAAATGAACTATAGTGTAACTTGTGATAGATTAATTAACAATTTATCTCGTATGAACAGTCTTTCTTTCAGAAACAATGTTTCGGGGAGGGGGGACACTGCTGGTATTATTCTATTTATTATATTATAGGTGTATTAGCTTGGTCTTCTCCGAGGGGGCACTTCTAGTGCTCCGGTGAATAGTGCCCCCCCCCCCAGAAAAATATGTCTGTAAAAAACATTGCATATCAATAGGAAGGACAATATAACTTAAATTGCATTACAAATCACTACAACACGTAATACATAGAATTCACCTTCAAGAGTTTCTAAAACACGTTTTGTAGTATATATTTCCAGGAAAAATCATAAATTTAATTGTCCATTTTTTTTGTAAGGCTTGTAATTTATTTGACAAGTGATGTTATTAATATATATATATATATATATATATATATATATATATATATATATATATATATATATATATATATATATATATGAAGACTTTTTCGCATTTTTAGTAGGACAAAGGTTGTTAATATTATGTGTATGTGTATCTATATATATATACACATGTTACTCTTCTGGCATGTACTGTTGGGACCAGAGAAAAGTTCTTTTTTTTTAATTTTTAGTTTAGTTTTTTGGTATGATACGACTGTAACATGAGATATGCACTTGGTGTGCTAATTAAACTTCCCCCGAGGTAGTCCAGCTCTCAGCTCCGATAATATATGACAGCATTCCCGTGCGCTTCCAGGAGTAACAGTAAATGTTTCCCACATGTAGCCTCCGAGGATAATTCACGGAAGGTAGACCTTGGAAAACATTTTGCTGTTACGTTCAGGTGTTCCATAATAGAAAGAAAGAAAAAAAATACAGCAGCAGTATTTCTATGACTACGAAAAAGAAGAAAAAATGGTTCAGTACTTTTGTCTGGAAAAAAGAAAGAAAAAAAAAACAATGTCGAATGTCCATGACTTTGGTATATTTGTAGCCTATGCAGGAGATTTGAATGTGAAATATAGAAGATACAGAGTCCAGCACTTGGTGATTTATATTCTGGGTTGGCAATTGGACAAATTTCATTTGTGATCTCACGTAAACGGAACGCGATTACCACTACAGTATAGTCGCAATTGCATTACCGTCCAGCATTGATACGAGAAGTGGTAATAAATAAGTACAGAGGATGGTGGAATACAGGAAAGAGTGGGGCGTTGAGAGTATAATATGAATATTTTATTACTCATGTTTTACCGAAAAAAAAAAATCTTGATATGGCCAGAAATATAAGTTGAAGTAGTGACCCATTGTGTCCATCTTTCCTAGATATTGCCTCTTTTATCATGATGAGTGAAAAAAAATGGTGTAAGTGGTGTTTATACAAGAATACCTTACTTAGTGCTGTAAATTGCTTTAGGAAAAAACGCAGTATGCAACTCTATGTTGTTCGAGCTCTATTTACATTGGGTTTAAATTAATTGGATTGTAGCTTAGCATCCCTTTTGCAACACTGAGGTTATATGAGACGTGGACCTACAGTTTAAGATTGAGTTCGAGCCATCGTAATTCGTTCCGAGCATTCAAATTTTTCAAGGGTCTCCCATCCGGGAATCGAACCCAGGACCACGTGCACCAAAAGTGCCTGCATTAGTACTAGGCCAGTGAGGAAGGCTGGGTAATTTGGACTAGGATAGTTAAAAATTTATCATAGAGAAAAATCTAAACCGAAGAATATAGAAATCCTTGGGAAACACAAAAGCAGTACCTGATTTGAAAAGGTTATAACTTTAATAGCAAAAGTTCTATTCTGGGTAAACTTTCACTGATGCGTTCCTCAAGAACATTCAGGGTTCTGAGTAGTATAGATACTTAGACTAGGTCTACTAGATCTTCAGGAACGCATTAGTGCATCTATAAACTCCATTACATCTGTTCTGCTTCACAAGATTCGGTTGTAGCTTGATTATTGTCTGGATGGTTCTTGTGTAACAGATCGCGCGTACATCACGTGTTTTGTAATTCCAATCAATACCACGAAAAATTTTTGAGATTATACTGCTGCGAAAGTTTGAGGAAAATAATACTTTTGGTATTAAACTTATACGCTTTTCAAATCAGGGACTGTTTTTGTGCTCACGCTGTACATACAAATTCTAAAACAAAATACGCACTATTTCTTCAATTGAAACATGAAAAATAAAATCTTTCAGTTTTACATCCCAGGGTTATGCTGTGTAGGATAACAGAAACGAATGATTAACGAAAGTAAACGTTTATGAAAGGAATCGATGAACCGAGACTGTAGGGGAGGAGAAAACGGGAGAACCTCGAGAAAAACCTCCGCAAACACAATGTTATGTTCACCAGAAATTCATATGGGCTGAAATCGAACCCGGAGCTCCTCATACCAGCTCAGTCGCTAAATTACCGAGTGTCATTCTTTAATTGTGTGCTCCGCTCTACTCATGCAGTTTTTCTATTTATATGATGTATATCCGTATGTGCTATTTGCTGCTTGAATTTGATTATTTTTAATAATTTGAATTGGTAAACCTACTTGAGGAATGATAAAAGTAAACGTTACAGACAAGCCTGCTTTTTCAAGGTGTATTCAGTCCTGTCAGTCAACCGGTTCACTCGAACCGGTTGTTAAAATCTCCCACGCTGCTGGAACCAGTTGTTAAAATTGTTTCCCCACCTCTAGATCTAGTACTTGCAACAAATCTAGAACAATTTTTGAGAATTTAATATATAGTTCTATTGTGCAGGTGAGTGATAGCTTATGTAGCTGAGAAAAACACTCTAAGATTACTCTAAAATTAAGAAGTGAATTGGGGATGAGAGCTGCCAATCTGTTTCCCAACTTAAATTATAATGGTTATGTTTGGGATTGCATAAATCAAAGATGGTAATTACAAAATGTAAAAGAAAACAGACTAGATGAGTTGGAAAGTAAATGAAGAAGAGTAACTAGAAGGGAAGTTAACTTATTATAGGAATGAGCAGAATACCTCTTTCATTCGCGTCGTCCTTCGATCATTTCTGGTTGTTCCAGGAAATGAAGATTGTGGTTACAAGAAGTCGCACAACACTTTTTGCACAAGTTGTTGCAAGATACGAATGCTTGAGATGTGTGAACAATACATTGTGTCTAAGTGCTAGAGACCATGACAATGATGTTTGACGAAACTTTCAATGATGGAAAAACTTGGTGATGACCTGGCTCTCATATGGAATGATTGTTTCAGCTTCGATGAGCTTCACTTGGAATCCAGAATAATTCTGCAGCCTTGAAACAAACTTCTGCTCCCAAAATGATTGGATGTGGAGATACTGATGATTCGACGAATAGCACCACAATCTCTCTCGATTGCTTTGATCAATTGGTTTTGTTGTAGGAAGCGATGACGCTACGTTCAATCACCTTACAAGTCTGTACCCGGTGAAAATCAGTGTGCAATATAACGGAATGTAGTCTGATGTGCAAGGGAAACTTAGTCTGTGATTTTAGTTCCTTGTTTTACAGACTGATGAAATGAATTGAATTGTTTAACAAATAGTTGGACTGATCAGATACATCAAAGATAAAAAAGTTTTAAATATTGAAATAGCGAGTTGAATGAATTTTAATAAAGCTTTCAAATGTTCTTGAAATTTATAATAATTTATGTAGGAAGATACAAGGATAATCCCGGACGCTGCACTATATAGGCTACAGTATTTTCTTCTTTCAATCGTTTTAAAAGAATTCAAACATACTCTAGTTGAGTCATGACTCTTTGAGTTCGTGCATGCAGCATCCTATGGATCGAAATGTAATTTTATCGATATGCAAACCAGTTCGTTTCTGTAAAAATGCGTTTAATTTCCTGTCAGAAACGCAAATTTTGCTTTGCGCTGAGTTAATTCTAGTCACTGTTTTGCTAGTATCAGTGCGATAAATTTGGGGCGGCTCTTAAAAGAAGCCACATCGAAAAACATACACTGCTATTGCTACAAACTAAGGGAAGAAAATTACTTAAATGCCCTAATTCTTGTATCGCTATACTATAATAATAATGTAATAAGACATATATAATATATATAATCATATGGCAATTATATTAATACTGCAAGGTTCCGCGTGCTTCCAGCACTACTTTCTGGCTGTATATACACTTCAGATGACAGCCACAAAGAAGACGTCATCAACCATCGCTAACGATCGGCAAGTGGCGTAAATTCAAGAAGTCAGCAACATTTCTTCATAAAAGAAGACAGAACACCGAAGAAGGCATTGATCTCCACCGACTACTCATACGTCTCCAAGACTCATGGTCATTGAAATGTACCTACCTACACCTTAGCCTATGTACCTTGATTTCTATCGCCCTAAGACGCATGGTCATTGGGCTCGTACTAATTCACCAGCAAACCACCAAGATATTACAGTAGATGAAGTTACATTTTATGTATAATATTTATTACTGTTGTATACAAGATGAAACTTTTGTAATTAAAAGGTGATGGGGAAATCCAAACTCCCGTGTACCATCTTTTAGCTCTGCGCTAAAAAACAAAATCTTTACAATGTTAAACAACTTTATATACTAATCATAAAACCGGTTGTTAAATGATTTGAATGATCCACTGGTATATTTATGTGCAATTCTACATAGAATTGGAAGTCCTTCTCTTCACAATAGTATTCAATTTGATAACATGTGGTCATACATATATATTGGGGGAAATATATAATTGGATAATTTGCTTCTAATTATAAACTCTTCACGGAATGCTATATGTTTTTATTTTCAATATGCTTAATAATGTAAAAATTAGTTTCTATGCAGGTAATTGCATGGAAACGTTTAAATTATTAAACACAACTCCACAATCCCAGTTGTCCACAATATTAGAGATTAAGGGTAATTGTAATATTTATGACACTTTTCTTTTTTAAATTCGTTTCCATAACAAAACTAATTAACTGTAGATAAAATCTCTTGGAATCTGATTTAATGAGTGTGTAAATTTGTAATATATTTAAATACATAGTTGTTACTTTGTTACTATTGCTGCGTATACAGTAGTAAACTGAGTCATATACACATCTAGTTCTGGAGCAAGCCTAAGAGATGCTCCTACCATTTAATTCTCACTGGCATTTGTGTGTCTGTTTGCCCCTTCCACTTCAAACGTCGTGTAAAGTATTCGATTGTAATGCAACTTGGTAGGTACGTACCTTCGTCCAACCTTAGAAAACAAGCTTGTTGCTTGTGGATTAAATGTGTCAAGAATGAGGATGTGAAATGGATAAAATCCAACGCCACGTTGCAAGATTGTGCATCACCTAATGTGATAAATGTAGAAGTTTAAAATGCAAAACTACGTATAAATTGTTCTATTTTGACGCAATATAATGAGCTTTTTCTTTAAACCGTAATGATTAATACTTCTCACGGTTAGAATTGATCAGTGATAAGCGAAGAAACGAGATACGTTTACCCCGACTTCGAAGTTCCATTCGATAATATGGAAGTTGATATTGTACATTTTACAGTGTGTCCGAGAAGTCCCCGTACTCCAAAATTGAGGTGTCAGAGAATAATGTCAGTGTAATTTAAGTAGTGGTATTGGCAACACTGTTTTCATCACATCACTGTCTAAGTATCCCTGCTTTCAAGCACTGATTGGTATTCCTACGTTCAAGGCCACGTGGAGCATTTCAGTTGTGAAGCAGTGGCTGATGTGAGTGGTTGGGCGTGGTTCTTCCCTTAACAAAATTGTAGACTTTTAATAGCCTTACTCAAACCGTCAAGGCCAAGTCTGTAGACTTGCTCAAGTTTGCATTTACATGGCTGCAGACCAGTGATGTAATGCTAATTTTTTTAGGTGGGTATACACACCATCCCTAGTCACACACACAATGGATATATATATTGTAGTATATCTTTTTTTTTTGTAACTATCTAATTAACCTTCAATTCTTCTTTCCTTATGAAACTACCTGGCCTACTTATCGATTCGGCCCTTTCCTTAAGGCAAAACTCACTATATATAAATATACTACACATAAAAAAGTATATTAATACGTATGTAATATTATTCAATATCTAGGGGTATGTTTTAACTGGAGATTCTTGTTCCCGGTTTCAGGGACTTTTTTATTTTAAAGACAAAACACCATTATTTTGATGATACTTTTATTTCCAAGATAGATAAACTAATAAGAAGTTTTTAGTAATCGCACACGCAGAGTTATTCCCCCAGAGTCTTCACTGCAAACTCTGAAGTGTTTCTATCAGTATAGGCCCTCGCTCCGAGCCAGTACATACCTAATGTAAATGTAGAGTAGAAGTGGGTGACTGATCATTCCCCAACTTTACGACTTTTTTCAGGCCTTTGGGAGCAGCTACAGGTCTGTAAATTTTTGTGTATTAACTTATGATCCCAGACTACATGCACACACAAATTCAGACTTCTACATCAGTTGTTTCCTCTTCCGAAACATGTTTTCAATGTCCAAAAAAGATTTTATTAACAAAACACCTCCTAGAGTGTGACGTCATTACTTAATACTTTGACCCCCTTCTGCTCAAAAACACAAAATGCGCTTTGTTGTGTGTTACGGTGTGCTAAAGGACTAACTATTCCCAAAATTTCAGATTTTTTTATCCAGGCCCATGGCCCATTGGAGAAATTGGACAGTGAAATATGCTAATTTGGCATAATTCCCCAACTTTACGATTTTTTTCAGGCCTTTGGGAGCAGCTACAGGTTTGTAAATTTTTGTGTATGAACTTATGACCCCGGACTACATGCACACCTCTACGTCAGTTGTTTCCTCTTCCCAAACATCTTTTGAATGTCCAAAAATGTTGCTACTGCAGACCCTGATTTCACCCCCTTCAAGTGGTTTTAGGGAAAAAAAAGTGTTAAGAGATCAAGGAGACGTCCAGCAATTTTCAATTTGGTAGGACAAATACATGCTGAAATATTCAAAACAATGTAAACGCCTACAATCGAAGAAGCGCAAAATGGCAGCAGCCGTTGCGTCACCAAGGGATGTTGGAAAAAATAATTAATTGTGGTTTTGAAATACCCTGATATAGGATAAACATTCATGAAAAAATAAATTTTTTGGAGATGGTCGAGCGGCAATTTTTCTTTTTTCTCGATCACTTTGCATGGATTGAGCCCGCTGCAAAGAGGAAAGAGAGTGTACTTTCAATAATATTCAAGTTTCCCTTTATTTGTTTCACAAAGTGCCGAATGAAATGATTTGGTTAAATTGAAGCTCGGAAATTCGGTGTATAAACTTGTTGGGTAAAAATAACGGAATACATGTTTCAGTGTTTTCGTAAATTTCGCTTCTAAGAGGAAACAGCTGGGTCATTTCTATAATATCTAAATTTCCTTTTATTTGTTGAAGAAATGCTCAATGTGAGGATTCACTCAAGTTGAAGGTATGAAAATTGGTTTATAAAGTCTTAAATAAAAACAAGGAAATACGTGTTTCAATGTTTTCGAATTCTTCCCCTAAGGCGGAAAGGAGCCAATTTTTATAATATCAAAATTTCCTTGTATTTTTTGAAGAAATGCCTAATATGGTGATTTACTTAAGCTGAAGATGAGAAATTTGGTATATAAATTCATAGAAATATGGATATTCATATATAAGCATTTTCGAGAATTACGCTGCTAAGAGGAAAAACTGTGCTCGATTCTACAAAATCTAAATTACCCCTTTTTTAAATAGAGAAAGTGTTCAATGTGAGGATTCATTTAAGTTGAACATGTGAAATTCGGTATATAAACTCTTAGATCAAAATAATTAAATATGCATTTCAGTGACTGCGAACTTTCCGCTTCTAAAGAGGGTAAGGTGGACAATTTTTATACTATTAATGCTTAATATGGCCTGAATTTTCAGTGAATCACGTTCACTGTTTACTTTTACATATAACCGTACAGATTGTTCCCCATTTCCCTTCCAGGAGCGGAATTTTGAAAAAACGCCGAAATTGTGTTTTCCTTATTTTTACTTAAGAGATTATGTAATGAATTTCACACCGCCAACTTAAGCAAATCCTAACAATGATGTATCCCAGTTCGCACTAAGTAAACATTGTGGCGGACAAACACCGTGTGCTTGGGTTTTCTCAGGGTTCTTTCGTTTCCTCCCACTTTCTTCATTCTACCATTTCATTCATTTCTCATAGTTACCGTCTCCATTAGCCTAGCCGGCATAAGTGTCGGACGTTAAACTTAAAGATTTCATTTCCTAACAATGACGTACGAACCAAGAAATTTGGATGAATAGTACTGAGGCGGTAGCTATATGACTGAAAGTCTACAATTTCCTTTTAAAAATCTTCCAATTTAAAAAGGTTAATACATCTTGAAACGCGAGATTTGGACAGAACTCTCCCTTTTTTCAGGCAAGCAATAGTTAAGATTTTAAAAAAATACGTATGCTAAGGGAAGTAAAGGCGATCAAATGTTTTGCCCAGAAAAGAGTATCATATACATCTCTGAAATTAGAGAGATGAACTTCGGCATATAAACTCCTGATTAAAAATAAGTGAACCCATGTCTCACCGTATTTAAAAATTCCCGTTTTAACATAAAGATGTACAGTATTTTCTATTATGCTTTCTTTCCACATTGAAAGCGATCTGTCTGTTGTTTGTGATTGCATCACAGGCAGATGGCCGAAAGCTTTAAGATGAATTTTGGAACATATTTAGCATCTATCTCGAGCGACGTTTTAATCACTACTTTGATTAAACGGCGTATCCTAAAGGAGTATGGAGTTCAAAATAAATGCGAAAATACCTCCTCAAGTTAGGAAAATAAAAATTTGTATATAAATTCCACATTATAATTTAACGAACACGTGACCCAGTATTTCCCAAAACCCCGTTTTTAAAAGGGGGGGGGGGAGATGGAATTTCTATATTTTTTTTTGCCACTCTTTAATAGACATCTGTTGCTTATGATTGCATCACGGAAAACGGCTCACCCGTTTGAAATGAATCTTAGAGCGTAGTTAGTTCCTGCATCAAAGTTTTTATTGTCATATTGATTAATGCTCGTATACTAAGGAAGTAGAGGAGTTCAAAATGTATACTAAAAATAGAATATCTTCTAATTTTGTTATATTTCAATTGAAATGCGTATCCTAAGGGAGGAAAGGAGTTAAATATTTTCCATAAACCAAATCTTCACGTGTGAAGAACAAGCATTTCAGTTTGTATATACATAGTAATTGTCAAAAGTCTGAGCACACTATTGATTTTTCATAATTCTCCAGAAAAGAAATACTGTATTCATTCAAAACCTTGTTTGTTTTGCACAATAAACATTATTGCCCACATTATGAAACCAAAATGAACTGTTTTGTTTTCATTGAGTAAATTTATTGAGAAATTTTGCGTTCATTGATGTGCCGATCTTTAGTTTTGATAAGAGCTTTACAAATCCCAAGCATTTTGTTTGATATACATTTATGCAATTTTTTGCAACTCCAACAGCTTCGAGGAGCCTTGATAGATATTCAGCATTCGTTGGCATGTGTTTACCTACTGTCATGTGAAGCTCATCCTACAGACCTTCATGAGTGACAAATAGTGAGGCTGCGGCGGTTATTCCATTTTTATGATGGTGTGAGTCTTATTCTTTACTTTGCAGATAATATTGCGTAGCTTGGGGTAATGTTTGGGATTTTTATCCTGAATTCACGTTCCTAATGGAATTACACTCCTAAATGTGAAATATGTGTTTTGTGAATTATTTTGTAGATTCCATTAGGTAATCAACTTGATCGCCTGTAAAACATCCGCAGACAATGACACTACCATTTCCGTGTTTTACTGTAGGTATTACACAGTCGGGGTGAAAGCACTTTACTGAAGGGCGATGCGCAAACATCTGACATTGGGAACCAAAGAGTTGAAATTTAGATTCGTCGATACAGAGTATTCTCTTCTATTGTTCATCAATCCAATCTTTATTTTTTATCCAAGAGTATCTGTTTCCTGCTCAAAGGAGTGTTTTCGTTACTGCCATCGCGCCCCTAATCTCTGCTTTCGGACTACCGTCCTATCTGATATTGATTGGGAACGGGTCTTCCGTAATTATGTTGCTACTTCCGGAGCAGTTAAGCGTCTTTTGCACTTGCTTGTAGTTCTAATGAACTTGTCCTTACGGGAAGTTGTTATTTCTGAACGACCAGTTTGTTTCCGTGGAATATTTTCATCGGCTTGTGACTGTCTTTCAAGAGTCAGACATCAGACGCATTGCCCCGACAGATGTCTGCAATTTCGGAGCGATTTTTCGCAGAGAACACTCTCTTCTCTCAAACTAACCTCTTCAGCACGCGATTCGGCACTTAATTCACAGTTTTTCTTCCGCATTTTATAGTATTTTCACGTTCTTTACTCTAATTTACTAGTCCACGCGAGTAAAAGCAGCACGATCGCATGGCACACATTCGCACTCAAATTTATCCATATATGTACGATACGATTGAATAGCGCAAAGAAACACAGAACTAATAAACAGACAATTACTGATAAGAGTTCGTACAAATACCATCAGATGTCGTTGAAACGATGCATCACCAAGAAAAAAACATGGCGTTAGTTGTCTATTCGTCATTTATTTGTTTACTGCAAGAGGGTTTTCCTCAATAAACGTGTCTCAATGTAAACAGGATCATGTATTTTCGTATCCTTATATGAACAATATTGTTTATTTTACAAATAAATAAATACATTTTTTATGTAGACACAATATCTTTTAATTAGAAGCTCAAACTTTAGATAAACTGTATTTATATATATAAACCGAAGAAGGGGCTTAAATTAACTTATTATTGGCCGGTTGCAACTCCAGGCGATGGGGATGATTGCAAAATCTCCGAAAAAAAAAGTCACTATATTACACCAAAATAGAACAGTTTTTAAAAATGATATTTAACATGGAATACATTTTTTAAACTCGACTGTAGGGAGTGGGGTAAACTGATGTCTCATTCTTGACTGATTTCAACCCCGAGCAGCAGAGTTGTGAGAAAACTCCAAAGAGCGTAACGTAATATAGCACCACTTAGTAATGTCTTTCACTTGCTTCGATGCGCTTACTACTTTTAATGCTTCCGTTCCGATAGAATAATGCTTCCGTTTCTTATTAAGGATCTTAGAATAACGTTTATTGTATGTTCGCTTTTATTTTTTTTAATATTTCAGCCCATGTACTTTATTATACATTCAGGGGCACGGTGGCTCATCAGTCAGTGACAAAATGCTTATTTCTAATGCAAGGATTTCCTTATTAGGTCGCAACCCATGTCAGTTTGTGGTGACAACATCTTGTCCGTGGATTTTCTCAAGGTTCTCTCGTTTCTTTCCACGAGCTCCTTTTGTGGCTAAACGCTTAGGCGTACGCGCTTTGGGCGTGGGAGACCAGGGTTCGATTCCCGACGGAAGCTCATGTGGTTCGGATTCCACGTTAATTAGTAGGTCCACGTCTCATATAACCTCGCTGCTGAAAAAGAGGTTAAACTCAAAATAAACTCAACTCGTTTCCTTCCACATTCTCATCCCACATTTTCTCTCATAATCATTCCATTTCATTAATCATCCGTCTCCTTTAACCTTAAGGGGATAATCGTGGGACGTTAAATTAAAAATTTTACGTCATTTAATTTTTTTCATATCTACTACTTTTATTTTCATAACTTCAAACGAGAGACATGGGAGAGATAGGTTTATGAAGTGTTTGTTTCTTAGTTTCGCGAGACTGCTATTTCCATGATATTCTCACATTAGGGCCCCAGGCAATACTACTATTTCATTGTTACTATACAGTGAATTATTGTGTGTGAGAGCTTGCCTGGCACATATGCATTGCTTGATACGTCAGGCATTCCCAATGTAATTGCGTTACAACACAATTGAAATTTAGATCCCATATATATATATATATATATATATATATATATATATATATATATATATATATATATATATATATATATATATATATATATGTGTGTGTGTGTGTGTATGTGGGTACGTGCCGGTTGAGAATGAATGCGTTTGTGGAGAGTAGTGAAAGAGGGCGAGATAGTTAGCGGGGGTAAGGAGTAGTAACTTCTACTGTATGTGTATATGTGTGTATATACACACACACACTGAGGGAGAGATACATTAACTTTCCCAGCATGCTTCAGGGCAGGAGTATGGGACAAGTCGTATAAGGGCTCTGAATGGCTCGTCATTCAATTTGTTAAACGCATTAGCATGTTTTGTACATTCGTGTGGTTTAGTCGAATAATTTAATGAACTTCAAATTTCAATTACCAGAAACTCCCTGCGCAGCTTTTCATACATTCAAATTAAAGTAGACAAAAAATAAAATTCTGGACTCTGCTTCATTACCAAACAGTATTTTCGGAATTTACCATTACACTTTTTATCTTATTTTAAAGAGTATTGTTTATCTGTTGTAAACTGTGGTCCAACATGTAATTTGTTTTCTGCTGTTAATTAATAATAGGGAAGAGTAATAAAAAGAACGTATAACAAATAATTCGTGCCTGTGTCCTTTCTGTGATATATTTCTTGTAGATCAAAGATCTCAATGTGAATATTAATGCATTTCATTTAAAAAGTTTAGAATTTAAATGCATTTGAATACATAGCTTAATTAATAAAGAGATATTGTAAGAAATAAATTAAAGTTATATATTTTGATCACAATAATAATAATAATAATAATAATAATAATAATAATAATAATAATAATAATAATAATAATAATAATAATAATAAACTCTAGTAAAGACAGTAATGAGGATCACGTGAAAGATTTCCATGCATGGGATATGGACAACCGTTAAAATCGCGGTAACCCGTTAATATGTTAACAAATTGATTCCATTAACGAGCTGGAGGTAGATAATCGCTCTAGCTATCTATTACAAAAAGCAAAATTAAAAAAATTCGTATCCGTTCAAGACTAAGGGACGAATGGACGGACGGATTTACTAACAACATACTCTTATAAGGCTAGTTTTAGACGGAAGCATTTATGATAGCAAAAATCATATCATCGATATCCTAGCGTGTAAAGTAGCAAATGCATGTATAGCATGAAGCGTAAACGTCGTGATAGGTAAAGCAGAAAGTGAGTGAGCCTTCTAGTTGTCGCCAACTTGAACTTAAATTTGATAATTTAGTGAATAAACTACAATATTTTTTTTTTTTATTTTTGCTTTTCTACGTATGTCTAATTATTAGTTAATTAATAATCGGACTTCCGAAGAGAAAATCTAGTTGAGTTTATTGACCGTCCCAGTCACGGCCTCTCTTCAGTTTTATTAAAAGTAGGAAAGACTGTGAAAGAGATAGATGAAGTAAAGGGGAAGATGGAAGGAGAAGAAGAAAGCAGAATAGAAGAAACAAAGAAGAAACTAGAAATGAAGAAGTACTGAATAATTATGGAAATATAGTGGAAAGCTTAAATAAATATTTAAAGATGATTCATATCAGAATTTTATTATTCGAGTATCAATTCTGAATTGTTCCTGATGAGACACATGTTCCCTCATACTACTCTGGCCTGGATCCAGGTAATTCCACAAGCTGGGGTTACATTGATCCAGCCCAGATGATGAGAAATATTAGTTTAATCGTTTGTCTGTTATTTCTAAACATTAAACAACAACATTATCCAGTAACTGATTTTCCATAGTGGAGATCGAATACACGTTTGAGTTAACCAAGGAAAGAAAACAAATCAGGGGCCGCGGTGGCTCAGTGGTAGAGCGTTCACCTCTGGTGCTTGGGGTCCCGGGTTCGATCCCAGCCCCCGCCACGTGATCCTTGTGGTTGACAAACACCGTGTGCGTGGGTTTTCTCGGAGTTCTCCCGTTTCCTCCCACTTTCTTCATTCCACCCTTTCACCCATCTCTCATCATCACTGTCTCCTTTAGCCTAACCGGCATAAGCGTGGGACGTAAAACTTAAAGATTTCATTTCATTTTACATAATGGTTCATACTTTTCAATATAGTTAATTTGTAATGTATTTTATTAGTTGGAATTCTTACATTGACCGTAGCTACCAGATTTTTTTAATAATCAGGAAAAATGAGCGTTTTCAAGAGTAACTATTCCCTTAAATGTTTATGATAACAAAACACTAACGACGAGCGGTTAATTGACGTTAGATGGCTCTACAAGGTGACAATGTGACTGGAAAAACGTGCTTTGTACTCTGTTACAAGATGTATACTATGGAACAACGATACAAAATCACGACAGCCTTCCATTGCGAACGAATTTACTTATTCGATTGGGCCAAAAGAGATGAATAGTTAAGAGACCGACAAATACACTGTCCTTAAATACATTAATAACACTTTCACACTTACATTAATACACACATACATGCTAATTATATACGAACTAAAACTACACATACTAAATACACATCACTACATAAATTAACTACTACATGTCTGGACCAAACCAAGTCACTGACATCATCACATTTTAAACCTACTCTGATGCTATAAAGGAGGGAAGGGAAATGGTCCGGGCCAGGTGGCCCTTGCACTCAAATTAACCCATTGGTTTTCGGTTACAAAACTTTATTTAAAGCCCCAGAGGGACATATCAAAACTAGTAAAGGAGGGAAGATCCCTTTCCTGAAGGGAAAAAACCTTTATGAAATTATTCAACGCATGATATGTTGGAAGCTGTGGTCAGTTTAAGAGTAAATAGGAGTCCCTGTGAGAATTTACACTGACATAGTGAAAATTCACTCAACCACAAAAACTACAAAAGAAACTTCATATAGCGCCATGTTAAAAAATCACATATACTATACACAAAACTATATATGCGGACAGGTTTATCGCTACCTAACAGAAATTTTAGGGGTGAAGGAAATTTTTAAGGGAAACACTAATCGTCAAAACTTAGTGTGGAGAGAACTCAAAACCGGAAAAAATCAATGCACTTCACTGTGAGTTCTGTCCATAACTATCAATGTTCACAAACATGGCTTTGCTGAGCTGAATTCCATATTTTATATTTTCTAACTAATTTCACTGCAGGATTTTCAGAATTCAGGACTCCATTTCAGCTTCCGAGCAGTTTATTTGCTATTTAGTAAGCTACCTGAATGCAACAGCTTTTTCCCGTTGAATATCCAATTTTCCAATGAGCAAAATTGGTGCATTCCGTCTATGAATCTTGTATACAAAGAACAAAGTGAAGGCGCGCCAGAATACTAAGGCGGAAATTTAGTTCCCAATAAGAGCAAAGAAATTTTTGCGGCGGAAAATATAAAGCTAATAAAAACTGGTAAAAACTAGATTAAACCGGATTTTAGCAGCATATGGGCATCTCAGAGGGAGAAGAGGGTCTAAATTATTCTACCAAATATTGGATTGGTGGACAAATTCAGAAAATTCTACCCAACTACTGACCTATGCTTTACATTGCAATAAAAATGTATAATTTCAATAATCATCCATTTGAGGTGCCCATATACATAAATTTACGATGAAATAATAAATAAATAAATAAATTATTTTCCGAAATATAATTTTTTCTAGGTTATTCTGAAGCTCCCAGGTTAATTTGGATTCGGATAAGGAACAAACGGATTTAATACGTAAACCGAAAATTATATTTCTATGGTAAAATCTAGTAATACTCAGTATGGTCAAAAAGTACTGGACCCCCCCCCCCAAATGTTATGCTACCTTAACTGTAATTGAATATTACGAGCATTTCACATGCCATGGAATATCCTATGGCATTTCTTATCGATAGAATCTGCTCTAGTTCGTAACATTTTCGCCATCATTTCTGGTCCGATTGCAGCGCCGTGGTGTGTTACAATTAAGCGAAAGATTTTTGTGCCAAATATCCATGCTCTTGTTTTGTGTGGAGAAATTGAATTGCATTAAAGAAAAATGAGTTGGAGTAGGGATGCTGTTATTATGCTGACTGAAAAATATGAGGAGCATCCTTGTTTGTACAAATAACTTTTCGAAGGCTGCATTATTCACACGCATGAAGTTCGTGAATGCAATAGAATCCTCAATTTTCCTTTCTTTCACTACCATAGAAAGAACTGAAATATTATCATCCCGCCGCATCAGCCAATTCTTTGCCCACATACTTGTTTGTGGTTTTCGTTTTTTAATATAACCGTCGAAAACTGTTGTTAGAACCACTATAACTTTAGCTGTTTCACTCTTTAGTTTCGGAGTCATAATTGTGCTCTTCTACAGTGATTTGTTTGCTATGTTACGAGAAGATGCTCTTGAAACTGCTACCGTGTAAAAGTATCATATACTTTCGATGCCATAGAATATTATACAAGATTTTTGGCAGCACATCTGTTACGAGAAATGCTACGATAAATGCTTCCGTCTAAAACTAGCCTTAGTTTCACTGCGTGGTCTAATAGTAATAATAATAATAATAATAATAATAACAATAGCATGATTTATTCATTTAATATGCTATTGAGAATGGACCCTAGCAACACACGTATATACTGAGATAAATTCACTATCCGGACAGTGGTACATTGTATAAATATACGGAATCCTTATGTTTACTACGGAAATCTGAGCGAAGCATGCATTATCCATATGCTATACGTACTATGCATACGGAAAATAAGACCTAATCAGAAAATACGCCCTACCATAATGTTCAGGGCCGCGGTGGCTGGGGACCTTTGCTTCGATTCCAGCTCGCGCCAAGTGAACTTCGTAGTGGACAAACGTCGTGTGCGTGAGTTTTCTCAGGGTTCTTCCGTTTCCTCCCTCTTTCTTCATTTGACAATTTCCTTCATTTCTCATCTTCACCATCTCCTTTAGCCTAGCCTGCATAAAAGTAGGACGTAAAAGTTAAAGATTTCATTTCCTTACATAATGTTTCAGATTGCTTTGCTGCAAGCCATATCCCAAACCAGCGATGTAATACGCACGATTGTAGGTATTATAGGCATACGCTCGACTGTTTTCAAAACAAAAGAACATAGGGTATACCCACCTGCATATAAGCTTGTTCTTTAGCAAATTTAAGATAAGTATACGCTGGACTATAAAAGTATTAGGTGTGTATACTTCCGTATGCGGTCCATGACCAAACATCTCAACAAAACTTATTTTGCACGTCTCTTGTAGCAATCGGAGAGCACGTTAGTAACAGTTACGCTCCGAATTGACAGGCACAGTGTTTCTTGAAAATGAACCTTAATCCATATTATGGACAACAAATTACTACAAGATCCTATTTTATTTTCGTGGAAACACTGGCATAAAAAATCTGAAAAAATAATATTTCCATCGAACGTTGTTTAGTACGCATGTAGAAGAAATACTGAAGAAAGGTATGAATAGATAAGGCTTTGTTTTGATACCAGATAGAAGGATTAGTTATATACAGTTTACAGATAACATTACTCTTGTTGGAGAATGTTATCAGTAAATAGGCACTGTACTGAAACAACGAAGAAAAATAAATTAGACGCTTTCGAATGAGATAGATATAGAAGAATGGAGAAAATTATATAGGTGCTACGGGAAACCAATTGAGAAAGTGCTGGAAATAACAGAAGACGAAAAAGAAATATTGCATGCAATATATAAAGAAGGAAAAAGAAACTGACTGAGACATTGTCTAAGAAGACTATAACCAGAGGGATGTGTCCTGAATAATGACGGACAAGGTTAAAGTGAATAATAGTCTCATCAAGACGAAGAGACTTAACCGAGAATTGTTATGCATGGAAGCTTCTGAGTTTACTTAAGTGATCTGCTAATGATGGAGAATCGTATGATGATGCTGCGGTACACTAATCTTTTGTTAAAGAGAGAAAAAATAATGAAATCTAAATAGTGGGAAGGATAGCAATTTTCCAGAAACTAAGTCTTAAGAAAGTAGAGCAAAAGCTGTGTGTTGGGCGGGGAGGGGGGGAGGGAATGGTTAGAGAAGAAAGTTATCTAACAAAGGCGTGGCGTGGTTTTCTACTTATAGAAAACTTCTGCTTTTGATGCATTATTTTAAAATCATTATTGCAGTATGTATATTAATCCATTTTCTGTTGAGCTCTTTCCTGGAAAAGCGCTAGGAGGGCCAGGTTCGATTCTCTGCAGGAACTTATGTGGTTTGGATCCAATGTTAAGGTGTAGGTCCACGTCTCGTATAACCTCGCTGCTGCAAGGGATGCTAAACTGCAAATCAAATCCATTATTCTATTCCCTCAGAGGAAGCGTCCACAGTTTCCGTGGACAGTACACCCCTGTTACCTAGTACTAGGGTTATTCCAAACCGGTATACTTTGGTAAGATATATATATTTTCCAAAACGGGACACTGTGGTAAGAGATAAGTCTTCCAAACCAGGTCTCTTACCACAACGGACACTTTGGTAACAAAAATCTTCCAAAACGGGACACTTTGGCGCCAGGTTTGCTTTCTCTCTTTCCATCAGCAGAAATTGCGTAATCAGCAAGAAAAGTAACAAGCGCCTTAGTTCCATAGATTATAAGCAAATTGTACGTCGTGGTGTGGCGTAGTCATGAAACGGGTCACCGGATCATTTGGATCATAACTTTTGTCCGAGACATCCAGGTCTGGGTGTCGCATCTCAGGCCTAGACAGATCCAGCAACAGTCGAAATATCAGCTCTGCAGCATTACGGCATAATTTCGTAGTGGATTAATGATACATACTCAACGCGAGCTCGAACATTTCTTTGTTTGTTTCCAGGTGTGGCATTCTTTAAACAAGGTACCACGTCTTAAATATTTCAATTATACGTAGTTTCATATTTATTTGCCCTACTAAACTGAAAAATAACACAATGATTTTTGAGCATAGACTATATCAAAAGATTTTTTCTTTGAAAAAAAAAACACACAATTTGCTCAGTGGCATCTTTTATATTCGAAACAAGTTTTATACAAGTTCGCTCGATTAAACTCTGGCGATTAAGAAAAAGACAAAGCATGATCTTATCTTTTCTGTGGCACTGACACGTGCATACCCTGTTAAACCTTGTAATTATCTTTCAGTACAATGCTTTGGCAGACTAGGACGCACAGAACAACCGACAGATTTAATGAGAGAAGACAAATGTAAAGAGTAGAGAATTACCCTGTCAGTCTCACACATAGCTACACTCCATATGTATGACGATGTTTTGTCTCTGGTTCTAGTGGGTCATGGATATGACTGCCTCCGAGTTTCCCGAATCATGGGTCACGAAGCTCGTGACCCGTTTCATCAGAAACTTGTGTGCTCTACTATCATTCTGGCGGACTATAAATTAGAATTTCATACATAGCCATTAATGTAAAGTGTAAAATAAAAAATAAAAAAATTGTCCCGCAAAAAAAAAAAATAATTTGAGAATACTAGTATGAAGATAGGCCACACAAAAAGGGATGAAAATAATATCACGACTAAAAACCAGCACAAAGTGTTAACTGGTTTTCACATGACAAGAGCCTTCAAAACAGGACTGTCCCGATCGAAACAGAGCGTATGCTATCTTTGCCTGATACGAATGTCCACAATGTGTATATGTAATTATCCAGCATCATGTCTATATTATGAGACAAGATATCGAAGACATCATTGCTGCCTGAAGAATATGAATGGGTGATAACAGTTCTGTTTCGAAACTTTCGAGAATCAGGAAATAGATACAAAAACAACATAAAAGATGGATTTTAGAGAGGTAAATAATAATAATTGATTTGTGTTCACTCGACTAGAATAATATTCTTAAACAGGAGATCCATTTCTGCGGTGACATTCTTTTATTTATTTATTTAGCGAAGTCACAAAGTAGGTTAATTGATTTTAATGCGTTACTGTCTGTGAAATCTGAGGAATTACTTACAGTATCAAATGTTTCCATACAACAAATGGAAGTGTTTACCGATGTATTCAATAATGCATACGAATAGTGGATGTGTTTGTTTCATGTTTCAATTACCAATGAACATAAAATGTTGCACTGAACATCATATGGTCATATTCAATAGCCATTCATTTGTGTTAGGTTAGTTAACGCATCTGACCAACTTATTAATCTATCCGTCAACTACTGAATGTTATGTTATATACCCATTTGTTATTCTATAAAGCTTAAATAGGGAGCTAATTTTATAATTAATAAAAAGTAAATTTTTTGTAATTTTCACTATTGACGTTAGTGTAGAGATATAAAGTACATACATACTTACGCTCACGTCAGTTGCAGACCACTTACCTCTGGTGCTAAGGGCCTCTAATTCGATCCCAGGCCAAGTAAGTTTGTGGTAGAGAACATGGTATTTGTGGATTTCGTCAGCAATCTTCCTATTGCTCCCACATTCTCATTCTACCGACTATTTCATAATCGTTTATTTTTATTAATCGTCTGTCTCCTTTACCCTAAAGGGCTTAACCGAATGAAGTGTTAAAAAAAATCATTTTTCATACACGCATACGTATATATATATATATATATATATATATAATGTATCAAGAGTGGACACCATTATCACTTGAAAGCATTTTATTTAGAAAATATTGAAAGAGAGATACATGAGTACCTTAACGTAACTACGTACCGGTACTTATTCATTACTTCTATTTATGTGTAAAGATGCATTAGTTTGAATTCATTTTACCCTAGCTGAAAATCAACATAAAAAGTCTGAATCAATTACATTGTACGTATTCACGTTTCTTTTTTATTTATATTCAATATGAGCCAAACCGATTTTTTAAATGAGATTTCGGTTTCTCCAAAACCGGTTCGGTTTTTCATCGCAACTAGTTTGGTTTTTCTCCAAAAGAATTTTAGATTTTTACTAAAACGAAAGTATTCTTCGCCGAATCCATTATCTGTTCTATTTGTTATAATATCCATTTCCAAAAAAGTTGATAGTAAAGTAAAACGGTCTTGATAGAAAATCGAAACAAGTTTTTGATAAAGCTTGCCAAACCATGTTTTCAAAATTTTCAGAAAACTGTTTCGTTTAATTAACAAACACTGAATAATCGGTTTTACTAGTTATAGCAAGGAGTTCTATTAGTTTGCTATTTCTTCGATGCGATAATTTCATATTGAAGTAGAGAGTATACCTATAAGTATTGAGTAAGAAAATAGTACTCCTGGCCGTAATAGTGTAGTGTTATATTGGATTCCAGGGGGGGGGGGGCAATAGCAATTTTTGCCGGTACCATATGTCAATTTTTGTAGCACAAATGTTGGCCCAACAATTTTCCAACGAAAAATTTCTCAATGTTGGGCCAATTATGTGTTACTCAGGTACAGGGTGTTCGCAAACAACTTCAAAAACTGTAGGAAATTAATCCTCACATAAAAACAAGAAGAAAAATGATATTCCAACATAAGTGGACAAATGCGTCATTTCAAAGTTAAGCCCGCCGAAACTCAATATAAGAAAAGGATCATAATTCGAGAACGAAAGTCGAGTCAAAAAACGCAGTAGCCATTTTATGTCAAGGTTTAAACAATGTGCTAATGAGTATGAAATGTGTACCAGTTTTCTGTTCCTGATCTATTATTTTTCATTTTTAGAAGACCTCATGAATCATCTTTTACGGTTCGAAACTAACCCTATTGCCGCCCCTCTTCCACACATCCGTTGGTTCAGCAATGGAATGTCCTTTATATAATAATATGAGAGAGAGGCGGGAATGAAGGGCTGAAATGTTTGTTTCTTGCAGTATTTTCGAATAACTGCTGTTTCCACGGTGTTAATTTAAATTTATGAAAAAGAAAAGAATGAAGAAAAACAATCCAATCCCGTTCCATAACATCCAGAAATTATTGTTGTGTATGTAAATTGCACCCTTTCCAGTTTACGCTTCTAGTCCTAATGAAAAATAGTAGGACAGAATTCAAGAGTATGTCCATTTGAGTCAAGTTTTGAAGGAACAAAAATTAATGAATATTTACTTTTCCTCTTGAAGAAGAAAAAAACACTGAACGAAAAAAGTAACTAACATGAACTGTTCATTATCTGTTTGATCGCCATCATTGGTATGGACATTACATACAAAAACACTTAACAGGAAACAATTTATTTCCATTCCAGGGTTTTTAATGCCTCGAGGACCAACGGCACAAAACAATAATTGTGGAGGAAATATTGACCTAGATGTGTAGTTGAGGTTGGAAAGCCGAAGAACATTATATGGAGATTTCAAGCATCCAGCTGCAATATCATAACAGAACGGAACGTGCCTCATTGCTCGATTCTCTGCCAAATACACATAGGTACACTTATATATATACACATACACATGGTACACATCCGATACGTTGAAGATAGGTGTTGTAGGCGAAGGGAGAAATAAAACGATACGGATCTGTTTGGAGCTGCACACATGAGAATTGGGTTTGATTTGAAGCTTAGACTGCTAATCCACGAAGCGTCCATGGAATGAGGACGTTAGGCAGAATGGAGTGAGATAGCAGGGTATTAACGAGATGGATGTTTAGTGTTGCCTGGATGACACACGTCATTACAGGTGTTTCCAGAGGATATGAGGGGAAGAGAATGCGAGACAAGTTTGTGTATTGGTATGGACAGTTCTTCACTATCCTGTTTATAATTTCCTCCCGTTTTGCATATAAATAACATTGTAATTTCAAAAATAAACGAGCTTCTGTTCCAATTATTTTAATTGTTTGCGTTTAAGCTTCCTGTTTAGCGCTGTGCTGAGACATGGTATATGGTAAACCAGCGGTATTCAATATTTTCGAGCCTAGCGCCTCCTTTGATAAATGCTATTGCCCTGTGCACCCCCGTCATCAAACCAATCCACTCATGCACAAGGCTGAACGTAAAACTTGCACAAAGCAGTTTAAGAAACAGAAAAAGGCTTATATTCTTAAAATCAGCCTTGAAGAATGAAATATATATTAGGGTGGTCCATAAATATCAATTTTCAGCTCGGGCTGGTCTCAACCCCTAAAATGGTTCCATATGGGACTAAATTAAGCCAGGAGAAATATTAGCTTCATTGAATGATATTAAATGGTGCCCGAAACGACCTAAAATTTTTAATCCGATTACAGTACATAGTATATGGGGAAAATCTGGAATAAACTCAATGCAAAGATACCCTGAATAATAGAAATAGAGGAAGAAAGATATCTAATTTTGTATAGTACTGCCATTGCGGCCATCTTGAAATCCGCCGTCTTGGATTCAGGTCAAAATTTTTAAATAGAAAGAGGGTCATGTGACATATCGTCTTAATGCGACTTGCGACTGACATGCGACTTTAAATCTGGCACTATTTTAAAGATAGCGTTAGTCATGTAAGAATTATTACCTGTGAAAAGATTTCTCCTTTTCAGATTAATAATTCTTACAGGACTAAAAGTAAAGACATGAGTTTGGCGTGAAAAAAACGAAAGGGATATGCAGGGCTTCAAACGAAAGAGGAACGCAAAAGAAAATGCACTTCTGAAAATGATTTGTTTGAACTTTATACGCCAAAAGACATGGAGCAGTTCAAGTAACGAAGAGGAAAACCCAGTTAAGAATGTTAGAGAAAATGTAAATACGAATGCGTGTGTGCCCGGACCGTCCAAGAGATGTAAAAGGGGAAAAAACTAATTTTATTACTCAAAGACTGGTGTTGCTCTTAATCCATAAAAGATCACTCATAGAGCAGCAATACATATTCTGACAGCGACGGCAGAGGCATTAGACCATAATGTAGAGGAACTAGCAATAAATGGGTCTTCCATTCACCGATGCTGAGAGAAAACCTGTAGTGAAGTTGCACAGAACTACAAGAAACAATTTCAGAGTGCATCAAGTGCGTTAGTTGTGCACTGGAACGGAAAACTACTGCTGAATTTGACTGGCAGAGAGACTGCCGGCAGGTTATCAATAATTATTACAGGAGATGGTCATGAGAGGTTAATTGGTGTTCCCATTTTGTCGTCATCAAGAGAAGAACATATTGATTCTACTATAGTACATTCGCTTGAAGAATGGAATTTGGTAAAGTTAGTGCAGACAGTTTATTGTGATACTACTCCTTGCAATATGGATCTTGTCAATGGTGCATGCATTCTGCTAGAGCAGTAGCTCCAAAATAACCTTCTATACCTTCCTTGTAGACACCACATTTATGAATTAGTTTTAAAATGTGCGTTTGATAACTGTTGTGTTTCGTTTGCATCTGGACCGGACGTTCTCCTATTGAAGTGTTTTCAGAACGAGTGGTCTAGAATAGATTGCACTAACTTTATTCCAGGAATTGATGATGATGATGTAACAAACAAGATTTCCGATGTAAGAAATGAAGTGTTGAATTTTGCTATCAAACTTGTAGAAGCAGGACACTGCAGAGAAGATTACAGGGAATTTTTAGAACTGACCATCATATTCTTGGATGGTATACCTTCTTGAGGAGTTTTCTTTCGTTTGCCTGGAGCAATTTACCATGTAAGGTGGATGGGAAAAGCAAGCTACTATTTAAAATATTTCTCTTTCACCAACAATTTCGTTTAACGAAGCAAATAGAAACGGATCTTCGGAGAGTATGCACTTTCTGATCCGACTATATGGTCACAGTTGGCTTAAATGTGATCAAACATCCCATTCACCATTACAAGATCTACAATTTTTGAAAGATTTGTACAGTTAAAGACAAATAGATGCTGAATTATCTGAAATGGCTCTTTCTAAATTTTCATGCCGACTCTGGTACTTGACGGAGGAACACGTAGCATTGGGGTTTTTTGATGATGGAGTTACCATAATGGAAAAGCAAATAATGGTTGAAAGAATTAAAACTATAAGGGGAAACCGTAAAGCAGCAAAGAGGCTTGACGCAAGAGATGATACCATAAAAATTCTTGTGAAAAGAGAAATCAGTGATTTTGTTACAACAAATAAATTTTCGATGTGAGAGATTTAAAATACCCGAAGGGTTTCTTGTGTGAGATCCGACTTCATGGCCAAATAACAATGACTATCTTCAAGGAAAGACAATAGTTTAATTCATTCACGTAACAAACGGTGTGCAGAAAGGGGAGTGTAACTAATAGAAGATTACAACAACGTTCTTACGAAAAATGAGGAGCACAAACAGTTTCTTTTGCAGATAATAAAAGCCCACAGACAATCTTTTCCTATATGCGTCAAAGTGAACTATGTAGCAAATAAGATTCACAACTTACCAAAAAGATACTACATAAATAAGGGATATTTCAATTTCTTCCAAGTTATAATTTTTCTTTTTCCTCATAATGGTCTATGAATCATCTTGATGGAAAAAACTTATTTGTAGTTGAAAGCGAAATAAGCAGTTTGTTTCAGTTTATGTAAGACTTCCAAAATTCTTGCATATCTGTGTTCCATAACTGCAATAAAATAACATTACATGAAGGATTTTGTTTTTCATACGTAATAACTCTTACATGAATATAGGGAACTTGAAAATAATACCAGATTTGTGCATCTGGTGAAATGCTACCTCAAAAAGATATGCCACCCTCTTCCTATTTAAAAATTTTGACCTGAATTCAAGATGGCGGACTTCAAGACGGCCGCCATGATAACGTATACAAGATTAGGTTGGTCTCTTCCTCTAGTTCCATTATCCAAGAAATCTTTTCATTCCCTTGAACCGTTTCTAATTTACGAGAGTTTATTCCAGCTTTCCCCCATACACTATGTATTGTAAATGCATTCAAAATTTTAGGTCGTTTGGGGCACCATTTAAAATTATTCAATGGATCTAATTTTTCTCCTGGCTTAATTTGGTTCCATATGGAACTATTTCAGGGGGTGAGTCCAAAGAAACTCCTAAATTTATTTTTCCCCATATAAATTTGGACCACCCTAATATATATATATATATATATATATATATATATATATATATATATATATATATATATAATATTTCAGTGAAAGGAATTTTTTTGTTTCTATAATTTGTCTTAGTTTAGCTATCTTTTCTGTTACATTTCCTCCGAAAAATGCACTTTTAATTACTTTTTTTAAAAATATACATTTACCCTCCTTACTTTCCAAAGGAAAGAACAAGCGTTTTTCTGACCAACTTTTTGAAGAAATCTAAATGCGCATTATTATCAACCTATTATTATTTGTAAATAAGTCTAAACTTTTGTTAATTTGTAATAATTGCTTTCGTCCAATAGTAAGAAAAAAGTCTAACAGGTCATGAAATGTCAAACCCCCCAATTAGTCTATCGGCCCTCAATCGCTCATTATTGTTCCAGCGCCCCCTTTGGAAACGAGAACGCCGCCTCATAGGATTGAAAACAGTTAAAAAAAAGAAGGAACAAACCATTTGTTTAAAACGTGAAAAAGGTGTTCAAAATGTTTTAAACATGGTTTAACACACACATACGATAAGAACATATTTTAAACATTTTGAACAGTCTAAAACACGATTTTAAACATATTTCAAAATCTTGTAATAACTTATTTGTTAAGACTTTTTGCTCTTTACTTGCAACCGTTCTTTTTGTTTATTTTTTTCTCGTTAAGACTACACTGTGTTGGGTACAAAATATTTCAGTATAGATTAGTAATTCTCAACTTATTTCATATGTTGACCCCCTTTTTATTGCATCCTCTTGCCAGTGACTCTCATAAGCATTTTCATGGTTGTAGTAAGCTTTTTAGATAGATTTTAAAATCTACCTACTATGGAGATTTCACACAATCCATCAATATACATAGTCAAACAAAAGTCCTCATCACCCTTTTGTGTTGAGAACGGCTTGAAGGAAAATGATGAAACTTGGAAGTTGTCTGACACATCAGATGGAGCTATCAAGCATCATGGAGGTCATCCGAAATTTCAAAAACAAAAGGAGGCATGTTACATGTATAAGATCTGTTCCTGTGAGGGAAAGCCAGATATAAGAGGAGTGGGTTTTATATTTGCTTGTTCCAGTTTGTGAAGACCAACTTATAATGTAATCAGGATCCGAACCTTGGATTTCTTTGAGAGTCTTCCTTAAAATATCATTCATTTACACAAATTAATAGGTTAAAGTAAGAAACTGGTAACGAAACAAATAACACCACTTCCACGGTCCTAGGATTCGGGCGTTACACCAACTAGAGACATTAGCCGTATACCCACCGTCGCTGTTGCGTCAGCTCCAAGATATACTGGTCAATACCTGTAAAAGAAAATGAAATGAAATCTTTAAGTTTTACGTCCCACGGTTATGCCGATTAGGCTAAAGAAGACGGTGATAATGAGAGATGAGTGAAAATGGTGGAATGAAGAAAGTGGGAGGAAACGGGAGAACCCCGAGAAAACCCACGAGCACGGTGTTTGTCCACCACAAAGTTCACTTGACGGGGGCTGGGATCGAACCCGGGACCCCAAGCACCAGAGATGAACGCTCTACCACTGAGCCACCGCGCCCCCCCTTACCTGTAAAAGAATACAAGGTGGGACAGCCATGTGAGATTTACGCCAGATGAGTAGTGGGAGACGAAAGCAAACATTTGGATTTCACCACTTCACAAATACCTTACCTGTTTAATTCTACTTTAGGCCATGTACACTTTTAGGAGATAATATCCTCCATTCGCTGAGAAAGAGACAATATAGATCACACACTTTGAAATTATTAAATATCACTTTTCATTGCATATTAAAAAAAGGAAATATTTTGCAAAACACTTATATTTAACTTTTAACTTCAATGAAAATAAAACATTTACACACATATAAGAACACAAAACACGAGATTTCACTTAGAAAAAGAAAGATGGCCCTTATAAAAGATTTCGGGACGATATGTAAACGCGCACAACGATTCCGGCGAACATACGGAATAAAAATTCACTAGTGCACTGTTGAATAGTCGACTTCCATTGCTGGATAGCGATGAATTTAATGTCCCATTTCTTGATACATAAAAGGGTTCTTCTATGAAATTGTTGTATTGGCGAGAGAAATACATAAAAATAATTCTTATTAACACGTACGCATATTTTCTTCTTGCTATCGAAACTTCATTTATACATGTAGCACTGTTCCAATGTCTCTTGATACGTTTGAGAGCGTATATTGAATATTTCCAATTTGTTAAGTAGATTTTGACGCTCTCTCATACATTACAACCAGTAATACTCTCTTATTCGAGAGTATTTGTAGAACCTTTTCGTTCGTTCACTTTGACTCTCACATGATGACTCCTACATTGCGAGTGAGTAATACTCTCTTGCGCTTTTCATCGTTGCCAGTTAACAGCGCAAGAATACACTAACAAATTAAAATATAGTTCGTAGAAAACATTAAGTTTTTGCTTTATTCTATTGCTAATAATAGATAATAAATGATTCATAGGTTAATGGAAATCACATTAAAAACACTGATTGTTCCAATAAGTCGTAGGGTTGACGATTATTGATAGATTTTACATTGTCACGTAAAAATCTGTCATCGTCATGAGGACTTGTGCGTGGGCGCTGATCTCGAGAGTAGCAAAATTCCTCTTCCTTATATAGGCTGACGGGAGGAAGCAGGGCTGTCTGGAAAAGTGAGGCACCTTCTGGGTGACAAATTCCTGAGCATTGTTCTCCTCCAACTATTAACTGGTTGCGTTTCATTTCCCAGAATTGATGTTGGAATAATACGAGGGTTGGTTTAAAAATTCATGCCAGTCCATACCGTTATACATGTTTAAGGCTAGAATTTTACCAGAAGCATATTTGTGCGGTTATTTTAGTCCTAAAACAAGTCATTTCAAAATTACTGCTCCTGAAAGTTTCCTAATTATGCCCTTAGGGCTAAGTTCGTGTTTCGTGGAGGCGGGTGAGATTTTAGTTACAAAATTTGATTACCATTTCAGAACACTGATGCTAATAAAATTATTAATAATAATGTTTGAAGCTCACTTAATGTCGTGCTAACTTTAGAATATTTTCTGCAAGCCTATGTAATTGGTTGTTTTTTTAGTCAATAATTTATTGAAGAAAAGTAATATTTGGTGCATTCAGAGCACAATGGATC
Source organism: Thermobia domestica (assembly GCF_964235325.1). Lineage (NCBI taxonomy): Eukaryota > Metazoa > Arthropoda > Insecta > Zygentoma > Lepismatidae > Thermobia > Thermobia domestica. Next base: position 151,371,324 of record NC_137462.1, on the reverse strand, counting down.
CAAGTCTATTCTCAATAAGGTTCAGTTTTGCTCAGCAAATGAATTCTATTTCAAAACGTAATAGCTTCTTAGTCAAGAATCCGAAATAAATGTAACTAAAGCCACGTGAAAGAGCGTGGAATAGTTTCATATTACAGCCGTTAGACAGGGGCGTCAGTGGCTACCCCCGCCCCACCCTGAATTTTAGATTTTTGGGTCAGTAAGGCAGTTTTAGAAATCTTTGATAAGCAAAGTCCAACCTGAACAAGTTTGAAGTCCTTACACAGAATAAATATGGAGGAAATATATATGATTAAAACTGGAAAGTTACTTAAACGCAATTTCTAAAAATTTAGGCAGGCCCGAAACTCGAACGTAGAGCAACCTTTGGAATCCTTGGACCAAAAAATATACAAGAAAGCAATATAGGCCTATAGCTCCTATAGCTCCTTACGACCAATGGAAATGGATTATAACTGATCTAATTCCATATTTGGTGTAAGGGCTTCAAATTTTTTCTGTATACTTTGCTATGCAAAACTGTATCTAGATCTGCATTACTGCCCTCCAAAATCTGAAGTTCAGGCTAGGGAGGCGGTTGACCTCTAAACAGATGCCACTGTCTAGCGGCAATCGTATAAAACTCTAGATTGCACCTTGTCACGTAGTTTTTCTTTCTTTCGTTTCGGATTCTTACTTTCTCTAAAGTATGTATACGGAGACTGAGAACCAACATATACTGTATCAACGAATGCCTGCGGTATTTTAATTTCAGAACTGCAATTTAGCTAAGAACTCTTTGTTTGTTTTCTGAATATAACACAAAAACTTTTTTCAATAATAATTCTTTTATTTATTTTTTAATATCAGTTCTACAAGTAGTCCAACCTTCGACTACAACACTTTCTCGGAAGTTAACTGATAAGCGTTTAAACAATACTATAAACGTTAAAAGCAAGGGGAAAAAAGAGACAAAATAAAGTGTAACTCAACACATTGATCTGCTGTAGCCATGAGAAATCATAACACTCACATGGAAAGAATGGGAAGCACTTTTTGACAATTTTCTTTATCTGGCAGATTTTTTTTTAACAAAAATAAAATAAAATAAAAATATGTTTAAAACAAGTCTTAAAAATACACATGTTTAAAACAAAATGTATATAAAATTTGTTTTAAACAAAATCAATTAGTTTAAACAAGTTTTAATCATTTGTTTTAAACAAAACAATTCTGCTCTTGAGGAGCAATAACGCCCACACTGAGAACCTCTGTTGTAACCTGCAAGTATGTCACCTACAGACTTTCCTATTGGCTCTATGACTGCACATGTATTTACTTGAAATGTTATTATTAGGTTACATTTCTGTTTTGCACGATTATCTTGTCGGCACAGCACATTTTGATGAAAATTTTCACTTACCTAGCAACTTAAATCGGAATTGACGCTCTTTTTTTAGTGATACCTGCAACGTTTTTGATGAAATCCCAATAAATTTTACTGGCTTTTTTCTTGCTTTCTATAATGATATAGTAAATAAATGTCTATTCACGAATTTTCTTTATGGTAACATTTTCAGTTCACCCTAGTGAATAATTTTATAGAGCTATTACCTCCAATCATTTAAGAATTTTACAAAAATATACTTTAGTGATTGAATTTGATTTTTTAAAATTTTAAAACATTTGTCTTAATAAGAAAGATATTGTTTGTTAGAATAAAATTTCGTTATCGAAAAATCTTAATATTCTTATATCTCCATGAGTATAATATCAAATTTTGTTGTGAAAGTATACTGAATTCCACTTTAAAGGAAGGAAGGTAAACATAAATACTCATTCGTAAATAAATACTGCTCGTAAAATAAACGTCTTCACTCCTAAGCCCGAGTAAAACTCATGTTGCTTTATTAATACAACCGACGGGGTCTAAGCCAAGGTCTTTCATATGATTCTCTCAGCTATCTTCTGCGAATGGTGGTCGAAGGTGTAGAATACTTATTCGGGCTCACATCTAGAAAAATAACTCCCCCCCCCCCACGTATTTAACCGACATTGTGAACGATTTGTAGATTGCAAGTGTATTTCCTACTACTCTATACGATGCGCCGATTTCCTTCCTTCCTCCCTCCCAAGTGATTTGGAAACAAAATATCTCGAGTTTCCAATGTTGTTTCAATACCCGTATATGAAGGAAGGAACCTAATGCCACTCTTCATGAATTTTTCGAAATTGTGGAATTATTTCGTTTTGTTGTAATGGATTTAGAATGGTGAAGGAAAAGTCAGAACTACCAGATCCTGATACCTAAAGTCTATTAAGTATAAAGAAGATAAGAAAAGCAGGTACGTTTAGTTCAGTTTTGATGCAGTTAGTAAGGAACTTGTAGACTCGCCTGTTATGCTACATAAATTTGATATTTTATTTCGGATATTAAAATCGGGAATATATTTATCTTCTGAGCGCAATTCCTGGCTTCGTATGAAAGATAAAAGATTGATCTTTCCTTAGTAAATCAAATGATCAAGTCCTTTCGGTGTTAATGTGTAAATAATTTCTTTGTAGTAAGTAACCAGGATTTTTTTTTTTAATTGTAGACCCTTGGGTAAACGGGGGGAAAAGTATCCCGACCAATCTGGGACTTCCTTTCAATACACATTTTGAGTGTTCTTTGCTGGTTCTTGTAATTTCTTTGTGGTCAGGATGTTTGCTTGGTTTTGTGGGAAAATGTTAAAAATGAGCGAGAGATTACGCGATACAAACACCCAAAAAGAAAACTATGTACCTAATTATAAACGGTTTTCAAACATTTTCCGTATTGTTTCTCGTACATTTTTTGGGTAAGTAAAAACGATTTATTTGATGCAATACCAATGATACCAACAATAAGCAGTTTTTGTATTTTCCACATTATGTTTATATTGATTTTTTTTATGTAAGCGGAAGAATATTTGTTTGAAACAGTATTGTAACAATTCCACTCAACAATATTAATAAATGCTATACTCCTCTTCAAAGCAAATATTATTTGCATTAAATCTCTTATGCCTAATCTTTTTTCTTTTTTTTTAACTATCTGATACATATGTTTTAAATAAAACATTAAACTGCTAGGAAACTGAAATTTATATAGTTATACAAACAAGCTCAGAAGCAAAAGTGTTAATCTCATATTATTCTTTATTATTTCAGATAAGTTACCTGTAAAATAATTTCATCAACCTGTGCTTAGTGCATCTGAGAAATTTACTTGTTTATCTAAATCATGCATTTTATGTGTAGTTTTCATTGGATTTAAAAATTTTCCAAAAACGATCGCTATTTATACACGTTAAACAAAAGTTTAACGTAAGCTTTTATTGCTCAGAATGTAAAAGTGGAAATAAAATTCACAAACAGTATGAGTATTGTCCATACGTACACTAACACTAATGTGAAGAAGGCTTACAACAGGAGAACTGTCAATTGGATTTTACTCGAAACAATAGTACATGGAAAAATATCTTTGAATCGCCTACAAAGTTTATTAAAATGAGTATCGTCAATTCAAACCATAGGGTCTTGTGATGATGCCTCGCTCTGGGCCTTGCAAGGATTAAAGTAATTCTAATATATTTTGGTGACTTCGTGTAAGTAGTATGAAAATAGGTGTCAACCAAACACTAATATAATTAACAAATGTATGGGGGACTATGAATCGTAAAGTACGAAAAATCACTCTCTTAATGCAGATTAATAGTTTCATTTATCATTATTTGCAGAATACAACAACAGATTATTTCAAATCTACTCGTAAATTAGTTCTAGATAACTTTTCTGGTCGCCAGGATGAATTTGATGTTTAATTAATTAGCCAGTTTTTCATACTGTAATGTTTTAGGCCAGTTGAATTAGAATTAGCTTATATGCTGCTCATGGATATAATTAGTAATTTTTTCTTCTATAGAATTGTTGTAATTATACTCCTCATCAACATACTGGAAGTCCTTACTGGTCTGGCTTGTGCTAAACTCGGCATCTTTATAACATGTTGGACATTAAGGCACTCTCGTTCGGTTTTTTCGCTATTTTCTTTTAAAGTTAATGTTATAATGAAAATGAACAAAACAAGTTTGAAGGGGCAGAAAATTTTCTATCAAATAGACTTTTCAAATTTTTCGTAAGACTCAACATACTCCAGAAATGATGTTCCGTGACTGGAAAAGTACATTTAAAATTACCTGAAAATTGTCACTTTTACCGCAATGTTTAAATATTTTTTAAGACGAATGATCATTATTGATCTCCAATTGATGATTTTATTATGAAGGGCGAATCTTATAATATTTATTATATTGTTTGTTCACGAAATCGTTGTTCGGTCTTCCTTGATCATTTCTTTTACTGAAGGCTACATCTTGTGCTCTGTCATATTATTTAGAGTATAACGGAATCACAGGCTGACTGAGAGAAGCCCGAAAAGATCCTTTTACTTATAAAAGTCCCTGTACATAGAACAGTGGCGGAGCCAGGGGAGGGCCAAGGGGGGCCAGGCCCCTTTGCTCAAATTCTTGCCCTCCCCCACACAAAGTGATACTGCTATAGGTCGACAAACGGAGTCGCCACAAGTCGCCTAGTTGATAGTCGCCACAAGTGAAACTACTATCGAAACAGCAGAGTTGCATACCAACTGCAGAATACTGTATGTTGCAGTAGTCTGCGTTCCGAGCAAAAAACTTCAGGCAGCTCTTTTGTTTGTAGTACAGCAAGATCTAATTCATCGAAATCTGTATCGTACATGCATTGACCTCACCATCTGAACGTTCATTTTAACCTCTGTCCCTTATCTGGTTATCTTCTTTGTTTTCAACAACGAGTCAGAAAAAAAAGCAAAATCAGTCAGCATTCTCATTCACTTGAATGTTGAAAGTCATATAGATGCTTGCTTACAAATGCCATACACTACAGTAAAGTGACATTTGCGTTGGACGAAAGAAGTCTTCGTACGCTACTTATTATAATTCGTACACTAAGTAATTAATTTCCATTGATTATGGCGACAGAACAAATGCATAGCATCCATTAAGTAATTTGGTATTATTATTATTATTTTCAAAGAATCTTAATATCGAGTCGTCTTGTTTAATATACAGTAAAAGAAGAGAACAAAAGTTTTTATCGGGTTCTATTTCTGCAATAATCATTCTCTCTGTTGTTCGTATCCAGATTACTTGAGAAAAATAAGATATTGAATACTACCGGCACCTAGTGCTTGCTACCGATAATGATCCTCTCTCTCGACTACCTTCTGGACATGTCTCTAGTATGTCTTTTTTCCTAACGCTCTTAGCCGTTGGCAACTCTGTAGAAACTTTCTGCTAACACTTAACTAGCGATACTAGCGAATTCCAAGGAAAAGGATGTCAGCGTTTGGTGGACCTATATTACTAACTAAAGGCTGGTGAAATGTAGTATCGCGGTGATTTCTTTTAAATAAATCGTTCAGAACTATTTTGTTTTAAACGATTTCAACTGTACCCTAATCCCCCCCCCCCAAAAAAAATACTACTACTAGAGAAATTCCGAAGCTTATCAATGCCAGTGCTACAATCTCCTGATTACTAACCATCAGGTAAGATACCGAGATGATACAACTTGGTCGCGGAAGTAATGCTATTTTGTGTAAAAGTGGTAGTTAGTCCCGTGACCAGGTTGTTTCATCCCGTTTTCTAATGTTTAGTAATTAGAGAGGTATGAGAAGTTTGTGGGACTGGTCCACAGATATCCCATACAATGAATTCAGTCAGTGAATACCCAATTTTATCGCATATTTATATTTGTTCTTTGTCAAAATATGAATTTCTAAGAAAATTAAGCATTCAGCATTTCTGAGAAAATTACATTGTAGGAATTATGCAGAACAGTAAATCAGTGGTGAAGAGTTTTTAACAGGATATTCTAATGGCCCTCTTTTAAATCTAATCTGAAAACTAACAATATTAATTTAATATCGACTACAGGATAGTAGTGTTAAGTTGCTTCAACTACATTTGGATTCATTTTAAGGCTTTGAAACATTCGAAGCTCAGAGGATAGAAATGAGGGAAATGATTCGATAAGGCAATAAAAATTTCTCTACTGACATCGAGGAAGAATTTTGGTAAACTCCTCCATCGAAATACTTACCCACGAGGGATCATCACATCATCTACTGAATCTTAAGTTGATGTTCTACCGCTGAGATTTGGCCATTCGGTATGACTGTGAAATGTTTATGTATTTGAATTCACATCAAATTCTAAAACCCCGTGAAGGTAAACAAACGAAAAAAAATGCCACGTATGCTTCTTTTGGTGTAGGGAGTCCCAATTGAAATGTCTGTCCTAACACCCTTTGATATTAGGAAAACACATTTCCTCTTTTTGCTTTAAAGAGTGTTTACTTTATAACTTTTATGAAGTAAAGGGAAATTCATTGAAATTCATTACTTAGTTTTAGATGCGGTATTAAACCAAATCTGAAACATGTGATATTTATTTACTTCCATCATTCCATCCGGCAAATTAGTGTGACCTGCACAAGTGGGAATTTTTCGGGCTGATAAAATTTGAGATGACTGCTGTCATACTATAACATTGAGATTCGCCTTATCTCAAGTAGATGCAGACATGTCGGAAGGTTCGGTTCTTGTAGACTCACTAGTTCAAACGCTGTCGAAGATGAAATCTGGAGAATATGACTCTCAACGAACAACATTCGAACAAATTTATCAAGAATGTTTGGAAACATGCAAAGAAAATGATCTTGAAATTCCAGAGCCGGAAACAGATAGACTATATATTAGGGTGGGTCGAAAAAAAACGATTTCTTTCAAATCGAATTCTAATAGTGCGGAAAAGTTGGACCATCTATCGAAACGTGTAAGTGTTTTTTTTTTTTTTTTTTTTTTTTTTTTGAAATCGAGTAATATCTTCAGTTCGCGCATCCAGATTAAAGTTTTACCAAATTGTCAAAAATCGTACTTTTTCTGGAACACCCTGTACGGAACACAGGTTGCTTCTGATAGTTGTGGTAGAGCGCTAATTCTCAAGTAGGCATGTAACAATACACAGAAGAAAAGAAAATCAACATCGAATAATATCTTCAGTTCTTGCTGTAAGGTCAAAATCTCGTGAAATTGTAAAAATAATCGTACTTTTTGGAAGACCCTGTATAAAATACTTTATGTTGTTATAGTTTTAATATGGCTGTTATATTTTTCCCAACCATGCGGGAATATTCAGAAAAAAGAAAATAGAAATTGGATAGTATCTTCAGTTCGTGTATTGGAACTTAAAAATCGAAAATTTTACGAAAGGAATCATTTTCTGTTTTCGATCTGAGCGTGCAGCTCTTCGCTCATTTCTGATCTTAGAAATGACTCAGAACTCACCACGAGGAGGTGGTTGCACTTCGAGTTCCACCCAAACCCTTCCCAATCATTGTAGAAGTTTCAAATGTATTTCTTTTGTATTTCGGGCATAACTTTAAAATCAGACTTCTTACTAAAATCTGGCATTATAGAGCGTGACAAAAGTGTGGTCCGAATAAAACCATCTCTGTTTAAGGAGCCACACACTTTTGTAGCAGCCTGTGTTACAAGTTTAACACATCTTTCTACGGACTGCGTGTGACATGGAAATTTTATGTAGTCAAACTCTGGTAGTTCTTTTGTCTTTAGAAATGACAAAATACTCGCTGTTGTTACATGGGCCATTATTGGTGGTGATGAAAGTTTACACGTTTACCAATTTATCAATTCGGTATAGTCGGTTGCTTCAAAATTGAGATCAGGAGGTAAAAAATTTCTCACACTTTTACCTGATGGTGGTTGATTCCTCGATTTCAACAATCTTCTGGAAGCTAATTTTCTTGTGTGTTGGCGTTCATCCATCGTCATGCCCAAAATAAGGTTTTCAGGGTGCGCAAAAAAAGCGTTTTGCTGTATTACAGGATCGATAATTTCTAATAAACTTTCCGGTAGATATCGTGATGTCTGAATCAGTTTAAACACATGTTTTGCACCATCTTTTACAGACGAATTTTGTTTAATAGCAAACCAAGCTGGCGCATATGTTTTTACAATGTAAGTCGCCAATGTCTTCAGCTCAAATGAAGGATATTCCGTCGAAATATATAACCTTAAAATACGATTCGCTATAGTAAGCCACCTTGAACGACTTATTGGGCCTGGATCCTTTACTGCAAGATCACTTGGACACTCGCCGCTGTTTATAGCTCTAACAATATGAAGAAGATATGTTTGGTCTTTGCTCAGGTCATTTTCTTTTACGGAGACATCTTCGGTCTGACTATTCTCATAACCAACAACAGGAAACTGCTCACAGTGTTTCAATTGTTTGGCGATATTTCCAGAAAATGATTTGGGGCCTGACGTGTCACCATCTAGATACTCGAAAAGAATCCTGAAAGGTAACTCATTAAAATGTAATGAACGGAAACACATAACAGAATTAGCTTTCAGAAGATTGTGGAAATCGAGGAATCAACCACCATCAGGTAAAAGTGTGAGAAATTTTTTACCTCCTGATCTCAATTTTGAAGCAACCGACTATACCGAATTGATAAATTGGTAAACGTGTAAACTTTCATCACCACCAATAATGGCCCATGTAACAACAGCGAGTATTTTGCCATTTCTAAAGACAAAAGAACTACCAGAGTTTGACTACATAAAATTTCCATGTCACACGCAGTCCGTAGAAAGACGTGTTAAACTTGTAACACAGGCTGCTACAAAAGTGTGTGGCTCCTAAAACAGAGATGGTTTTATTCGGACCACACTTTTGTCACGCTCTATAATGCCAGATTTTAGTAAGAAGTCTGATTTTAAAGTTATGCCCGAAATACAAAAGAAATACATTTGAAACTTCTACAATGATTGGGAAGGGTTTGGGTGGAACTCGAAGTGCAACCACCTCCTCGTGGTGAGTTCTGAGTCATTTCTAAGATCAGAAATGAGCGAAGAGCTGCACGCTCAGATCGAAAACAGAAAATGATTCCTTTCGTAAAATTTTCGATTTTTAAGTTCCAATACACGAACTGAAGATACTATCCGATCTCTATTTTCTTTTTTCTGAATATTCCCGCATGGTTGGGAAAAATATAACAGCCATATTAAAACTATAACAACATAAAGTATTTTATACAGGGTCTTCCAAAAAGTACGATTATTTTTACAATTTCACGAGATTTTGACCTTAGAGCAAGAACTGAAGATATTATCCGATGTTGATTTTCTTTTCTTCTGTGTATTGTTACATGCCTACTTGAGAATTAGCGCTCTACCACAACTATCAGAAGCAACCTGTGTTCTGTACAGGGTGTTCCAAAAAAAGTACGATTTTTGACAATTTGGTAAAACTTTAATCTGGATGCGCGAACTGAAGATATTACGCGATTTCAAAAAAAAATTACACTTACACGTTTTGATAGATGGTCCAACTTTTCCGCACTATTAGAATTCGATTTGAAAGAAATCGTTTTTTTCGACCCACCCTACTATATATGGGTTCCTCGTGAAAACGAATTAGACATTTGCATTCAAAATATCACAAATTCAATTTGAATGAATCTCTTCCTTCATTGGAGGCAGAAAACGAATTTTCTAAAGATAATATACTAAGAGGCACTTTTCTGCCTACTATTGATAAGGCAATCACAGAAATGGAAAACCGCTTTGGATCATGTAGCAAAATCATTAGATCAGTCACCGCTCCACATCCAAAAAGTGAAAAATTCCTAAATTACAACATTGTCGAACCTATGGACCAGCATTATGGAAGTGATCTGGAAATATGCAAATGTGAACACAAAATCTTCCCAAAACAATTAAGTTGTATGAAGACGAGAGAAACCTAAAGTTGATTTCTTGATGAATTTAGATCGTTAGATCTTGATGAAGTTATTGATAAGTTTGGTACTGCCAACAAGAATAGAAAGATCCTCTTTTAAGTAGAGGCATGAACCTATAAGTTATTTTCTTTACCTGTAAAAGTGTATTTCTCTGTTTCCACTTAAATCAACAAGCCACACTTATTTTAAACGCCGTGATTAAATAACTACTTACTTATATTATAAATCAATTGTATTAATGTACCCTAGTTGTTTGGGGTAGTAAATTCTTACATTTTCACTGTAAAAGAGTAAAATCATGAACAACCAAGATGAAAACATTCACACACACACACACACACACACATATATATATATATATATATATATATATTAATGTGAATACAATTTCTCATTCATTGGAAATGGCCCCCAATGAAGGGCCCTCCTGGAAAAAGTTCTAGCTACGCTACTGACAGAACTCTGGTTGTCATTTCACTTCATTAAATTGCTATTGTCATCATTAGTGTTAACTAATACAATTACATTATCTCTGGATATTACTTCAGATTTTTTTGTTTTACAACACAAGAGAAGACACAGTCAGCATTTATTAGTACTTAATCACCTTTCTTTCGTTGTTAAGAAGATGCAGATGATCTCTTCATCGGAAGACACTTTTATTTTTTTACAGTCTGCTGAAGGAAAAGTACAAAAAGCATTAAAATAAAATTAAAAAGGAAGGAATGAAGAAGAAGAAAGAAAAAAAGATGTAGAGCATTGAGAAAAGAATTGATGGATGGTTTTAGAAGTTGGAACGCTTGCTGAATAATGGTTTTAGTATGAGGAATGGTTTCTGTCGGTATTTCTTGTTCCTGCCAAGAGATGTTGGGTCATGTCATCAGTTCCCCCATCCGGCTCCTCTGCACATTTGCTCAAAAGGATCAACCAGATAAGAACGCAAAGAGATAAATCACGATGCTTCAACAGCATCACCGCTACTACCAACCAAGCGTTTTTAAAAGATGACCAATGAAGAAGTATTCTCGACAGATAGAGCAGGACTCCTTTCTCTTTTTTTCCTGCTTTCTTCGTTCCTTCTCCTCACTTGATTGATTTGTTCTGAAGAAGAAGGCTGGTGCTTAATTCTTGAATGTTATTTCTATTTAAAAGAGTAACATAACATTTTGATTTGTATGCATGTGAGTGTTTTTAATACTTGTAAGGGTAAACAAAAGTTGGAAGTTTTCCGGAAACATAAGCCTGACTCAGCGCCGTAACTTAGATTTTTTTTTTCTGGAGTGATAACCATTAATACACATATTTGAGCCCAATAGAAAAAGTTGATTTTCCAATTCTGGAGCCTCCTCTTTTTGCATCTTTGTCTTACTCTTTACGCCCCCCCCCCCCGGAGACTGTTTAGTCTTTCTGCACGGCAAGGTCTGCAGGGCCGTCAGTTACGCCCCTGAGCCCGTTCCATACATGACAAATTAATTAACGGGACAATATTGACAAATCTCAAAGCCATACGAATAAATATTATTTTTAGGGCCCCTAATAGCAGACATTGTTTACTGAGGTAAACTCACGACTCATTTTTGTTTTATTTACCTTTTGTGTGCTGTTTTGTTTATGTAGTGAACCTGTTTGATGCTTAATTTGTAATTTCATGTTCGTATCGCATATGGAGTATGAAAATTTTGTTTTAAAATGGACCCCCTCCAACGGGTGGGAGCCTCCGTGGCGGCAGTTGCCCCCCTGACCTCCCATAACTTACGGCCCTGGTCTGACTAAAGTATGTATTCGGTTCAAAAATAGACGCATGAATGAAGTTTCATATGTGGGTCTTTACAAAGTTTCGGCAAATGATACCGTACAAAATACGAATCGTAAGATTGAGTATTCTTCTAAGATATGTTGGACAGGTTCTCGTTAGAGAACAGATATGTTAGTTGGGAAGCTTTAAATAAGAAAGAGCCTTTGAATAATTAAAAAAATCACTCGAAACTAATACGTGCACGGTATGAAACAAACAAAAAAAAAACTAAGAAATATAAATTAATTCTAATTCAATAAAAAAAATCATTTAGGTTTCAGTTCCTCTCATTCGTACATTTCCAAGTTGATCTGGAACAATAGAAATAAAGTAAGTCATATTAGGGGCATATCCACGGGGGTCCACTGGATCTGGACCATCCCAGAAAACCTAACTCAACACACATTTGTACACTTTTTAAATAAAATATACTTGTTTAACAGGGAAATGATTGATGTAGCATGAATATTTAATTTTACACTTCTGCTATACCTTATAAAAAAATCTAGTTTTGTAATTGTTTCTTAAAATATAGGTGGAAATGCTTTACAGGTACTTATCAGGTACCCGTTCAATACTACATAGACGTAATGGCTTCTAGTATTGGACCCCCCCCCCAACAAAAATTTTTTGGTGTGCTCCTGGGACACATTAATTCTGAGTATCATAAAGAAGTACCCGAAATAAAGTTACAAAGAATATTTCTCATTTGGTACATCTCCTATATTTTCATATATTAAAGACGTACATACCATAAATTATTATTTGGTTAAAGGTAGTAACACCAGTGGCAGATCTAGCCAGATGGCGGGGGCCCTAGGCTTCCCCACTTTTTTGAATTACAAAAATAATTTGTAAGTTATTTTTGGAAGTTTACTATAAACTCATGATATACTTATCATAGTATGGGTTCTGGTTGCCCTCCCCCAGTTTTTACCTTCTATATCCACCACTAATTAACACATTGTAATTATGATTGATTGCTTAAAAGCTTTTTCATATCAAAATTTGACAAAATTAATTCAAACGTTACATTCAATAATTTAACTTGCAGATGTGTTCATATAGGCTACATTGGTTGAACTAATGTAAAAGTTTCGTTTTCTATTTTATTTGTACTGCTATTGTTCAAAAAAGTTCGTAATAATGAAAAACGTAACATTACTATGCATGAAGTAACATATATATATATATATATATATATATATATATATATATATATATATATATATATATATATATATATATATATATATATATATATATATATAATATCTTCTGCTGTAGATTTATTTATTAATTTTTCATAGTTCGTTGACTAATTTTGAAATACATATTTTATGTTGTTTTTCCGGCGGAGGTAAATGACAAAAAAGCCAATAACGACCAATAGAGGAATGGAATTAATAATGTAAAAGAGCTAACAAGTGAACTGTAAAGCATATTTAATTTGTTTAATTAACTCAATGTGTGGCTTTTTCCCCTTTCTTTTCAAATACAAACTTTTTGGGAAATGAAGTGTTGAAACCAAATACAAGTAAATGTAACTTATACATTCACAGCATTTTTCGTTATATATATATATATATATATATATATATATATATATATATATATATATATATATATATATATATATATATATATATATGTTAAAAAGGGAGTTTTTCAATATATGGACTCATAAAGCCATTTGCATTATTTGGAATTAATAAATGTGCGGTTTATGTTTCACATTCTTTTTTTTTTTTTAAAAAAAAGAATGTGGATGAGGTTGAAGTAAACCCGAACAAGATTATATATATATAAAATGTATATGTGTGCATCGAAGGTGCAAAAATAAATGAAAGATAAATGTACTAGCTATTACAATGTCTTATACAAGTAACACTTAAAGGCATTTTTCTTGTCTGTTGTACATTTTACTATTGAAATACAAATACAAATTAAACACAAAATATCTATTTACACGTCAGACTTATTCTCTTCATTAATTGCCATTACCGCTTATTTTATTCAGTAATCGCCTTTGTGCAGAAAGTTTAATAAACTCTGGTAAAGACAGTACAGAGGATCACACGAAATTTTCATGTAACGGATATAGATAGCCATCGTTATCCGTTAAAACTTTAACGTACTGACTCCATTAACGAAATCGGCCTGAAAAATCGCTACAGCTATCTATTTCAAAAGTAGAATTTAAAATTTTGCTTAATGTATGAGATATAAATAACACAATAAAGTCATTGTTACCCGTTTTGATGTTAATAGGTTGTCTCCGTCTATAGTATTCAGCCGAAGTAATTGTTCTAGCAATCTAAAAACAAAATCCAAAAATTCTCTTAGGCTTAGTGTATGTTCATATAGATACCCAGTTAAAATCGTATTAGCCGTTAAGATATTCAGGGATTGACCCCATTCAAATCTCGGCCAATCTCTTAATCTATTGTAATAGCCAGCTACCTATTGCATAAAAAACACATATATAAAGCATATATCATTACTCAGTAATATAGTCAAACGCATTGAATTTCCTAAACCATTTAAATATGTAGCTAATGTTACTTTCCATAGCAGCACAACAAAATCAGTGCCTATGAACATACGTACTTATTTAAGTTTTGTAGTTCCGTTTAATGTAAGCTACACATATAAGCACACGAAGGCAGTTGAATAGTAAATTTATTTAGTACCTTTACTAAATTGACTTTATTTGCAGCCTGAGTCAATAAACTAACTAATGTTTTCATGTTTGGGTCACCAACGACTTTACGAACCGAATTTTACAATATTCATTCTTAAGAAAAAATCAACAATATAAAAGCACGGTGATTTGATAGTAGAGTACTAATTTCTGGTATGCAGATTCGTCGTGGATTTGGTAGTTATGCGTTCAGTGGGGAGCCCGAGGAAATTTACACATGAGAAAACATGTCCGCAACTAAAAATAACTTAAATTCTTTACTGAGTTCAATACTAGGATGCAGGGGGTGGGTCCTGGGGGTCCGGACCCCCTCGAAATCCCCACTTTTTTGTAAATGTAGTCTACTTTTAGGGGCAATTTTAGAATTTTCATATAATTTAGCCTCAAATTGTATTTGGACCCTCCCAAAAGGCTTTAGACCCCTCCCGAAATAAATTCCTGCGTACGTCCCTGTTAGGGCGCACAAACTCAAGATGATAATCATGTCTGTGAGCTTTCTGAGAATTCACAAGTGCTATTATCGAACTACTTTACACATTAACAATATTATTTACCCATTATATCTTCGCGCATAACGTCGTTTTTTTTTTAGCCCATGGAATGTACTCTTAAATTGTTGATATTAGTCTATGTGAACATTTACAAATCGACTGAAGTGTTTTTAACACATAAGTTAACTTTTAAACCAACAAATAAATATATATGGTAACACAATAATGATAATGAACTAGTTACAATTGGCTGATTACTGAATAAAATTAAATGAAATTTCTAATTTTACGTCGAACGAAAACGCTCTGTAGGCAAAGGGAGACATCGTCAGAATCGCGAGAAACCTACGGACACTATGTTATTCACTACAAACTCAAATGACCTGGGTTCGAACCAGGGACCCCTCGCACTAGAGGTGAGCAGTTCACTATTGATTCACTGTATCCTCCGATAGTGAATGTTTATGATGTATCATGACGAATAATAAATACAATATTCTGTTTCAGTGAGTGAATCAATATAAGAGAAACCAATCTACACGGAGGAAACTTAATAAACGGCTGCACTCTTCAAACGTCTGCTTTTATGATTTTTTTCGTGTGGACCTCCGAAAACACACAATACTTTCACGACACTTGCAAAATACTTTCACTGCAAGTGATATAATTTTTTGCAAGTGTACCACCATGTACCAACATTGATCACACTCAGAGCTGATTAAAGAAAGAATATAAGTAAACTTATGTTCGTATGCTTAGAACACTTTTTTTCTTTCTTTGTGAGGTTATTGAAAGGAAAAAGTAAGTTTCAAAGTAACAACACATGTATTCCTCTTGTTTATGCTCGAAAAATCCAGGGGGCTGGCTAATCATGACGATTGGAAGGATTAGTCTGACGCCTTGGTAATTTATATCCAAAATAAAATTATGTAGAACCATGTATGAAATTGTATTATTATGGTGCCTAGTTTCGAGAACTGGCACCTAGGTTAGAACAATTTTCGAGCACTGCTCTTATTCAAGATGCTCTTTTCGCAGCCTAAGCATCTGTCTGCATCTTTATTATTATTATTATTATTATTATTATTATTATTATTATTATTATTATTATTATTATTATTAAACGGTTGTACATACACTGTTAAAAATACTTCCTTAAATCTGAAAAACCGTTTCTTATCTGTGCACCGAGAATATCTTTTCTTAAAAAGAAGAGTTTGAAACTCTCATTAACCGCTTAACTTAAAATCACGAATTATCTCGGGATTTTTATTTTGCTTATAAATTATGATCACGAGAATATTCGTGCAGCGCTAAAAGCCTGACTGTAAATTTAAACAGCAAATTCTTACGTCCGTTGATTCAGTTAAGTACATATGTGTCCGCTAGATGTAGTCAACTTTCATTTCAACACTTTTAGCTAGTAATCTGCAATTTAAGCTACTAATTATTCACATAACGACCCTAATAAAATAGTACATATACAATGTATCAAAAATTAACTCTTGCTTCTTTTTTTTCGAAATAATGGTATTTTCTTGCATAATATTACAAAATTTTGCCATATAAATTGAACGGAATGTTTAGCCTGGCATCCTCCATCCGGGAAATCCTCAGCCTCCTGTCCGGCCTCAACGTCAAGAGTTTCCTCCAGAAGCTCAAGGAGGGCATCCGGAAGATAGCAGCTGCCAAGGATCCCATCACAAAGATGACAACGCTCCTAGACGTCGCCGCTTCCCTCATTGATGATGGCACAGAATAGGACAGCTGTACACCGAGCGGTTCGCATGGTCTGCTGGAATGCGGAAGGTATCAGCAAGCAGAAGGCGGAGTTCAAGGACTTCCTGGTCCGAGAAGACGTCGACATAGCCCTGCTGTCAGAGACCCATCTGAAACCTCATCTGTCCCTCCGGGTACGTAACTACACCACCTACAGGAACGACCGTCAGGGCAGAAAAGGAGGCACGGCAGTCCTGATCAAGTCACAGATACCGCATGACCACCTTCCGCTTCCTGCCATGCAATCCATCGAAGCGACCGGAGTCACGCTGCACTCACCGGATGGGCCCCTGCACATTGTGTCAGTGTACAGAGCTCCAGACAACAGACTCCATCCGCCGGATCTTCTGCTGCTCCGAAGACTTGGCCACCGCGTGCTGCTTGCAGGAGACTTCAATTGCAAGCACCCGGCATGGCACTCCAGAGTGTCCAACGAGAATGGCAGGGCGCTCCACCGTGCACTCAGGCAGATCGATCTCATCCCATCGGCACCGAGGGAACCCACACACTTCCCACGGAACGGAGGACAACCAGATGTGCTGGACATCACCCTCTCGTCCAACACCGCAATCCTGGACGGGCCTGTTGTGCTGCACGATCTCCAGTCTGATCACATACCTGTGCTCTTCTCTGTCGCAGTACGCCATCACCTACCAGTGTACAGCCTGCCGAAGAAAACCTCCACAGACTGGGACGATTATACTCGTCTGCTGACGCCTATGATCGACACCAGACTTCCAGTGAACACCCCGGAGGACATTGACACAGCCGTCCAAACACTGACCACTGCAATCAGGTCAGCGTACAGACTGGCGTCAACCACGCAGCAGCACCAAGCTCATCAAAAACCAGATGATCTCCGCACAGCAGCGTTGATAGCCATCAAGCGCTGGTCCCGACGCCGTTGGCAGAAGACCCGCCACCCACAATACAAAACCTTGTGGAACGCAATGACTAAACGGGTGAAAAACCGCCTCCAGCGACAGACCCACGCCGCCTGGGATGAGAAACTTCGCGCCATTGATGCACCGTCAAGGGACTTCTGGCAACTCTTGAGATCAGTGTCACGACCACCAGGGCCTCCCCGCACACAACCACTCCGAGGAAAGCATGGACTAGTGTACAGCCCAGCGGAACAAGCCACCGTCCTCGCAGAACACCTGGAAGAAACGTTCCGGCTGAACATCATTCCTCCTGACCACCCCACAGAAGCAGCGGTACAGGAAAGCCTCCGAACCCTCCAACAGGAGTACGAGTTTCCGCCAGCAGCCCTCACGACACCGAGGGAACTGACCAACATCATTAAACGGCTTCACAGCAGCAAGGCAGCAGGCCCCGACGCCATACCAACGCTCGCCCTGAAACGTGCACCAAGAAAGGCTGTGGTACTCCTGACACGAATCACCAACGGGATCTTGAGAACTGGTCACTTCCCGCCTGCATGGAAGGAAGCTCGAGTCATCATGATTCCCAAGGCCACAGGACACCGGACGGAGCCGAAGAACTACAGGCCAATCAGTCTCCTCTCCCACCTGGGGAAGATAGTGGAAAGAGTCATTCACAGAAGAATGCTGAACCACACCGAGCAGAACAACCTCATCCCGAAACATCAATTCGGATTCAGGCCGGGCCACAGTACCACCCACCAGCTGGTCCGAGTAGTGGACAAAATCACACTTCAGTATAATGAAGGCGGCCACACCCTGGGCCTCTTTCTGGACATCGAGAAAGCTTTCGACAGGGTGTGGCATGATGGACTTGTCCACAAACTTCTCCAGGCGGGACTCCCTCAATATCAAGTGAAACTTATCCAGAGCTACCTCCACAATCGCCGCTTCAAGGTCTTTCGAGAAGGGCAACTGACGGATAGCAGACAGATCCAAGCAGGAGTACCACAGGGATCTTGCCTCTCTCCGCTCCTGTACTCACTCTTCACGGCTGACATACCGACAGATCATGGCACCTTTCTTGCTACCTACGCGGACGACACAGCTGTCTTCGCGCAGAACCGCAACGTCAGATATGTTGAAAGGGCAATGCAACGCCACATCACGAAACTGGAAGAGTGGGCACAGAAGTGGAAAATCAAAATCAATACAAACAAAACCACACTGGTCGACTTCACTTGGGCACACAGGGCCAGAGCCTACAACCTGATGATGCACGGCAACATCCTTCAAGTCTCCAATGAAGCCAAATACCTCGGAGTCATCCTGGACCACCGGCTGACCTTCCGACGCCACCTGTCAGACACAGCAACCAAGGCAACAAGAAGACTCGGCGCACTGATGGCAATCCTGCTTAGTGCCAGCTTCTCACATGAAGCAAGGAAGAACATCTACACCACTTGCCTTCGACCAATCCTACTATACGCACACCCGGCCTGGGAGCACGCTGCACCTTCTCATCACAGACAACTGCAGATTGTCCAGAACAAAGCGGCAAGAGCTATCACTCGACACGAAATCGGCACAACAACCGCCCAAACACACGAGGACCTGGAACTCCCATTCCTCCGAGAAGTCAGGGAACAGCTCTCCGCCAGATTCTGGGCAACAGTCCAAAACCACGTCAATGACGACATTGCAGCCATAGGAACAATCGCCCCCCGAAGAGCTACATTTCGAATGCCACGACCTCCGTAGGAATGTGTTAGCCTACAACGCCACCAAGGAGGGCTCGCGACAGTCGCAGTCCCAAAAACACAAATAAGAAGAAAAACACAAGCCAGAAGAACACTCAACATGGAAGGCAAGAGCAAAAGCTCGGAACTTAGAAAAACTAAAACCCGCCAAGACCAACTCAACTCAACTCAACTCATCGTAATTGTCTTCCTAGTGAGACTCGCTACCTGTCCGACTTCCTAGTTCGACTCTCATAACATTTCGTACATTGTTTTACCACAGTGAATTTCTCCACAAAAACTTTACCATTCGCTACCAGCAAGAACAACCACTGCTTTTCGAAACCATGCATTACCTCGCCTTTTCATCTGTTCGGTCACGATATTACTATCTCCTTCTTAATTTACTCTTTACACTCTATTGCTATACTTTACCGCCTCATCATTCAGACTTCGTACTTGTGCCTTCATCTCCATCTTCCGCATATCTATCCGTCATAGCAAGCACAGTAACTCCTCTGTCTGCATTGGTCTAGCGTCGCCCCTAGGCAGAAGATAACCGCATTTGTCTTTATTAACCCTACCTCTGTGTTATGGTGTGCATCGCACTTCATTTCATTTCATACCTCATACTCATTTGTACAGACTTGAATTCTTTCCACAAAATTGAAATGAAATGAAATCTTTGAGTTTTACGTCCCACGGTTATGCCGGTTAGGCTAAAGGATACGGTGATGATGAGTAATGAATGAAATAGTGGAATGAAGGTGGGAGGAAACGGGAGAACCCCGAGAAAACCCACGCACACGGTTTTTGTCCACCACAAAGTTCACTTGGCGGGGGCTGGGATCGAACCCGGGACCCCAAGCATCAGAGGTGAACGCTCTACCACTGAGCCACCGCGATTCCACAAAATTGTTTTGTATCATTGTAACCATAATTATTCTACTTGCAACTATATATAATTTTTTTTAATTACCTCACTTATAAAATGATTATAGTCGCAAACATTATAATAACCCAGAATATAAAGAAATAAATACAGAAATATCACATAGACCAACACCTATATCCTTAAATTCCCTCATTTTCTTTACAACCCTTTCCTAAAAGAAGGGGTAGTCCTCTACAGGTTAGCTAGCCCAAGGGCTAGCAAGAAAAAAAAACACTCTTACTTGAGAACCTTGAAAGTAGCTCTAGCCCTATGTATTTTATCCCGTTTTACAGCCTTCCATACGGCAACAAATATTTGTACTCTGTTGTTCCTAAAAACGTATGGAAATTTTCTAATGCAACTCTGCCATTTAATGATATTGTATTCTAAAATATTTTAAAATAAATTGATATGCTTTAGAAGAATATATATTTCCTTTGCTTTTGCATCATATTCTGGTATAATTTGGTAATACTTATTGTAGAACGTACATATTCGGGATAATAATAATTATTTGTATAAATTTTCATCCTAAATTTCAATAAATTGAACAAATTGTATACAATATGTTGTAAACATTCATTTTTGCTTAATTTACACCAATAAGTCTTAAAAAGTTACACCAACAATAAAACACGTTTATTTATATCTTGAACGAGTATACTCGTGGTTTTAAAATCGGCAATTTTCAAGTGCCTATTTTAAGCCTAAATTTTGTATAATTTTAATAATATTTGCTTTCACTCAGTTTTGCCTTGAATTTAGAACAAAAGTAATAAATAAAAAATATATATATAAAATTTGGAACGCCTTTTGAGAAAAAAATATAAGTTAAGCGGTTAATGAGAAATGAAGAAAAGTAGGTGAGGTAGTAACCTCAGTAGATGAGCGAAACGAGAAAATATACTGTTATTTTTCTTATGAATGAGAATTTCCAGATCTCGTTTCTAAGAAAATATTGCCTCGGTGCACAGATAAGAAATGGTTTCTCAAATTTAAGAAATGATTTTTAAGAATGTAGAAAAATGGATGGGCGAAGGACAAGCGAAAAAAAATATTGGGGAGGCGGTCGCCCCTCCTTGCCCCCTGTAGCGCCGCCACTGGTTTATGTCACCTATCTATTTTTTTTTGTTTTTGTCTTATTTGCAGTTATACAATATGATCGCAAGGGTAGAGGGAGAATAGAGTGCACTACTACGATTGTGTACTACTCGACGCGTTTTGTTTGTTTACAACGTATTCGTGGTTTATAATTTACTTTCTTCAAGACTCATGATGCCCTTATCTGTGTTCAATACTCCGAAGGCTTTCCAGAAATGTGTAAGTTATTCGCTTTTGATGGGTGTATTCCTTATAAGCTTTAGTTTCCTAAATCTTGCATACAAAATAAATCAAAATTCTTTCGCCCATCAAATAAACCTTACTTACATCGTGAATTACTGTGAGAGAACAAACTCAAATGATATGAACAGGCTATGCAATGAAATTCACTTAGAGAAAAAGAACTGACTAAAAAAGAATTCAACTAAGGCATCTATTTCAGTAATGATCGAACTCCCAACTATACAATTATTCGATGATACAATTACTCCATATGTAACCGCAACGCATTAGTTGTGAATTATTTAGCTAACCTCAAACATTAACATATATGAGTAAACCCAAAGGAATGCTGTGCCTATATCTGTTTTCAGCCAGAATCGAATATTGTACTTGCTCAAGTCTCACTGCACAGCAACATCAAATATTTATTAACAAGTTAACAGTGTTTGTCTATAAATATTTGAGAGGTAATTTAATCAACTCAACATACGTGTTCTTTTTTTTTCCTGCATTTGTTTTTCTTTTCTTTGATAGCAGCTTATTTCCGTCGGAGATTTGGTAGTTCTCGTGTCGAACTAAGCAAAGCCATACGTAAAGAGAGAAGCATTTCAAGATATAAATTTCTTATTTTAAAGACTAAAGTTTGAACAAAAATTGTCTAAAATGATACGATACTATTTTCATTGGTTGTAGTGAGGTTTAGTGTCCCTTTTAGCACTGAGGCTATAATGAGACGTGGACCTACAGCTGAACGTGAGATCCGAACGTCATGAGCTCCCACTAACATGAGAATCGAACTCGAGTCTCCCACGCCGTAGGGACGTACACTAACCATTTAGCCAACAGGGAGATAATGCTTCATAATATGATGATGATCTTTCAGTTTAACGTCCCACACTTATGTCTGTTAGGCTAAGCGACACGGATGATCTAGGCATGTGAATGATGATAGGAAAATTGGTGGAATAAGAAAGTGGGAGGAAACGGAAATACCCTGAGAAAACCCACGGATACGGTGTTGTCCACGACAAACTTACTTGGCCGGAAATCGAACCAGGGACCCCACGCACCAAACGTAAGCATTCTACCACTGAGCCACCATGCCTTCATCCATAATATGGTGTAAAATAATATATTACATCAGAAAATAAAAGTATCCGAATAATTGTAGTGCTAGAACTAATAGTTTTCGACAGTGATTAGCATGAATAGGGGATAAAACTTATTTCACTGTAAAATGAAAATGTGTAGCCCGTCCCGCTGATCTAGTGGCGTTCTCGTGCGTGGTTCAGGGTTCGATTCTCGGTAGTAGAGCATTAAACGCATTATGGTGGTTCGAAGTCCATCTTGAACTTTAGGCCCAAGTCTTGAACTTTAGGCTATATAAGACTTGCCGTCGGAAAGGGACGTCGCTAAACTTTACAAAAAGACATTTCGTCGCTATGCCTACGTTGCTTTATCTCACAATGTAGGGGGCGCGGTAGTTCTGTGGTAGAGCATTCACCTCCGGTGTTTGGAGTCCCTGGTTCGATCCCAGCTCGCGCCGTGTGGACTTTGTGGTGGACAAACACCGTGCTCGTAGGTTTTCTCGGGGTTCTCCCGTTTCCTCCCACTTTCTTCATTCCACCATTTCACTCATCTCTCATCATCACTGTCTCCTTTAGCCTAACCGGCATAACCGTGGGACGTAAAACTTAAAGATTTCATTTCATTTTTTTCTTACAATATAAGTGACTATGCATAGGTCTACACTACAAATTTGTCCGTGAAATTAAAGAAAAAATTGAAAATTTCCATAATTTTTTTTTCAAAGTATTTGTCACTGCTATATTTCTACTTTATATTTATTGTTCTCATTTTTTAGTTACGACATGGGTTTAGAAGTAAATGCAGATAAAACTAAATACATGGAAGTGCGTCGGGACCGGAATACAGCAAACTATGGATGCGTTAAAATATTAAATAATACTTTTGATAAAGTGGATAGTTTCAAATACCTAGGATCAATATTAACAGAGGAAAATCATATTCACGGAGAAATTAAATGTCGACTAAAAGCAGGGAATTCGTGTTACTATTCGGTTCAAAATCTCTTGTCGCGAATTCTGTCGAGAAATTTGAACCTTAAAATATACAAAACGGTAATCATGCCTGTTGTTCTGTATGGCTGCGAAACATGGTCACTTACTCTGAGGGAAGAACATAGACTGAAAGTATTTGAGAACAAGATCCTGAGACGAATATTCGGACCCAAGAGGAACGGGAATGGGGAATGGCGGAAACTTCATAACGAAGAACTACATAATTTATATGGTTTACCCAACATTGTTAGGGTCGTGAAATCTAGGAGGCTTAGATGGGCGGGTCATGTAGCTAGAATGGAAGAAAGTTGAAACGCTTTCAAAGTCTTGACAGGAAGACCAATCGGTAAACGATCATTAGGAAGACCTAGGCGCAGATGGGAGGACAATATTAAGATGGATCTCGCAGAGATTGGAACACAAAGTAGAAAGTGGATGCAGTTAGCTAAGGATAGAAGTCAGTGGAGAGCTTTTGTGAACGCGGCATTGAACCTCCGGGTTTCATAGGCCGTAGAGTTAGTTAGTTAGTTAGTTATTTTTCGGTTACTGATAAGAACTTTTATTAGTAACTAGCTGAACCTGCGCTCTCTACACAGCGCATCATTCACATATAACGATGAATCTTCTTGTCGTTCTTTACAATATCTGTACATGTCCCTTTAGAGATACAAGTGAAAGACGTCTTGATAAAAATCGGCGAAGGGTACCATAAAGGGAAGATTTTTTCGATTATTTATTTTTTCAATATCTCGCACCGTTTGCAAGATTGAGCCTACTTCCGGTTGAAGTTTCTAATTTATGTATGATCAGTGTTTTCTTTCTTCTTGCATGCAGTATAGTAAACAGAAACATTACCTACATAATTAATTATAATGTCAGTGATATATAGTGTTCATTGGGTAAAATACTCCAAACAATAAATATTCGTCTCAGATTGTAGAAATGGTTATCCTTCGTTTTTAATTATCATTTGGCCATGAAACAAACGCCTGAGAGATATACACCACTGTATACAACTTTGTTGTGTTGAAATGTATAACTCACTGGATATAATATTTTTTTAAAAAATTTTAACACCTTCAGTACCTCTAAAAAATGCACCTTGTTTTTAAACATTCAATTAAAACTGAACAATCTACACAATTTGGAATCGACCAGCGAAAACAGCACGTTTCTAGCACGTGGTTTTCGAGAGCTTATTGTCGAAAGGAATGGAGACAAACATATAAACCGAGCATTTTAATATATAGACTAGCTGAACCTGCGTTCTCTACACAGCGCATCATTCACATATGAGCATAAATCATCTTCTCATTCCTCACAACATCTGTACATGTCCCTTTACAGACAAGTAGTGAAAGACGTATTGATTAAAAAAGCCAAGGGGTATCATAAAGGGGAGAGTTTTTTCGATTATTTTTTTCTCAATATCTCACACCGTTTGCAAGATTTGAGCCTACTTCCGGTTTAAGTTTCTAATTCATGTATGACCAGTGTTTTCTTTCTTCTTGCATGCAGTATGTAATAAGCAAATACATTACATATACAATTAATTATAATGTCCGTTATATATGGTGTTCATTGGGCAAAACACTCAAAAAATAAAGGTTCATCTTAGACTCGAGAAATGGTTATCCTTCCTTTTTCATTATTATTTGGCCATGGAACAAACGTCTGAGACATATACAACCCCTATATACAGCAATGTGGTGTTGGAATGTATAATGCGTAGGATGTGATGCTTTATTATTTTTTTTTTTTTTAATTTCAACACTCCCAATGTACCCGTAAAAATGTAATAAAGAAATAGTGGCAATTTTTTAAATATTCAATTAGAACTGAACAATCTACGTAAAATTTGCAATCGATTAGTGAAAACCTCATCTTTCTAGATCCTGTAGTTTCCGAGATCTCACTGTCGAAAGGATTTGCAACAAACATATAAACGTCCATAAACGTATAGTTTTAAAAACTCCAGAGATGGCAGCACAATTCATTTGCATTTACTTCGGAGAAGGCTTGTTAAAATGCAAAGGCTTTGGACAATAATTTAAAAGGATAAACTTTGTGGAAAAGATCTCCTTAAGGAATTTATTTAAAGTACACCTTTCTAAAAATATTTATCTTTGTTCTAATGTGAAATTACAAATAATCGTAAATCAAAGGTTTGAAAGCTAAAGTTATAGGTTTGAGGTCGGTCGCTCTAATTTGCTATTGTAACATTTTAATAGATAGGCTAGCTGAACCTTGGCTGTCAACTCAGCGCATAGTTCTGTTATGACCATGAATCACCTTCCACTGTACACGTCTCCTTACGTACACAAGTAAAGAATAGGAGACTCACAAAGAAAGTGAATTGCTATGTATAGACGTTGGAGTGAGTTTGTAGCAAATTTCTAGAAGTAACACGATATCAAGTAGAAGTATTTTTTCCAAATAAATCCATATCCGTCCGAGTACGCCTCATTGCGTCAATTTAGGCCTTTGAAGTTGCCAGGCTGCAATAGGTTTTGCCCGAGTTAAACAAAGTGCCTGCAATGTCCATCAACCCGCCATACGTAACTTCTCTACTAGTTGCCTAACACCGTAGTTTCGGCCTGCAACAATGTTAATCTTATGGACTCAAAATGGTCCCTAAAATGTTGAATAGAACAATAAAGACACGTTTTTTGAAAATTTGAATGAGAATTAGACTATTTACAAAAAATTTGGAATCGACCAATGAAAACAGCACGTTTCTAGCACTTGTGATTTCAGCAGCGTAAATCTGTCTTCAACATTGAGGGGACAAGTGAGACGTGTGTGTGTGTGTGTGTGTGTGTGTGTGTGTTTGTGTGTGTGTGTGTGTGTGTGTGTAGGTGTGTGTGTGTGTGCATGTGTGTGTGTGTGTGTGTGTGTTCAACAATGCTCAAAATATTTGTGAAGCTGAAAAGCAATCCTGTGGAGGATCAGGAAACAGAATTGTCTTCAACATTAGGAGGCGGGCAGATTTGAGGCTTATTCTTGGGGCACATCAATTTCATCTCAATTTCCTTTGTGGTAATCGGACACAAATCATCACATTCCCCCCCCCAAAAAAAACACATTTCAAATCGGATTATTGGGGTGACAGTCCCCTCCAGTTCCAAGATTGGAAGGAACATGTCCCCCTAATCCCCTTTGGGATTTGTATCAGTGTGTGGTTTTCGAGACCTCATTGTCGAAAGGATTGCGGACAAACATATTAACCTAGCATTTTGATATATTGACTAGCTGAACCTGCGCTCTCTACACAGCGCATCATTCGCATATGAGCATAAATTCCTTCTCATTCCTCACAACATATGTACATGTCCCTTTACAGACAAGTGATAGACGTCTTGATTTTTAAAAAAATCGGCAGGAGTTTCATAAAGGGGAGAGTTTTTTTCGATTATTTTTTTCTCAATATCTCGCACCGTTTGCAAGATTTGAGCCTACTTCCGGTTGGAGTTTCTAATTCATGTATGACCAGTGTTTTCTTTCTTCTTACATGCAGTATATAATAAGCAAATACATTACATATACAATTAATTATAATGTCAGTTATATATGGTGTTCATTGGGCAAAACACTCAAAAAATAAAAATTTATCTTATACTCGAGAAATGGTCCTCTTCCTTTTTCACTATTATTTGGCCATGGAATAAACGCCTGAGACCTATACAACCCCAATATACAACGTAGTGGTGTTGGAATGTATAACGCATAGGATATGATGGTTTATTTTATTTTATTTTATTTTTTTTTTTTTTAATTTCAACGCTTCCAGTATACCCTTAAAAATGTAATAAAGAAATAATGGCCATGGATTTTTTAATTATTCAATTAGAACTGGACAATCTATGCAAAATTTGCAATCGATCAGTGAAAAGTCATCTTTCTAGAGCCTGTAGTTTCCGAGATCTCATTGTCGAAAGGATTGACCACAAACATAAACATGGTTTAAAAGAACTGGGAACATGGAAGCACAATTCACATGCATTGATTTTAGAGAAGGCTTATTAAAATACATAGGCTTTGAACAATAATTTTATATCATAAACTTTATGAAAAAGATATAGTTAACTAACTTAGACTATTTAAAGTACAAATACTTAAAATGTTTGTCTCTGTTAAACGTGAAATCACACATAACCGTAAATGAAAGATTTTAAAGCCAAAGTTATAGATTGGAGCTCAGGCGCTTTTAATTGCTATTTAGCATTTTAATAGATAGATAATAATAGTACCTCTACTTGAATTAGTTTACTTACTAAAATATCGATATAAACTGGACTTCCTATCTGCAAGTTTAGATTAAATGTTAGCAAAATAAATAAAATAAAATAATAAACGTTTAAGTTGGACTGTCTGGAATGTGGACCTAGCTTTAATGAAAATGATTCGAACTACATATATCTGTTATGTATGGAACGACATGAACGAGGGGTACGCTAATCACTTCAATCTGCGGGCATCATATATAGTCCTTGGTATGGAATACAGAAGCTCAGTAATCGATCGCTTTTATCTGATCTGAAAGAGCTTTAATTCAATCTTAGGCTACGAGAGCTTGTAATAGTCAACATTATGTTCCTAATTTTCTTATTTCCTCCCTCTTCCGTGATTTTATCAACTCATTCATTATTAATTATTCATTCCATTTCGTCTTCTTTTTTGTAGCATATAACCACGTGACATTGATTTTATTTCATTTTAAAATTTATTTAAATTTCAACTAAGTTTTATATATAGGCTATGTCATCATCATCATCATCATCATCATCATAGATATTCTGCCATTATTGGCAGGTCACTTGCTGCAATTGAGAAGCTTCCATGCTCCACGTTCTTTCGCTACCTTCTTCGTCTTCACGTACGATTTCTCTGTTTTGATATCGACCGTTAATTGTAGCCTTTTCAGGGGCGGATCCAGGGGGGGGGAACGATCGCCTCGATAGGAAGCTTTCTTATTTTTTATATAGAAATATTACTCATCCCACAGTTTGGAGCTCTTAAAAGTAGCTCTAAGCAGCAGTATTACAACCTCCCCCCCAAGAAGACCGTCCTGGATCTGCCACTGACCCTCCTTCACCTCCTCCCTTTCTTTCCTGCTATCATACCCTCTAGCACGTCCCTTATGATACAGTTCCTTCTTATCCAATATCCCAACCCATTCTTCTTTCTCTTCTTAATAATATCTAAAATTGTTCTCTTCTCCCCACCATTCCTAACTTCCTCTCATTTATTTTCTGCTAGACTCAGCTAATTCTCTCCATTCTTGTCCACACCCACATTTCGAAAGCTTTCAGTCATTTTCATCGTTTTTGCGTAATGTCCATGTTTCTAATCCATACAGCACAATACTCCACACGAAGTTATATACGTATATATATATATATATATATATATATATATATATATATATATATATATCATATGGCGTTATCCAAATAAAGTAACAAGGAAAATGAATTACTTAATAAAACACTATATTTCACGATATGTTAATGGTTTTTCTTTGCATTACTCCTAATTTCTAATATATTGTTTATTTGAAACGAAATGTGAGACATATTCAATGAATCAATCTCATTAAGATGAAGAGAATGATATGGATGAGTATGAAAGCTTGTTCATAGTTTACGAGAAAATCAAGGTAAACTAATTCGTTCCTAAACCTAAAAATTTTCCAAACATAATTAAACATTTCTTTATCCTTAGGGCACATATACTCGTATATGAGAGTATATATATATATATATATATATATATATATATATATATATATAATATACTCTCATATTACCATTTCTCATTCATTATATGTAAATACTTCGCTAGTAGTTATGCCCTTCCGATAAACCGTATAGATTTCTACACTTGCCAGTGAACATTCTGACAAGAATATATATACTCGTATTCACACTTTGTATCTGAACGCAACAAAAAGAGATATCTTCTCCATTTATATCATTCGCGAACGTGTATCTACTTCACATTCTACCATCTTAGCACATGTTTCCACTTATAGTTAACATTGGACATCCATCCTGTCTCTGTTAGTCTCAAGTCGTCCCGACACAGAAGATATAACCATCTGTGTCTAAACTAGCTTTCCCATTGTGATTGTACTGTGAACCCATTTCATTCCGTCTATCCATAACCATATTATATACGTTATTTACAATTTCAGAGTATATTTATAATATAGTTAATTACATATTATCTTTCGTGTCCAGCACCTTAAATGTATACCTGCACTCATTTGTTTCCTAACTGCTATTACCGTATTATCCTATTTTTCATTAAAATTAACGAGGATTTTGTATTTTCTATTAGATATTAGTATAGTTGTAATTTCACTTAGACTACCCATAATGGATTCAAATTCAATATAAGTTATCTTAACATATGTCCCAAAGAGAGGGAGTAACCCTGTAATGGCTAGGCGTTGAAGTGTCCCCTAGAAGTTTATGTTCCCTAAAAGTGTTTGCAAAAATAATAAATAAATACACATTTTATTCCTTTACTCCATAAATATATAAGAAAACAACCTAGAAATTAATGTTATACGAGAACCATGCTACCTATTAAGGTGAAATTGGTATTGAAGCATATACCTTTACCAAGGTTTTCAGTATGACACTAGCAAGTTAACAATACATGGCATGATTTAATGAGATATAACACAAAATTTGCATCAACTCCAAGGATGTTACAAAATAGAGGATATGACCATATGTGTCTTCATCCTATTAACTCAATGAAGCAAAAAAAAAAAAAAAAAAAAAAACGAGCATCGGTACGTCTGATTTGCTACTTTCGTTTGCGCCATAAATGTTGGCTCAAAACATTGCGATCTTATTGGGCGGAATGGGCAGAGTGGGGAGTGGTGTTGGCGAAACTGTGACATATAGCTTCAAGATTTTGTTGTAAAGGCAGATCCTCTATTTTATAACATCCTTGATCAACTCTGTAAGTTCCGTTATACTACAATACTGTCCAAAGTTGATACATATATCAGTCAATGCGTTACGTTACATCGAAAGCTGGACAAAATATCATGTTTGTGGTTAAACTTATGTGTATAGTTTTCAACGAAAACGAATTTTTTATGGCACTAAAAACGAAAAAAAAAATTATGTCCTCCGTTTCCAGTATTAAATTGGGAGTTTTTATTCTGTTAGAGAATATTGTTTATTTATTTATTTTTTGCACTGTGTATGTAGAAACCAAATGTATATTATATTTATTGTTGTTTGCGTTTTCATAACGGTGACACTTTAGTCTTCAAATAATGACACAAATACTGCTAGCAGCTACGTCAAATACTACTTGTGTTTTTGACTAACATAATGAAATATGAGTTTTTTAAAAAAAGCTTAGCAGTTTGACACATCTCTCGTATAGAAAATAAACAAGTTCAAAACTTACATTTGAAACATTTTGTTGTGTCTGTCCTGGGCGGCGAATCGATGTGTGGTTTTTGCCCTATGCTACGTAGTGAATAAAACGTGTCAGAATAACTGCAGGAAAGACGGGAAAAAATAATGTTGTATTCACCTGAAAGTAACGAAAAAGGTTACTTTTTGTTTATATATATATATATATATATATATATATATATATATATATATATATATATATATATATATATATATATATATATATATATATATATAATATAAAATACTGTGACTGAGAGGAAAGAAAAACTGCTGTTGAACCGGAAACTTAACGTCATTCAGGACCGTTTGATGTCCCCGAGGACTACCATCAATGACGTGGATGATTGTTCTCGAGGGAAAAGCGGGGTGAAATGCCAAGTTTCTTGACTCACGGTGGTGAAAGCACTGAGCACAGCCTTTTTTTTTTTTTTTTCGAGTCCACGAAATCCTACCGAATTTTCCTTTCCTCTTTTCGTCGCCAAGAGCATAGGATAGAATACGCATCTGTCTGTTTTTACCTTTTTTTTTTTTGGTCTGGCTGTGAAGTACTTTCTCTCTCTCTCTCTCTCTTTCTCATTTATATATATATAATGCCTCTGTGTGTGTGTGTGTTTGTGTCTGTGTGTGTCAGTGTTATAACGCCTGTAAAAAAGAAAAAGAATCGATTTGATACAATGAACTTTACGCTGGTCTCAGTCCCATCATATTGTTCTTTTTCTCTTTGATTTCTCTGCATGTTTCCGATAGATTAAATCACCGATTGGAGAACCTAGAGTTTGAATTTTATTTAAGCCGTAGGAGATTGAAGAGAAATATCAAGTACAGAATACCTATAATTCTACAATTATTATTAGCCTATAACGGGAACGAATATGTCCAAAGATGAAATCAATAAATAGATTACATCGTCCTTAACAAAATGACATACTCGATTGTAAATTCTCATGCTTAGTTTTCAAGGAAAACGAACTTTTATGGCATTAGAAAGTATGACATTCGTAGCCAATGGTAATTGATAATTTTTATTCTAGTGGAATAGAGTATTTATTTACTTATGAACAGCATACATAAAAACAACGTACAAGTTAACACTGATAAGTAACATATTGTATCTATCGTTTTGTCTTCCTTCTACTAACATAAAACAGTCTTAGCAGTGACGCGATGTGTCTAAGAGTGACGGACATACTGCTTGTTAATTATCTAATAAAAGTACTCGAGTGAAGATTTTGCAACTTGCCTATTGATATTGATATTAATACAGGATAACCCAATAAAATGTTCAATATTTTAAAAACTAATAACACAAATTATTGCTGATAGATATGAAGTAAAATGAATTTTTTTAGTTTAAAGTCTCACGATTATGCCCTGTAGGCTAAGGGAGATTATGAATAAGGTAAGTGAAGATGCAGAAGGAATTGGTAGAATGGGAATGTGGGAGTAAACTGGAGTATCTGAGAATACCCACGAAGACGGTGTTGTCCTCCAAAAACTTACTTGACCGAGGGTCGAATCACGCACCTCACGTAGCAGAAGTAAACACTGAGGCACCGTGCTCCCGTATATTGTAGAATTGCAGATAGAAAGTTGTCTATTCATAAATATAAAACAGTATTAAAAGATAGCTTATAATTACACTTGTCCGCATGGGTATTCTTGTTTTGAAAATTTCAGGTAGATTACATATTTTTGAGGTCGCTCATTCAGAATCTGACGTTAGTTTTTTTTCTATCACTGTAGAGTTACTAGCAATTCACTAATTACGCTCGAACCTCTTAGAATCTCTTTAGTCTGTAGTTCATCAAGAGCTCCATCTGCAAGCAATTATACAGCTGATGTAGGCATGAGGAAAGAAAATTAGTTATAAATTTAGTCCATATAATCTACATTTATTTTTATCTACAAATTAAATTGTGTAAAGTATAACAAGGTTCCAGACAATCTCTTGTATAAATTCTTTGGCAGACCATAGATTGATTTTTCTTCTCAGTTTATGTATGAACAAATCAACTTGCGTAACATTAGGATTTTAGTTGCATTGTTTCTACTGTGATCCTGTGTTGTAGACAAAGAAGAAACGGCACGTCAAGGTTATAAAAATAATCTGGATGTGTTTTGCGGTGAATTTATTCCTAAGAGACAAAGGCAATGTTTTACGGAATTTGTTAAAAAAAACATTCTAGGCTTATTCTCATATAAAACTTGGTGATCAATCAAAACCATGGTCTCCACATAAAGTGTGCCGTTCTTGTGTCGAATCTTTGTGAAATTGGAATAAGGGAAGTTGGGTGTCAATGCCCTTTGGAATTCCTGTGGTTTGTAGTGAGTCGAAGAATCATACTGACGCTTGTTACTTCTGCTGTTGAGAAATTGTTGGCTTGAATGCAAGAAATAAGCAAAAGATAGTTAACCCAAATATTCAATCAGATATAAGGCCTGTGGGCCATGATCCAGACATTCCTATCCCAAAACCTTCATCACTGCTAGAGTGCGTTAGTGATTCTAGTTCGCCAAGTCAGGAAAGTGACATAGAAGACGACAACTTTGAACCGCTAGTGGTTCATCTCAGCCTATACTTGTTTTCACAAAATGATCTTAATGATTTGGTTCGGTACTTAAATCTATCGAAGGAGTCAGAAGTTCTTGGTTCTAGGCTTCACAAAAGGAACCTTCTGGCATCTGGAACAATATTTGCCTGGTACAGACAGAGAAAGACAATTTTCACCCTACTTTGTACAAGAAGAATCTCTTGTGTACTGTAATCATGTGTTAGATTTGTTAAATAAGCTAAATTTTCCTGCAATTTCCACTAGCTGGAGACTGTTTGTTGATTCTAACAAAACAAGTTTAAAATGTGTTATTCCGCACAATGGAAATAAGTACCGATCTGTTCCTATTGCCCATTCGATTTCAATGAAAGAAACTTACGAAACGATTAAATTAATTCTACAGAAAATTAAATATCAATATGGGTGAAAAGTGTTTGGTGATTTCGAGATTGTGGGCATTTTAATAGGAGAGCAATCTGAATATACGAAGATGCCATGTTTCATTTGCGAGTGGGATAGTAGAGTGAGCATTGGATAAGAAACGAATGACCATTAAGGGTACTCTGGAATCCATGATCTAAAAACATTGCACATGAACGTTTAGTTGGGTACCAAAAAATATTATTTCCACATCTTAACAATAAGTTGGAACTCGTTAAACAATTTGTGAAAGCACTTGACAAACAGGGACAATGTTTCAAGTTTATATATAATAAATTTCCATCCTTGTCCTATGGAAAAGCGAAAGAAGGCATATTGGTCCCGATATACGAAAACTTATGAAAAAACAGAGATTTTGAAACAATAATGAATCCAACATAGAGTAGCCTCCTGCCTGGGTAGCATCCTGCCTGGGTGGCATTCAAAAGTGTAACGGAGAATTTTATCGGTAACTACAAAATTCCAGACTATAAGAACATTGTAGAAACTATATTGTTGAAATTTCAAGAACTTGGGTGCGACATTAAGATACATGTCTTGCATTCACATCTGGATTACATTCCATAAAATCTTTGTCAAGTAAGTAAGTAAGGAGCAAGATAAGAAATTTTACTAGAATATGAGAGATATGGAACATAGATACCAGAGTAGGTGGAGTGTTAGCATGATGGCGGACTATTCCTGGAGCATAAATAGATAAACAGCAGAAGAAAAGTACAAGAAACTCACCTTTCACATTTACATGCAAATTTATGAACATTTCAGTG
This sequence comes from Thermobia domestica, assembly GCF_964235325.1. Classification (NCBI taxonomy): domain Eukaryota; kingdom Metazoa; phylum Arthropoda; class Insecta; order Zygentoma; family Lepismatidae; genus Thermobia; species Thermobia domestica. The sequence continues at coordinate 151,336,510 of NC_137462.1, read as the reverse complement.
AACATATCTGTATAATTTCTTCATATTTCTGTTCTCATATATAATATATACTTATAAAATTTGTGGTATTGGGTTACATTTTTAAAGTCAATTTGCGGGAAAACTTAGGGTGATGAGAAAAAATGGATTTCATTTTCGGAATCAGTGAGTCAAAAACTATTAAATTCACCTATCAAAACCAAAAGAAGTTTTGGATGGTTTTCATTTGCAGGCCCCGTGTTATTGCAGATCTTATAAAATTCTTCTCACACTCTTCTAAGGCAACTCAACAGCTGCAGTGTGCTTCCTTGCAAAACATTTTGGGGGACTGCATGATAAACGGTCTCTCAGGCGCAATATTCTCAGGCATCGAACACTTTGGGCCTTATGCAGAGTCGTTCTGACGCGTGATTAGTGCCATATTAAAGACTTCGACTAACATGTGTTTCCTGCATAGTTAGGTCTTTAGTATGAGTCTAATCATAAGTCAAAACGACTCTGCATAAGGCCCTTTAATTCTACCAGATGATTTTTTCAACGTTGGACTCGTTGTTCGGAAATTTTCGACCCAGTGCAAAATAGATTTCCGGTCAGGAAGATTTTCATTACGTAGAATAGCAAACTTTAAGCAAAAAAACTATTTCTATTATAATCACAGAACTGCTGCTTTTGAAAAAAGAAACAGTTCGACTGGGTACGCCCGATAAGCTCTTGACCAAATCATATTTACGATTGAAAATAGCAGGAGAGTGGTCAGCGGAAGCGGCGACCGCATTTCTCTTGCCCCTGCAATGATAACCTACAGCCGATCAAAAATTGGGAGGTTGTATTGGGTGTTGTTGACAATAATTGTTTTGTCAATTAGTGTGTCACTTTAACACACAACAGAATAGAGTGATTACAATCTATTTTTAAAATCATTTTACATTTTTGTATAAACAAGTATCTTTCTGTAATACTTTTTCTTTTATTAGCCTTTCAAATATGGAAGGTTCCTGTACTTTCTTAAGAGAGTGATTTTCATTGTTATTGTTGAAGTAAAGAAATTTCCTCTAGCTTTTTCTTTCTTCAATCATTCGAAGTTAATTTCGCATACTTTGTTTCTTTAGTTTTGGACACAGCTCATTTATTTAGATTTTTTTTAAAGAATAAAATATAAGTGGAGCAAATTCTATTCCACTTCTCGTCGGAATTTGAAAAATATGATTTTTCTCGTGAGGGTATTAAATGGAGAAAATCAGGACTGATCAACTACTGTTCTTATATAAGCCGCACTCATAGTGTTTCAAGCCGGTAAGAATTTCCATGTCTCACATAACATCGGTAGCTGAAAAGGGACGTTAAATTCCAAAAGCAACTAACCGACCAATATAATTTAATTAAAGATTTATCTTATGAAGTATGACTTATGTTATAATATTAAATTATGTAATGTATGTCTTAATTGTAAGATAATTCATTTTTACATAGTTTGGCTTATCACTAATACTTTCAATAATTTACACTGTTTGACAGTGCGTCCGTCCGTTCGGGAGACAAAACCAAATCTTAAGAGCTAGTTGATGCATCTCTATTAATTTTGGCCAGATTGTAGAGGAACAAAATTTAGCAATCGAGTTCGTTCTTAATGGAGGTGATATTCAAACCGGAAATGATAGAAAGTTTGACCATTTCCTGTTTTTCACGTTGATCATTAAAGAGCAAAATGGGAATAATAGATAGCGTGAAATGATTTCCTACAATCGATTAAGCTTCCCAGGAATGCATTTCATATCTATTTTTACTCTCTACTAAAACCAAAGTAATAGAAATGCAAGAAAACTTCCGGTTCCAATATTGAGAAAATATCACGCCGTATAAACCAAACTACTTCATGTATAGTACATGTGACACTATTGCTTATTTATAAATACTAATTACATTTTTTCTCTTTCTTTTAGGTAAGTTCAACACAAAATACCTAGCAGTCAATTGCTTCACTTAATGCCTGTGGTATGTTGTTTTTCTGTTATACAATATATCTTATTCGATTTTTAGTAGTCATAATAATAATTATTTCCTTCTATAATTTTTCGTAGTTGTCTGATTTAAGAACTCAATTAACATGAACTAGTACACTTGATTTAAAACTTATTACATGTAGAGGTGAATGGAGAGACTTTGTTTTAAATGCACACAACTGTGTTTCTCATTTTGTGTACTGTAAGAAATACTCATAAAGAAAAGAGCTTCTCATATCTCTGAGTCAGGGAATCTTAGGATGACTTTAGATGTTTAGTGGTAAAGCTACTAGGTATACGAAAGACATTATTAAGTCAGTGAAATGTTCGTTAACTCACGTAAAAATCAAGAGATTTATCGCCGAAAATATTTCATGAAACACATGATGACATTATACCACTCATACACCATACGATTATTTTTCATCACTCATATAGCATACATTATTCATATACACGATTACTCAAACATCATCTAGCTGAAATGGCCGTTCTATGTATGAAAAGAATAGGGTTTCAAAATATTTGAAAGGAAAGGAGTACATGAAATAACGATTTGAACAAGATCTGAACTTACGGCGAAGTGTTGTGGAGAGGATTCAGAGGGTTTTATCCGATCGAGGACGTCTTTTGTAGGATTTGGACAAAATCTCGCGGCCGAAGTCGCTGCCTAAAATCTCCCGGGCCAAAATACCGTTGGGCCAATACCTCGCCTGATTAAAACATCACGTGCCCCAAACCTCGCCGCCCAAAACCGCGTGGGTCCAAATCTCGCCTATCCAGAATCTCGCGTGCCCACAGCCTCGTGGTCCAAAATCTCGCCTACTCAAAACCTCGCGGACCAAACTCTCGCTTGGCCAAAACCTTGCGAGATGAAACCTCTCCAAAAAAAATTACGCAATGAGTTTCTTAATATGCAATTCCATATTTCAAATAATAATAATAAAAGAAGAAGAAACATAAGTAACATGTTTACTTTAGAGATTAGAAGCGTAAAAATATTAACGATTTTAAAATGAATGGACATGCACATGTCAAATAAAGCCGCAATCTCCAATCCTTGGATTTGAAGTCTTGGGTGATTACACTGAATAAAACAATTATTAAATTTCACACACGTGTTCAGGACCTGAATACAAAAAAATCGTTTATCCTTGACTTTGGTCGGAACTGCTTAATTGTGGAAATAGGGGTAATTAAAGGCTATTAGTGAAAATGGTTGTTCCTCTAATTACCTTTAATTAGCCTTGTGGCCTTAATTGTTTCCGATCAAAGTTGCTGATGCATTTTTCTTGGATTGAGGTCCTGAATACGAATTCAAAGTTTGTTGGTTGCTTTATTGGTGTCTTCACCTAGGCGAGATTCTGTGTCGCGAGTTTTGGCAAGGTGAGATTTTGGTCAGGTGAGATATTAGCCCGGCGAGGTTTCGGCCAGTCGAGATTTTGGGGTCGCGAGGTTTTGAGCGGCTGGGCTTTGTCGAGGTGAGGTTTTGGTCTGCGAAGTTTCCGCCGCAAGGTTTTGTACCCAAACCGTCTTTTGTACATTTTCGCTCTTCATCTCATCTCATCTCATTATTATTGTCAGGTCGTGTACATCTTACTGGATGGCATTAAATGGCCATCCGGAACTATCGCACAACCTCCGGGTCCTTCTTTCGAACCTACCTCGGTGGGCAAGGGAGCCGATTACAGGCAGAACACTGCATCTCAAGGTAAGAATACCGGTAGATCCCGTTCTTGCACTCCAGATAAAACTAATAGCACTTCTCATCAACTGCCGCTTAAACGACATCACACTGTGAGTGACTCCGAACAATCTGTTATCATAGTTCAATGAATCTAAACAACGGCAAAGAATTTCCATATCTTCTAGATGCCTGCAAACTGTGCCTGTACTCATGTCTCCTCACAAATTTTGACACCAAGTTTGAAAATACCAAACTAGCCTTCCAACAGCATGTAAAGTTTCTACGCGCGTTTCTGTAGAACAAATAGTTCGCACTCGCAACGGAATCATTTTCAAATCTTACGATTCTGCTTTCTTAACGACTGTGCGAAATAAGTGCAGCTTTGAAATCGTTGGTAAGCAAGGTAGTATGAAGCGCCTCGAACTTAAGGCATTTAGGCAAGCACCGCCACCATGTAAAACGCAAGCTCTCTCTGTTGTCATTGGAGGGATTGACCCTTCTCTAACAGACGACGAGGTCATGGAAGAACTCAAAGAACTCACTCTTGAGGGACACTCCATTCTAAAATGCCTTCGTATTAAAAGCGACCAAGGAGCTATCTATATGGTCTTAACCAATTTGCAAACCACTATTGATTATCTCACTAATGGCGCCATCATCTGTAAAAAGAAACATCGAGTAGAGCCATGGAAGTCGCCGCCACCTATATGATTGAAGTGTGAGCGCTGCTAAGCATACAATTCGCATCCAACACCGAAATGCACCCAGCCAAGCAAGTATGGGTACAGCAGCGGAAATCATGAAACGAAAGCTTGCACTTAATTAACTACGCCACCTCAATGCTCTACGTGCCCGAAACAACATTCCACAAATAACAATTGTTGCAAAGCAAGGCTAACTACCGCACCTTTGAATTAGGAACTCACTGTTCCACTGCGACCCATCCTACGAGAGTTTCAACAAAATGTAGCACAACAACCTATTGGTGAAGCAACTTCCGTAGAGAAACTCCTTTTATTCTTTACCGTCGCATTGAAAAATATTCACCCTTTTCTACGTCAACAGTCAACCACGCAACCAACATTATCTTTAAATATTCTTTGCAAGTTACTTACTCTGGACCTCATGTCTATTTTCACGCCACACTTCTTGTAGAACTACATGTTTCCTCCGTCAGTTCCAACACCGCCATTACTCATTAATCATGGATATTTCATTATTGTTTCTTAATATTCGGTCACTTACTTCCAGTACACTCATTTCGAACAACTACATACTTCTAGAGGAAACTATTCAGACCTTTCTTCTGAACGAAACTCTCCTTACTCCGTCTATGACGTTCAGAATACCTCGATATACCCTACTCCGTTATGACTTTACCGTAGCAACACGCCGAGGAAATGGGGGAGTGGCCATTGGCTTCCGTCCTTCGATTAGTCACCTCCAATATGGTCCTGTCTTACTAATGTTCCAGTGTATCTCATTACTGCGTTGTACTTGCACTCCCTTTAAGTTACCTAGCTACCATATATGTACGCTCTGGATACCCCATCCCACGCTCGTGTTTCTTTACATCTCCAATAACTTAAAAGTATTATATCGTCATACTTAACATCAATATTCACAGCCGTCCGGACAATCAGAAACGAAGCTTCTTTGACTTCATAACTACTAATACCACCTGTTATATTTTTCATATATCTAAAGCTACTAGATCCATCACGAACACCATCCGACGTAGTGATTTCTTCTAGCAACCTCTTTCAGCACTACACTCTTAAAGTGCTTGATTCCGTAGGTAGTGATCACCTTCCCATCAAGCTTCATATCGATCAATCACAGGCTCCTACTTTTCGCTTACTACATGAACTTCGCCGTATTCCACGATTTGATCAAGTGCACTGTGAAAAAAATGTATATGGCGTACGTAAAATCGTATGTTACATTTGTAAATCCTGTAGTTTTTGGACAACGTACAGCAAACGTATAACTGAAAACGCATGTTTTATAATACTTTCTGTATGTGTTCAATCTGTACGTACTTTCCGTATGAAATAATATAGGCGGTTAGGATTTCACATACAAATAATATAGGACGTATATAACATATAGCTGACGAAGGTAACATACATATATGAATGTAATATAAGGAAGACAATTAGATATCAGATATCCTGCAACGGCATAATGTAACATTTTATGGTAATGCCTATGTAGCATACGGATAACGTATGCTCCGTACCGATTTCTGTACTAAGCAAGAGGATTCCGTATATTTGTACAATATACCGCTGTCCGTAGAACGGATTTTTCTCAGTGTGAAGTAGGACGATTACCGCACTACTATTGCTGAAGACCTGGTTAATATCGAACCTCCTACTACCGAAGATGATCTCTATTGCACGGGTCTCTGAAATCACTCACTCTATACATTGCGCTTCTGACCTTCATATAACCTGAACTGAAATCTCGAAGTACCAACCACGTTTACCACCAAACTATCTACCTCTCATACATCGTTCTCGCAAATTCTTTCGTGAGTATCAGCGTACTGGTAATTTATAGGCCCTTCATAATCGCCAGTTCCAGCGCATTGTACGAAACTACGTCAAGGCATATAAACTTTTTAACTGAGTGAAGACATGTAACAATTTAGTCGAAACTTCGCACCCTACTAACAAGGGACATCACCCAATTGTCCGGCTCCGATTTCAATGAATTTTTTGTTGCTGATAGAGGACATGTATTCATTACTTGTGATGACAGAAATTTTTGCCATCGTGCATGTTTTCTATTTTTTTAATAATTTTTAAAGGTTGTGATGTGGTTAATAGAGATTACTGCAGAAGTCCCTTACTACCCTTTGTAAACGGAGTATTATTGAAAGAACAACCATGTAGATACGTATAGGGTCTAGGAGAAGTCGTATGGTACGTATGACCTTGACGGCAGCCATCTTGAAATCCGCCATTTTGAATTAAGGTCAAGTTTTTTAAATGGGAATAGGGTAATGTGATACATAATTTCGGGCTAGAATTTAATCAGGAAGACAGTGGTGAAATTAGTTTTAAGATGCGCTCATTTAGTGAAAAGTTACAGGCATTTTAATTATTTATACTTACTATGGGCGTAAGTCCCTTACCTCCGCTTCTAACCCGCGTATTAATGATAATAAGTGGATAAAGGTTTCGGTAATACATATTATGCCTAGAGGAAAGTGGTACAATAAGGGTATCATTGACGCCAGCCATCTTGAAATCCGCCATTTTGAATTAAAGTGAAGTTTTGAAAACTGAAAATCATAGAATGTGGCACCAAATTTTAATAGTAAATTTTCCCCAAAAGCCAATGGTATGCTTGTTTTTGTTCTATAGTTAACCAGTATGAATTTATGACTCTTCTAATGTGCACGAAACATCCATTATTCGTTCTTTCAAACTGGCAACACTCCTAATTTTCACCGCATGTTTTAAGGTTCCAACTGGCACTTTGCAATTGTTTCCATGGCTCATGTTTTCTAAATTTATTACATTTTTTTTAAAGAGTTGCGATTTGTCAGTTCATGAATAGTGTTGGGATAAGAATCCAGCAATCTTTCTGAATTTTGAAGACTTGCCATGTAATTGTTAATTTCATAGGCAATGTAATTATTTATTTCCTATACCTGCAATTCAAAAACTCGTTTACTGACATGAATCATTGCAGAACAAAAGAACTCCAACTTTGCATTCAGGTAATACCGGAGACGTAGCTTGTAATAGATAGTAGATGAGACGAGAAATAAGTTGAAAATTCACTTCAAAAAAGGAAACGAAATATTATTGTTGTGTAAATCAATGGTCCTTTCTTTTGTTTTATATTTATTTGTTTATTGTATATTTATTTATTTATTTATTTTCTATGGCAATATTTTAGCTAGTCAGACAAAAAAGTCATTCGTTTTCTAGTGATTGTTGTCGATGGTTCATGTTTGTAAGATTTATAATCAGTATTAATCGGGAACTCGACTAAGTTACACCTCTTTATAAACAAGTTACCTGTTTTCATATTAATGTTCATGGTACAAACAGTGTATTGGGAACAGACATATTATGTCTCTTTGATATTTTCTATCATTGCTGCTGTTCCTTTAAAGTTGTAAAGTTGTATTTATTTTTAAAAAAGTACTGTTTGTCGTTTGCGCAACAAGTAGGCTACATTTCATGATAATTGTGAGTTCGTGTTACACCTATTTCTTATAATTTCATTTGTATTTCTTTACATCACATAGGTCCATAGGTTCCTCATGTACTCTGGGTTAAAATAAATAATTACACTGCCTAGGAAATTAATAATTACATGGCAAGTCTTCAAAATTCAGAAAGATTGCTGGATGCTTATCCCAACACTATTCATGAACTGACAAATCGCAACTCTTTAAAAAAAATGTAATAAATTTAGGAAACATGAGCCATGGAAACAATTGCAAAGTGCCAGTTGGAATCTTAAAACATGCTGTGAAAATTAGGAGTGTTGCCAGTTTGAAAGATCGAATAATGGATGTTTCGTGCACATTAGGAGAGTCATAAATTCATACTGGTTAACTATAGAACAAAAATAAGCATACCATTGGCTTTTGGGGAAAATTTACTATTAAAATTTGGTGCCACATGCTATGGTTTTCAGTTTTCAAAACTTCACTTTAATTCAAAATGGCGGATTTCAAGATGGCTGGCGTCAATGATACCCTTATTGTACCACTTTCCTCTAGGCATAATATGTATTACCGAAACCTTTATCCACTTATTATCATTAATACGCGGGTTAGAAGCGGAGGTAAGGGACTTACGCCCATAGTAAGTATAAATAATTAAAATGCCTGTAACTTTTCACCAAATGAGCGCATCTTAAAACTAATTTCACCATTGTCTTCCTGATTAAATTCTAGCCCGAAATTATGTATCACATTACCCTATTCCCATTTAAAAAACTTGACCTTAATTCAAAATGGCGGATTTCAAGATGGCTGCCGTCAAGGTCATACGTACCATACGACTTCTCCTAGGCCCTATACGTATCTACATGGTTGTTCTTTCATAAATACTCCGTTTACAAAGGGTAGTAAGGTACTTCTGCAGTAATCTCTATTAACCACATCACAACCTTTAAAAATTATTAAAAAATAGAAAACATGCACGATGGCAAAAATTTCTGTCATCACAAGTAATGAATACATGTCCTCTATCAGCAACAAAAATTTCATTGAAATCGGAGCCGGACAATTGGGTGATGTCCCTTGTAAGTATTGGAAGCAATTTCATATGTTAACTGGGAAGCATGATCGCCCTACTCGGACGTTAGTTGATAACCAACAATTACACACGGATGAACAGAAAGCAAACGCCTTTGCAAACCACTTGCAGATTACATTCACCACGTTTCTATCTGATTTTGCTCAAAGACATGCTACTGATCGCTTGAACTTATAATCTCCTTACCTACAACTCAATGCAGCATATATTCTTCCAGACGACAATCCTTTCACAGCTCCCATTTCTGCATCAATATCGCTACCGGCGTAAATCGCAACACAGCCCCTGGTGTCTACCGCATAACTTATCGTCATACCAAAGAGGCACCTTCTTCTTCTTTCATACATACTCTTTTAATCCCCGGACCTTCTACATCTCTTGTGACTGGAAGACTTCTTCCACTCTCATGTTTCTTAAGTCCAACAAATCTCCAGGCTCTGTTGCGTCTTACCGTCCGATACAATTAACCTTCGTATTTAACAAAATTCTTGAGCGCATCATTGTCATCAGACTACTTCACCATCTTAACATAATCTCTTGCCTGTACACCAAGCTGGTTTCAAATCTAATTTCAATATCAATTATCAATTGCTCAGACTTCTCAATCTCATTACGAATCATCATAATACTGCTTGGCCTACATGCCTAACACTTTTTGACCTAGAGAAGGCTTTTAATAAAGTGTGGCATTTAGCCCTCATGTTCAAACTTCACCGTTTCAGGCTTCCACTCTCCTATCTCCGCTTCATATTTCATTTTATTCTAACGGACCCTCTGATGTTACTATCAATAGTTTCTAATCTTATCCGATTTTTATACATTCTGGTGTTCCTGAAGGCTTCGCTCTCTCGTCCCTTCTATGCCTTTTGTTTGTAGCTGATACGCCAACACTTACTCCCAATGTTCATATTTGTCAATATGCAGATGACACTGCCTTTCTTTGCACTGCCAAAACTATTCAACAAATTAATTTCACTCTTCGCTTTGCAATAGACTCTTTTCTCAGATGGTGTACTCAGTGACGCCTTCAAATTAACTCTACTAAGACCAACCCATAGTCTTCATACCACCTCGCAAACGTTTTCGAGTTCAGAAAGAAACCAATCTACTCAATTTCGAGGTTCACGGCACACGAGTATCACCTACTAAACAGGTCATCTATCTTGGTATCCATAATCGATCGTCATTTAACTTGGCGGCCACATCTTCAAGCAATCATTCGCAAAGCGTATACTTATCTCAATTTACCAAAATGTCTTGTTGGTACCACCTGGGGATTACAACTCACTGCAATGCTTAATACCTGTAAAGTATTTTTTACGTTCAGTTCTAACATCGGGTTGTGATATGCGCTTGCATTGCTGCTCTACCGTTTTTCTATCACAAATTAAAAGTTCTTGAATGGCATGCATTTCGTCTGGCCTATAGGATCAAGCTTCCCAGTCCGCCGCAGTAGCTTTATGACCGTATAATTTTTGACACCATTTTCTGTCGCCTTGAACAGTTACGAGTAAAGTTCATTACCAACCGGTTTCAGCAACGTCATCCATTACTTCTGAATACTATGGATGCCGACCGTCACTATGATCTAGGATATAATTTTTCTATTTGCTTTCTGTTCTTACTTTTTTCCTTATATCTCAGAACCATTCCACAGACCATCCCGATCACTTTGTCGCTTCAACTTATTTTTCTGACCACCTTCCATTTCAATATATCACCTACATACTCCTCATCTAACTATTGTGCTAACAGGGTTTCACTTGTCAACATTACTGGCCAGAGTAACAGATGGACAAGAAGATAATCTGCATTCATCTAACCAACATTTCCTTATGTTGTCTTGTGATATGCACTTCACCGTAATTATTATTATTTTTTGTCCCCATGATTATGACAAAGTTCATAATGTCCAGTGAAATTGAGTAAAATGCCATAAAAGCCATAAATTATAATTATGATCTAAACATAAAATAAATGATTTTTCCCGCTTATCTTTACTTCACGTAGATCACCTACAATAACCTTCCTTCCCCAGTCTTTGACCTCTCATCCCAGATAGAGGGCGTAACCTTCGCAAGGGAGCTAGCAAAGACTAAACCTTCGGCTAGCAAAGACTACAAAAAAAAGTACAAATGAATGATAATCTTACAAGTAATCTATTTTCATACTGCATTTTTTGGTGTGTACTCACACTATCAAAGTTGTGTTTGGAGGAACAATGCCAATTATTTTAACTAATTAAATATGTTATATTAACCAAAATACTCGGCTACAACAGTTGACGGACCCTGTTACATTAACTGAACAGTCAGTTGTTCCAACATGCTAATTAGGTTACCGGTTACAGGCTATGATCGGTAGGGAAGGGACAACCACGTGATCGAATAGCGTATCCCTGTGATTTATTACACTGTAGCCTAGCAATGTTAACCTGTAACGCAAGGTTGCAATCATTTTCTCTCGTTAATCTTTTTGTCTTGGTTGCTGGGGCACACGACTTTGTTGTCCTTACCTTGACATACTAACTTGGTTACTGTCCATTTTTTCTTGTTTACTAGTAACCTTTCTTTTTTTGCGAGCACATAAACACACACAGAAAGACAAACACAAACATACATACATACATACATATATATATATATATATATATATATATAATATTCTTTTATATATATTAGTATAAATAGATGATCATCATTGTTACATAAAAATGCATTATGTTCAATGTTGTTGATCATTTGTTACATTTGTCGTGTTCGCTGGATTACCAGAAACCTGCCAAATGCCTGTCATATTATTTTTTTACCATTCACTTGTTTGTTCCCAGTTTAAACTACATAGGCTTCATAACATTGTTTAAGTTTTCCATACTTGCCCTGCCTTCACTGATGTCATCGTTCAACCGTAGCGGCTACAACAGCAGGCTATAGGACGAACTACTTATCAACACGTTACTTTTTTTTTTTTTTTTTTTTTTTACTGTGGCTCCGCGTAGCGTAGTCGCTAACGCTTTCGCCTTTGGTACGAGCGGTCCCGTGTTTGATTCCCAGTGGGGGTACTCGGTCGAAAAAAAAGTGTAAGAAGCTCTTTCAGGGCAGCCATCCTGAATGAGGTTTTCCTGGGTTTTCCTCATTCACACCAGGTAAATGCCGGGGTGGTACCTAACTTATAGGTCACAGCCAAATTCCTTCCTTCCTTCCCCAATCCTTTCTTCCTTCCCTTTCCTCGGATAGACGTGCTCGCCGAGGGACGCCATCTTTCAAAGCGTGACGGGCTAAATGGCCACAGATGCCGAAAGCCCAGAAATCTAAATCTTATTTTTTTTTAACTTTCGTGCGACGAAAGTGGAGAAGAAAATATGGTGGTTGTGAAAAAATCGAATCCAAGATTTCATCGGATTTACACGTCTCGTAGCCCATAGATACCAAAAAAGTGACTTTTCCAAATGTGTCCGTTTGTTCGTTCGTTCGTCCTGATGCACACTAACCTAGAGGCCATACAGTTCAATGCATGTTAACTAAATTTTAAACTTAAGGCTTTTATGTGATCCTCCAGTTTTTAAAATTATCATCCTACCCCTAAAAATAAGGGTAAAAATTTTTAAAAAATGCAGGTTTTTCAAAAACAGCTCTAATTTTGTTTATTATTTCATAAATAAATTTTTAATAAGAACTCTATACTGTGGTGTAAACCATATCTCTGGGAAAATCATGAAGGGTAATTTAGTCTTGGGAGTTTTTTTTTTTTTTTTTTTTTTTTTTTTTTGATGATTTTCTCAAAAACGAGTTGAGCAATTTTGTTCATACGTCATTAATAAGATGACAGTATGGTATACCTCATTTGTCCTGAAAAGTTGTACGAGTAGTAGTTTATTCTTGGGAGTGAGTTTTTTTTTTTTCAAATGGTTTTCTCAAAAACGACTGAGGCGATTTTCTTGATATTTCATTTTATAAATATTTCATTAATATCCTGATAGTATTGCATAACTAATTTATTCTACAAAATATACAAGGGATAGTTTATTTTTGGGACGTTTCTTTGGAACGATTTTTTTGAAAAACGACTCGACATTTTGTTCATATTTCATAAATAAACATTTCATTAATAACTTATTAATATTCTGTAAATTATTCCTTTTTTGAAAAAAAAAAACTTAAGGGAGAGTCCACTTTTGGGGGTGAGCTTCTTTTCAGGCCAATTTCTGGAAAAGACAGTTGATTTTGGTCGTATTTCATAAAATATCATTATTATTCTTATAATGTTCATAAATCATTGCCACGAGAATATCCAGAAGGGGTAGTTTCTTCTTGGGGTGATATTTTTTTGTGTGTGACAATTATGTTAAATACCACTCATGCGATTTTTTTTATTACTTTATAACCAAATATTTCATTAATAGCTCTAACATATGGGATAAGTTTTTTTTTTAAATCGAAAAATCTGCAACAGGTAGTTTACTTTTGGAAATGAGTTTTTTCTTTCGGTGATGTTATCCGAAAAGTCTTATAATATTGTTCGTATTTCACAAGAAAATGTTTTATTAATAACTGTAGGATTACATGATATAGTTTAAGGCATTTGAGCAAGAAAGTTCAGTGCGGTGGCCCGTACTTTTTTTTTTAAATTGGTTTTCCACATTACAAAAGAAATGTAATGAGCGCGGGGGGTGTTACCACATGGAAGATCTACAGAACTTTTCTTTCTCTGTTTGCTGACACCTTAAGAATTTTTTTTTATTCTACACATCATCACGCTTTTAAATCTATGCGAATAATTCAGTCAGTAAGGTATATCCCAAAGATGCTCTTTAACCTATCCCTCTTTTCTTTTACATACATACATACATACATACATACATATATATATATATATATATATATATATATATATATATATATATATATATATATATATATATATATATATATATATATATATATATATATAGATAGATAGTTTAACGTCCCATAATTATGCACCGAGGGTAAGGGAGACAGTAACGATGAAGTGGTGATAATAATGGGATGAAGAAAGTGGGAGAAAAGGGGAGAACGTCGAGAAAACTCACGCACACATTGTTTGTCCACTACAAAGTTCACTTGGCTGAGGAATCGAACCAGGAACCCCACACAGCATAGGTGAGGTTCTACCACTGCGCCACTGTGACTCCATGTATAGCCCTTTAATGTGTACCTAGGTAGATTTAATTAGACTAATAATAAACATACTAGTCTACAGACAAACGTAATACAAAGTGATAGACATTTGAACAGTAATATACAGGGTGCGGCACGTAAAACCGGCCCGTCGTAATATTCTGGTATATTGTGTTTTTGGCAACACTTAAATAATCTACCTTCCTACCAAGAGATGGCATGTCGAGGTCGGGTCGACTTACGTGACCTGCAGCAGTCACGTGCAGCCGCAGCCAGTGAAACTTGTCGAAACCAGTTGAGAAAAAGGCCTCGTTGTGTTACGCCGGGTGAGTGTCAGTGTGTGATAATGCCGTATTCGATACCCGAGCGTGTTACCATTGTTGAAAGGTTCATTCTCACTGGATCTTTTGTGAAAACAAAGAATTTGTTTCGGGAGAAATTTCCAGGACGCTCTGTGCGAGCAAAAAGCACCATTCAGGAATTGATTGAAAAATGGCGGCGTACAGGATCGGTTCAAAATGTTCCCAGGAACAGACGACCATCTGTCTGCACACCTGAATTAAAGATGCAGGTGGAGGAGATAATGACAAGAAGTCCTCGAAAGTCAACCAGGAGATTGAGTCAACAGGTTCATGCGAGTGAGAGAAGTTGCTGACGTGTTTTAAGGGGACTGAAGTTAAAACCGTACCGGATAAGTGTTGTGCAAGAACTGAAGGAGCCTGACCTGCAGAAGAGGGTGCATTTCTGTTCATGGCTGTTGAGCAATGTTGCCAGTGGTTTCTTGGATCCACTAATGCTCATCATGAGTGACGAGGCGTGGTTCCACCTGTCTGGGTACGTAAATTCCCAAAACAACCGGTATAGGTCGACAGAAAATCCACACGCAATCCACCAGGTACCCTTGCATGATGAGAAGATTGGTGTTTGGTGTGCCATTTCCGCCACACGCGTTATTGGGCCCATATTCTTTGAGACGACAGTGAACAGTGACGTGTATATGGGAATCCTGGAGGAGTTTTATACACACTTGACCGAAGAGGAGCGTCAGTTATGTTACTTTCAGCAGGACGGTGCAACATGCCACACATCAGCTGCATCATTGTCCCTTGTGCATGAGATGTTTACACCAGAGAGGACAATCAGCAAAGGCTTGTGGCCTCCTCGGTCACCAGACTTGACCACGTGATACTTTTACTTATGGGGACTGTTAAAGGGAAGAGTATACGAAACAAATTCACACACAATTGAAGAACTCAAGACCAGGATTCAGGATGTCACCAATAGCATTACAACACAAGAACTGACAAGGGTATATATGAATCTTTTCAATCGTGCTCACATGTGTGTTGAAGTGGGCGGAGGACACTTTCAGCACCTGCTGTGAAGGCTGCTGTGAAGATGAGTAGTCATATTCAATACATTACATTTCATTTTGTGTGTTCACTTTACGGGCCGGTTTTACGTGCCGCACCCTGTAGATTTTTTCCAAACTTAATTACATATTGTTACAAGGACGGGATTTGTTTCCTGCTTCCCTTGTTTGGTGTCTCTTTCCAACAACGAGGCTATATAATGTAAGGGCCAATTTACAGATAAACTTTTTATTTCCATGAAACTCTTTCCGTTGAACATGGAAAATATAACCCAATTTACTTAATTTCTGATTTAAATTTACCCTTTCAGATGATACGTCAAATCTGGTTGCAGTACTGAAAAATGGACGTGCAAACATTGCTATGTGCGTATTTCGTCTCACTATGCGAGGAAACCAATTGATTGACTTAGATGAATCTAATGAAACAACATTCTATGTTATGCTTTCACTAACTAAATCAGGTCTTATCACAATAACTGGACACATTTTTCCTGTTTTGTGTTCTTTTAAGTTTTATTTTGAAGGCTTTCCCGGCAAGCGAGGTAATATGAAACGTGGTATTCAAAACAGTTAAGTCCCTACCAGGAATTGAATCCTGGTCTCCCATGTCTTGCTAGAGTTGGGAACGCTAAACTATTTAACCACGAGGAAATCTCACGTTTTTCTGTACACGCGGGAAGTAACTTGTCAATAATGGCAAATGATGACTTGAAAATCTGGAACTGTTCGCGGTAAGAGCATCTATGGCTTTGATTTTTAACCTTTGCTATACGAGCTGAAATAGTTAAAACTTCAATAAATCTCCGTATTCCATGAGAACTTGTTAAACTATAGATAGACATAGAGAAACTTCGATTCTAAAACGGGACGCTACCTTTGAAAAAGAATTAAAATTATTGATCTTAACAAAGACAGATTTTCAATAAATAAAAATACTAACGGTTAATTTTGTTTGGAACAATTTAGTTTGATGAATTGAATTGTTTGAAAAAAAGTTGAAAAGTATGCTTTAAGTTTATCTAACAGCACTGGTACCGAAAAGGTAACGTTATAATTCCTAAGTATCCTTGCTTTTATTTCCCATTGACACGTAGCAAAAACGAGATAACCTGTCTATGTTTATTCCTGTAGAAAAGAACAAAAATAAATATTAATAAATATTATTTATTTTGTTATTTATTATTTTCGCTTTGCTCCCTTGCTGTGTTTCATAAAAGATTCACGTCACATGAGAGGAAAACAAAGGAAAGAATGCTCTAGTTGTTATTTTTTTTTAAAAAAGGTAACCGAAACAGCTGTACGACAGATTCAACATGCTTTGAGGTTCACACCCTAAAACGCGTAGTTTTGGATCGATATTTGATCAAAAAGTTTTCACGGTCCATAGACTTCAAAGTTCACAGCAAGAAAGAAATATAAAAAAACTTTTCGCCCTTTTTTCTATCTTTAATGCATAAATAAATAAGTAAACGTAGTGAAAAGACTTGGTTTAGAAGAAGAAGCCATCTTGTATCTCACCAACAGAAGATGTGCTTAGCAATACAGAATGCCTATCCGTCTTTGAGATCTACAATATTGGATTTTTTTGATGTTGCGAAGAAGAGAAGAGAAGCTAAATAGAAATTTTGTGGTGTGGAAGAAGTACTTTTTCTTGTCTGTTTACGACTTTATTTATCACATTTATATATATATGTATTCATCTAGTCTTGTTTGGAAAGTAACTTGTGCAGAAACCAGAATTAAACTATCAGGGACTTTCTCTTGAATACTCTTTCCTCTATCTATATTTATCTATATCTTTTTGCTGCTCTAGTTTTCTCTCAAGTGCTATCCCTGTTTCGATAAATGTGGGAAGTTTGAACAGTACGAGGTGTGAAGATGAATCTCTCTATCTTCATCTTTTTTATGTCTCATCTTCACGAAGCGTAAACTCCAAAGACTTTTCCAACAGTATTAACGTGTTTCCAAAAGTTGGATTTATTGAATTTTCAAGTCTTTTTTTTTAATGTTTTGTGTAAAGTTTTTTCTATTAGCTTATCAATTTTTTTTAGAAAATATAAGTTTTGGAAGAGAATTAACACTGATTTAGAGTTACCTATTTTATTTTTTATTTTATTTTTTGTTATTGATAATATTGTAAAGCACAGCTGTGAGGCGTATTAGGAAAGGTTGTGGCAGCGTGGTACATATTCTCACATAAATGCTTTTTCTGAACTTTTAAAGAATATTTAAATACAATCAACGCACTTATCATGTACACAACTAGATGTTTAATAAAACATTTTGCTGCATAAGTGTATACTACATTTAAATTTGCTTTATAGACCTAGAGTATCATCTCCTTCAGGAGAACATGGTGGCTCAGTGGTAGAACCTTTACTTCTAGATGTGGGGTACTTGGATCGACTCCCGGCCAAGTAAACTTGTGGTGGACATCATATCCGTCGGTTTTCTCGGGGTACTCCCCTTTCCTTCCACATTCTTCTTCCACCAATTCCATCATCGTCGTTCACTTGCCTTAATAATCGCCTATCTTAGCCTAAAGGACATAATCGTAACACATTAAAGATTTAAAGCGAATCTTTTTCAAAAATTGGTCTGAGTATTTTGCGTCTTTATCCATCACCGAGGATATGAAGAACAGGGCTTACTATTAACATGTGCTCCAATCATGACCAGAACTTTTGATAAGTACTCAGACCACAATACACGATCACCCTTCATAGTATAGGCCGTTCCCCACAACATTATCTCGCCTCCAAGAGAGAGAGATTACAGGACTATGACACCATTCCTGTCGCTCATCAAAAATAGGGAATACATTAGGCATGGTCACAATGTTTTGTCAAAAAGTACTATATCGAAAAGGCATTTTTAAAACTAAGACAAGAACTATTTTGGGATACCAAAAAACTAAAATATTTTTGGAGAAAAAAATTAAAAATGAAATGTCCGAAAATCGGAAAATAGATTTTTCGAAAAGAATATCCCTAGTATACACATCGTATATCAGTTTTTGGTAGTAACTTGGGAGAGACTTGATCAAATTTAATTCTTTTGTGGAGGGATAGGGAAGGGTTGTGAGAATGTTATATTAGATGATTAAATATAATATTGAATGCAATTTCTATTCGAATTTGTTTATTCGGACTTCGAAATATTTGACAAAAGAACTCCTAGAGTAAGTGTCTTATAGAATCTATTTAACTCTTCGCAAGATATTTTCTACGCTGCCTACCATGTCGCCCATTGCACAGATTTTTTTTTCAATCTTTTCTTTCGCATTACTGTCCATACTTCTTAGTTGCTCCAAGTTCCATTTTTGTTTTCTTCTATTTCTCGTGATTGACTTTGACCAGGTTTGCACTTCTGCCACTAGGAGATTGTGATCCGAATCAATGTCCGCTTCTGGTAGTGTCTTCACGTCTGGTACACTATTCCTGAAACGTTGCTTGACAAGAATGTAATCGATTTGGTAGTGTTTCTTACTTCCTGAACTTTTCCAAGTGTATAACTTTTTTTTCTTTTTTCTAAACCACGTATTCGTCACCACCATATTATGTTACCTACAGAAGTCGATAAGCATCTGGCCTCGTGGGTTTCTTCTACCTAATGACAATAGTCGTACCACTTTACTCGCAGCTCCTTCTCCCACTACGCTGTTAATGTCTGCAATTGCTATGACTTTGTCCTTGTATCTTTCCTCCTGATGCAATATGTCATTAACTCGTCATATACTACTTCAACTGCATGTCATCATGATCAGTTGTTGGCACTTGTATTATCACAATATTCACTGGTTTTGCAGTTATGTTTACAAACGACAAGCGATTACTGCAGCATTCCACTTTGGTTATGTTTTTTGCTATTTCATTCCTCATTGGTATTGTGACACCACTCTAGGCCTTAACGCCATCCGAATAGAATATTGTGTAATTTTCCAATACTATCTTTCCTTTTTCTGACCATCGCACTTCACTTAAACCTACCACGTTCACTTTACATTTATCCATTTCCACTTTAAAATTTTCAAGTGTACCAGCATCTCGCAAAGTTCGTACATTCCAGGTTCCTATCCTGAAATTAAACTTATTATTACTACTTTTTCCTTTGATTATTCTTCAAGGACTAGTCTCCATTCGGAGATCCGAATGGGAAACTATTTTACCTCCGGAATGTTTTACCTCAGTAGGAAGCATTGTTGTATTTATTCTCCTCCTCCATCCTCGTATTATAAAGTGTTCATGAATGCTTGTTTACTAGCTCCCGGCGTAAACATACAAGAGCTTATATTTTCACTCTAGGTGTGCGTGTGGTATGTATGTGCGTGCGTGTGTGTGTGTAGTGTGTGTATATAGTGTGCTTCTGTGGTACTTTATTTTTCGGTAACTATTGGCCGGTCCTGAACCAAATTTGGTGGGCAAGTAGACCATCGTGTAAAGAATAAAGATTAATATATTTCATGACCAAGGAAAGGCTCGACTCGGCAACATTTGCTGTGTCGCACAGCTTTACACGCAGATCTTGTGTTCGGTCCGCTTGTTTAATGTCATTTCCCTTTTTACTTCAGCACCGACCTTGAATTGAACCAGATGTACTAGAAACTCGGATTTCATACTTAAAGATGACAAAATAAACCTCGAGTGATCATTATCAATATCAACGTTGCTATTATATGGCAGCACTACGCCAAAACAGTGAATCTACAACATACTGGTTTTGAGAATGTCTTGTATAAATTTCCATCATTCATTAAAAAAAATAAAAAGCAAAATTAATTGTCTTTTACACTCACATTTGTTTCAAACGCTATAGAAAGGCCAACTTTTTATTCCCCTGAACTTTTTAAAAGTTCTAATTGAATAGTGAATCTTTATAAAGAGGAGTGTTTTTAAAACTTTTGTGTTTGCTGGCTCTTAGATTTGGTATAGTACTAATGATATACTATTTGTACTTCATACATTTTGAGTTAAACTTCTTCAGAAAATGTAATTCACTGTCACAATTACGACGTCTTAGAAAAGTTTTAATTGCTGCTTATACTAGTATGTTACTAACTATTTGAGTTTAAATAGTAATAATTAGCTATTCCAGATTGTCCTAATGCTGATTCTCAGGCCTATCTTAACTATTAAGATGTCTGGATAAAACACCATGAAAATATATAAAAATATTTTAATAGTACAACTTACAGTAAAACTTCTTAAATATAAAATATTATAGAATAGAACCATTTATTATGTGGTGAGAACATGCGGTAACTGATGAAACAAAAATATTTGAATCGTATCTTAGTAATAATTATATTTGGAACAAATACATTTAAAAGTTACCGGATATTTAATAAAATACTTCACCGTAGCAGGAAAAAGAATCATTTTCCCTTGTGATATCTATGCTATAATAAAATAATGTATGTGCATTTACCTGTCTTTAAGTTTTTCGCCTAGAAAGGAGCGGCCTTCTCTACATTTTTCGATTTTCGGCTTGGATATCAGATATGGGGGAGGGGGAGGTTGGAAGTGTATGTAAAAACGTGAAGTAGTTTCTGATAAAGCCGTGCGTATATGCAACCCCCATTACCTCATGGTTGTGCAGGCTTATATAGCAGCAGAGGATAAATACCGGGGAATGAAGTAAAAACATTTTCCTCTATTTTAAAATCGATGTTCTGAATAAAAGTAGGCAATTACGGGTACTTACTTCTTTATCCAAGTTCTAAATTAAGACCCGAGAACGACGGATGTTTACAGCTAGTCATAAATAAACATATAAATTATGTTTTTCTTCATTTGTTAGGAAAATAATATTTCTATAAGATAAATCAAATTAGGGAAGCTTGATAAGTTTACAGTATTCCAAATAATTTCTAAATCTCCATTTATTTATTAATGCTTGCATTATGTAGGGTAGCTGCGAATTAAGGGGACACTTTCTGGTAATGAAGTTTAGTTAACAATGAGAACATATTCATATGTTTGGCATATTGTTATTATCTGAAGATAGTAACTTACACAACACAAGGACAATTTTATGTATTTTTCACACAATGATTAACTTCAGCTTTCTTTAAAAAGGAGGGCCCAATTAATAAGCACTCCTAAGTCACTCCTTCTCATACTATGGCACAACAGAGAAGAAGCAAATAATGATGTCACAGAATATTTATTACAGATAATTGCTTTAAGATCTCATACTTGGACAGAATAAATGTCTCATTTCAGTTTTTTAATAATTGTTATGGTGATCGTTAAGAAATATTCAATATTGACTATTTTTCTTATTCTTCAAATTTACAAACTACGGAAATTTAAGCATTAGAAAATCAAATTTTGTTTACTTTTTTCCCTAACTTTGCTGATCTTGTTTGCTTAATAACATAATTTACCGGAGTGCAAGTAAATTAGGAAGCAAAGAGAGTAATAAAATTTACTGGGTTGGCAAGGGAGGATAGAAGAGACTGTTTCTCAACAACCGGGTTGGTTGCTGTAACACCATCTCTTGTAGGTTGCTAATGAATTTCTCTAAATTAAGAGTTTTGTCTGTGCTCTATTGTATATGTATATTAGTTTGCGCACGCGTGTGTATGTGTGTGTATTTAGAAGAGCAAGAATAAAGTACTCACAAGTCATATAGTCAACTATTTCATCCAGCCTTAAAAAAGCAAATAATAATAAAGAAAGTTTTACTACTAGTAGGAGCTTGCCTTTTTGCGTTGAAAAGAATCAAGGTTTGTGGTTTCCTGGCAAAGGTTTCCAAGGTGAAGGATGCAGAAGAAGGTGTACGATGACGTTATGACGAAGAGGAAGCTTTTTGTTGATTTAACAGACCAAGTTTTGCGTCATGGTCTCACGGACAAGTTTAATGGAATTAATTTCGTGGACTGTTCCTTGGCGAGAGACTCCAGGTAGCACGGCTGTTGTTAATAATTTGTGTCTGAAGCTATGGAGAAAGTTGGTTGTTGAGTTTTAGGAGGGTTGGTTAGCCAGGTCGTATAGAGAAAGGCCATGAAAACAGGTTAATCGTCAGAGGGCGCATTATCCTACGCACTTATAAATTATGCGATTTTCCAATCATTTATTTATTTTCGTTTTTTTTAAAGGGTTCTCACTAGAATTGTTCACAAGACGAGAAATAAAGTCTCGTAATTTTTGTATAAATCTCGTCTCGTCTCGTCTTGAGTAATTGTTTCACGTCTCATCTTCAACCTCCAAAAGCATTTGTCATCTCGTTTTGTAAATTCGTATATACACAATTTGTGCTCTGATATTTTTGTAATTTCATCTAGCAATTATCAGAATTCTTCCACGCCACAAGTGTTACATGATTCAAACGGGAGGGTAAACGCAATGAAGAGTGTTTTTGAACGTTTAAAGATACTCAAGTCTTCACGTAATATACTGCTCAAAATAATTTCTTAAATTTGAGAAACCGTTTCTTATCTGTGCACTGTGACAATATTTTCTTAGAAATGAGATCTGGCAATTCTCATTCATAGGAAAGTAACAGTGTATTTTCTCGTTTCGCTTTATACGACCTGATCTACTTTTCTTCATTTCTCATTAATGAGAGTTTCAAACTCTTGTTTCTAAGAAAAGATATTCTCAGTGCACAGATAAGAAACGGTTTCTCAGATTTAAGAAAGTATTTTTAACAGTGTATATTTCAATAATAAATTTGGTTAAATGTTGTCATATCACACTCTTTCGTGAAGCTTTCGTGACGCGAAAGAATTCTGGTAGCTTCTAGATGGAATTAAGAAAAAAGTCAGGGCGTAAATTATATACATAAATTTATAAAACCAGACAAGGAAAATTTAGAGACGAAACGAGAAAAGTTTCTTTCGGGGTTCTATTCGAGACGAGACTTCTACAAAATTTACGAGACGGGGACGATAAAACCTTACTTCTAATTGTGTCTCGTCTCATGGGCAGTACTGAGGGGAACAATACTGAAGATAGTTTTTCTTTTTCTTCTTTAAAGAAAATTAAAAATATACTTATTAGAACGATGTTTGGAAATATAGTATTCGGATAGGTGTAATAGAAGCTTATCTGGAATGAAAGAAAATAGGAAAATTATGATTTCAGAATTAATGTATAATATTAATCAAGTATCATGGTGAAATCACATTACAACCGCTCGAATGAATAACTGGCCCACTACTGACATTTATAATATCAGTGTTCTCTATTTGTATTGCAATAAATTCTAATTTTAGTAGAGCTCCCTCTTGGCTATATGGTTAGCGTACGCGTCTTTTGTACGATATATCCAAGTTCGATTCCAAGTGGGAGATTATGTGGATCGGATCCCACGTTAAACTGCTGTATATATCTATGTTTCATATAGAATCGAGGCTAAAACGAAGGCTGATCTTTAATGTAACTTGCCAATATGATGCAGTACTATGCTAGATTAAACAATATGTCAGTGATAAGAGTAACACTTGATGACAGTATTCCATTTTCGATCTTCAGGAACGATGTCAGCTTTATGTATATAAACTATGATGTTAACTTTGACGAACTTAAGCAAAAGTTTAGATTTTTTTGAAGCATCATGAAAATCATCAATCAATCTAACAGTGCCCGTAACTTGTGAAAGATAGATCAACGTTACATATAAGTACTTCATATACTGAAGAAACCAAGAGATGTCTATACTGTGTAATGGTAATTGAATATTGTTACTTAGTCTTCGAACCAAAATTTCAGACGACTTTCAGGATATTTCTTGATGTTTTTCAAGGAAAAATAGTTAGGTCACATTGCGAAATTCTGGAACAAGAGGAGGAATTTTCTCAACTTAAAATTAAAAAAAAAAATCGCCTCACTAAAAACTTACTAGAGTATGTGTGAATAACAAGATACTGTTGTCAGAAGCTTGCTAATTAATTCATATACCGGGGTTCAGTGGCGTATTTAGGGGGACTTCCGGGATTAAGCGCCCCCCGAAATCTTACTTATTATAGTAAAGTATATGAAATATCTTGCAGAATTTTCACATTTTCAGGCAAAGCCCTCCCCGAAAGTTAGCGAAGCACCCCCGAAACAAAATCGTAAATACGCCACTATCGGGGTTATTAACATATATTTCAGATGTAGGTGTAATTATTGGGTGAACAAGTGGTTAAGGGTATCTCTAATGTTACATAGTTTAATAATTATGTACATTCAGAGGTAAAAGTGGATCTGAAAAGGTAGGGGGACGCATGACATCACACCGCCCCTGTGCCTATCTTTTTTCATTGTAATTTTGTTAAAAGGTGGGGGACGCCAAGGATATTTCCTGGAAGCGGGAGGACGCGTCTCCCGCGTTCCCCCACACTTTTACCCCTGTGTTCATTCAAAAATATGAACTCTCCATATGGAAACATTCCAGTGTGAAGAGGCTTTTGTTTGATTGTTTGAACTTCTGTCTCCCTCCATATACATTACAACTGCTACTGTAATAATTTCGTACCCTGAGTTAGGTGACTACAACTTGTAAAACAAATCATCAGCACCAGTTATCATATATCAATTAAAAGTATCATTTCTGCTTTCTTTCAATTTGAAACTTTGATTTTTTGAAAAGTGACAAGTTGAAGTACTATTGCAATAGAAGCATGTTATATAGCACTGTATACATGAATGTAATGGGAGAAGGGATACAGGAGTATACATAATACTTTTTATAATCCATCGTATTTTGTCAAATTTATGAAAAGATGAGTGTATATACGGTATACACCATATTTTGAAAACGGTCGAGCGTATACTATATACTGTAACGTCCCACTTGTTTACAAACACCCAACATGTGTTCCTATTTATAAGCAACAACTACGTGTGCCTTCCTATGGAGTACTACCTGCAGACAACGGAGACAACAGTAACACTACCTGTCACATGATGACGAGGGAACAGCAGCGCCATCGCTTTACCTGGACCGCTTATATAACGGAGAAGATTTCAGTGACAGCTACCAGTCTCGATTGGTCACCCCTCCTTTAGCTTGCTCTGGAGATTCAGGAGATATCTAATCCAAAGCATCTAGTTTGTTTCGGAACACGAAGCTTTCCTGCTTAGCTTGCTTCGGAGCTTTTGACTATTAACCCCAGGGATTCCGCCAGACCCCTTCAATGGGGTGGCTATAAATTTAAACGAATTAAGTTACCCCTACAACATTGCGATAAATGTACAATATCTGCAATTAGCAACAAATGTTCTAGTATATCATGTTGTTGATTTAGCACTTCAGATATCAGATCGAGTTCATCTAACCTACCCTAACCACTGAGTGATCTCAGTCGTGAAAAATTAAGGTTTTCATTTTAGGCAGTGCAAATAGAAACCTAAGAACGACAAAAGAAACGATAAATTTAGGAGAACATCCGACATGTATTTCTCCATGCATACATTAATTACGAAAACTACGACAGATTTTAGTTTAACATTAGGCAAGTGAATTAAGTCGTTAATATTATAACATACCTTGATTCTAATGGGTATTCATTCAAAATAGGAAAAAAAAGATCAACATTTTTACTTTGTTGAAGTTAGGATTGCAGTTTAAAGATGTCATCTTTTGTGTTATTGTAGAATTTTAGGTTAATACGAGAAAGGTAAAAATAATATAACGTTACCGCGTCTGCAATATAACGTTACCGCAATGTAATTAATCGTTCAGAAGTCGTTTTCTTGTTTCGTAACTGATAGGTCGCGCACTTTTTATTTTGAACCGCGTTGTTAAAGCTAAAGTTAAATGAAAATATTTTATTGGAAATACTACTCATATTATTTTAAATTTAATTTTTAATATATTCCAAGTTTATTAAATGCTTTATTTTGCTTTCACATAAAACAGAATTATAGTATTTACACTTCCCAAAGGTACGTGAAGAAAAATATCAGCATTTTCTATAATTTGTAGTATGGAGTACAGAAATGAAATTCAGTATGGGAATATTTTATTAATTTTCGTTAGCATGCTAAAACACTTGAATGACCAATATAATCATTAATGAGAATCCACATTTCAAAATACACGCATTTAAAATTGATTAGGTTATTTAAAATGAAAGTCAATGGTATAATGAATGATTGTCACTATTCCTTCACTAAACACCCAGTCCCCGCCAAGTGAACTTTGTGGTGGACAGACACCGTGTGCGTGAGTTTCCTCGGGGTTCTTCCGTTTCCTCCCATTTTCTTCATTCCACAATTTCATTCATTACTCATTATCAGCGTCTCGTTTAGCCTCACCGGCATAATCATGGGACGTAAAACTCCTTCACTAAGTTTTAATTCTTTCCTTCACTAAACAGTAAACAGCTGAAAGAAAATGATAAATTATGGTGTCTCAGTGGTAGAGTATTTAGCTCTGGCGAGTAGAGTCCCTAGTTCGATCCCAGCTTCTGCCAAAAGGGGTTTTGTGGTGAGGAACTACGGTATGTATGCTAATTTTCTTGAGGTTCTCCCGTTTCCTCCCACTTTCGTCATTCCACTATTATCATCCATCTCATTATCACCGTCTCCCTTAGTGTTGCTGCATAATTGTAGAATGTTAAACTCAGAAAATAAATATATAAGTAAATAAATAAATAATAAAAATTGAAAGTAAGTACTGAAAACTGTTAGCATACTCACAATTTAAGATTTTGATTTTAGTTTTATTTCCTTAGTGGTCAGATCCAACTTCACAATCAGGATTTGCAGACTTTATACTCGTTGAGAAAAAAGACATTTTTGTTTTGAAAATTTGACTAATAAAAACCGCAATTCTCAGTCCAAAACTCGGGAACCGCACACGATAATAATTCATATGAATACTAACCTCTTCAAGACCTACTACCATGCTAAATTTGGTCGATAGTCGTGTGTGTGTGTGTGTGTGAGAGAGAGAGAGAGAGAGAGGGGAAACAAATATGAGTAAGTTCAAACTTCAACTTCGGTGGCCCACAACCTGAGAACCAATGATTTTGCTAAGTTCTTCAGGCTCTACTACAATACCAAGTCTTGTCAAGATCTTCAGTTTCATTGATCACTTACGACTATCCTTTGTGACTGATTGTTTTTGAAGAAAAGACAAAAAAAGGAAATAAAATTGTTACATGAATCCTGTCTTTCTTTTTCTGTCTTCCAGTCCTTCAGAAAAGGAAAAATCATGAAAGATACTGTCGCGATTCGCTGCCCAAATGTGTGGCCCTAGTTTTCTTTTCTCTAGTAAGTAACTTTGAATCTCACAAAATATAAAGAATATGCATAACTGAGTGATCACTCGTGATACAGTAACTAGCTTCTGTATTTGTATATGTAAAATGTTTTAGATATGTATATTGTCTCGTGCGAACGTCACACTTGGTGATGATGGATACTTTCTAGTTGATAATGCATTCATTCTATTCTTTCTTTCCTTTTTCTGTCTTTTTTTATTCTGTATCGTAGTACCATTGGTCAAATTCTCATTTAGTTCATTGTCATTCATTGCATTTTTTCCCTCCTTGCTGCATGAAATGTTAGAATCGCATAAAAATTCAGCGTGGAACCGTAAGTAATACTCCAAGCTATTTCCGCAGAATGATGTATTATTCCCTCTCGCTCTCTCTCTCTTGGCAACAGATGAAGCGAAAGATTATATATATATATATATATATATATATATATATATATAATGTTACTTCTCAACCATTTCTGATGTCATTTACTCCCCTATTTCTCTTTCTTTCTCTCTGTCTCCCGTATATGTATTTTTTTACGCGTATGCTCAATCGTAGACACATTCGCTTTACTTCACTATGAAATTATGGGTCACCCTCATTCGCTGTTGCGATGAATTCAAGAGTATGTTGACCGTAATGCATTGGAAATGAGAAGGAAGTTTTTTTTCTTGTTTTGTAATAGGAAAGAAAGAAAAAGGATAAAGAGAAAAGTTGTTGAACTTGACAAATACATAATCCTGAAAGCAAGAGAAGTTTTTTTTAAAAAAAAAAAAAACTCCCGATGTTCTGAATTTCCGAATTGAAATGGATGGTTGTTTTTAGTTGTTGTGTCTCTCTCCGTGTGTCTAGGAGATTGGAAAAGGCGAAAGAGGTGTCTCTTTAGGCGATTCATCACCTACTAGCAGACATTTTTGCAAACCACACAGCATCCCTATTGCGAACTCGGAGAGCGCTCTTTCACAACTTAAAAAAAAAAGGCATGCTAGGAGGGTTGAATGGAAAATTCATGTATGAATACTCCTACAAACTAAGTTATGGTACAGTACAATACAAGCAGAGGCAACCCGAAAGGCTATGTGTGTAGGGGGGGAGGTAATATCCCTTATTTCAAAATTAATTTGGAAAATTGGATTTTTGAGGGATTTCACATTGTAACTTTGGAAAATGGAATCCAAACACTACGCTTTTCTTTACGTTTAATCAGAATCGATTTGATGTTAATAATTAGTTATCGTTTCGATAGAACCATATAGAAATGTTTATTCGTCAAATTTATTGAAGTTGAGCAAATACATATTGAGTCAATCCATTCTAAGTGATCAAGCGTGTGCCGCTCGACCATTTCCAAAAGAACTATTTTTTCATGAATGTTTATACTATATCAGAGTACTTCAAAAGCACGATCATTTGATTTTTAAAACATCTCGTTGCGACGCAGCGGCTGCCGCCATTTTGCGTTTTCTCGATTTCAGGCGTTTATGTTGTTTTGAATATCTTAGCATGTATTTATCCTAGCAAATTGAAAATTGCTGGGCGTCTCCACCTTGCGCAGAGATAGAACTTTGATCTCTTGACATTTTTGCTTACAACCACTCGAAATGCGTGAAATCAGGGCCTACAGTAGCAAGATTTTTGGACATTGAAGGCATGTTTTGGAAGAAGAAACAACTGACGTAGAGGTCTGAATTTGTGTACATTGTAGTACGGGATCATAAGTTTATACACAAAAAATTACAGACCTGTACCTGTTCCCAAAGGCCTGATAAGAAATCGTAAAGTTGGGGAATTATGCCAATTTGACATATTTCACTGTCCAATATCTCCAATGGGCCTGGATAAGAAAATATGAAACTTCAGGAATAGTTACTCCTTTAGTATACCTTAACACACACAACAGCGCGTTTTGTGTTTTTGAGCAGAAGGGGGTCAAAGTATTAGGGAATGACATCATACTCCAGGAGGTATTTTGTTCACAAATTCAACTGGAAACTAGTTGTTGTGAAGTAAAATAAGGTAGGATGAATGGTTAGTCCAGTCAAGGCTCTCAAGCTCGTTCCTTTCCTCTAGTTGTGACTCACTCTTATCACACCCACAGCAGCACTGGTGAAGAATGCCTCTATCAACACAAGGCGGGAAAGGTCAAAATGCACACTTGACAAAAAGTCCGTGAGTACTCGTTTCTCTTGCTGCTTGCTATATCAATGATATTCAATTCTGTTCATTCTTGTTTCAACTGTCAACTCACGCAGGAGACTATTGTCCTTTTGTTTGATCTACATTCTACAGTCAACAGTGAGTGAGCGTTCACTGACTGGGGAATAGAGATCAAACGAAAGGACAACAGTCTTCTGTATGAGTTGACAGTTAAAACAAGTATAATCATAATTGAATAGCATTGATATAGCAAATAGCAATGAGTACTTCCGGACTTTTTGCCAAATGTGCATTTTGACTTTTCGCACCTTGTGCTGATAGCGGCATTCTTCACCAGTGCTGTTGTAAGTGTGATAAAATAGTGAGACACAACTAGAGGAAAGAAACGAGCTTGAGAGCCTTAACTGGACTAACCATTCATCCTACTTTTTTTTTTTTTTTTTAACTTCACAACGAGTTTCCAGTTGAATTTGTGAACAAAATACCTCCTAGAGTATGGCGTCATTCCCTAATACTTTGACCTCTTCTGCTCAAAAACACAAAACGCGCTGTTGTGTGTGTTATGGTATACTAAAGGAGTAACTATTCCTGAAGTTTCATATTTTTTTATCCAGGCCCATTGGAGGAATTGGACAGTGAAATATGCCGAACTGGCATAATTCCCGAACTTTACGATTTCTTTTCAGGCCTTCGGGAGTAGCTACAGGTCTGTAAATTTTGTGTCTAAACTTATGATCCCGTACTACAATATACACAAATTCAGACCTCTACGTCAGTTGTTTCTTCTCTCCAAACGTGTCTTCAATGTCCAAATATGTTGCTATTGTAGGCCCTGATTTCCACCCCTTTCAAGTGGTTTTAGGCAAAAATATTAAGAGGATCAAGTTTTAGCTCTGCATAAGTTGGAGACGCCCAGCAATTTTTAATTTGCTAGGACAAATACATGCTGAGATATTCGAAACAACGTAAACGCTTGAAATCGAGAAAACACAAAGTGGCGGCAGCAGCTGCGTCGCCATTGGATGTTGTAAAAAATAATTAATTCTGGTTTTGAAGTACTCGACTCAACACTTCTGAACAAATCAGATTTTCTTTCAAAAGTGGCAATTTTTATTTTTTCTTGATCACTTGGCATGAATTGACCCTATTATATTTTGTGAATAGGTCTCATTTGTTAATATACAATGTACAAATCCACATATTTGTCGGGATTTATTAGGACTATTTAAGGTCAATTGTATAATATTCAAACAGGACTATAAAATATTATTTCTATAAACCATAAACCAAAATCTGAATATTTCGTTTGCATTCCTCAATTATGCAGGATATATCTCTAGCATAACAATCAAAATATGACTGCGGAGTCGCTATTGTACCTATAGAATCAGTTCTGAAAACATCAAACCGTTCTGTTGCACCCGAGACGGAAATTCTAAAATTTATTAAGTATGCAAACTCTTTGAATGTTGATGCTAAATTGACGTTAATGTTCATCATCATCGTCATCATCATGTTGCACCTGAACCTCTGGATGACTGTGCTGAGTCACAAGATTTTTCAATACACCCATGAAGGGAAAGAATATTAATAGCTATTAGCAATGTTGAAAGACCAGTTTCTTTGTACCTAACAGCTTTAAAGTATGATACTTTTGCAGTGCTATCAGAGTTGGAAATACTCACTGATCAGTACATAAATGGAGTATCATTATCAAGTGTAATGAGTAGAGCTCAAAATAGTCTTGATATAAGTGAGATTGTTCACAGATGAGTACTCTTTGAACAACGCCGTGTCGAGATAGTTTAAGCATGAATTTTTGCTGATTATCAGATTTCAACATAAAGTATCTTTTTTAACGCGTAAGATATAAAATTTCTTGTACTACTTAAATCCTTGCTCGGATCGAGAATTTAAATCAATGTGTATTCAACTAAGAGCACTATTTGCGTTACAATATTGTACAATGCGAAATTGTTTTTTTTAGTGTGTGTGTGGGTGGGTGGGTGGGGGGTGTTATTAGAAGTATGTTATTGTTACTATTAAGCAAAGTGATGGTGGAACAAGTAGAGAATAATAATCTTTAATTGTGCATGGCACAAGTTCCTGCACCTAGCTGTGCCCTTCGGTGCTACAGTAGTTTGTATTCTGCTTTTATGTGTAAGAACGTGTACGAATCGGGACATATTTCACATGTGGTAAGGGGTGCACCCACAGGGGGCCCACCGGGTCGGCCCCGCAAAACTTCCTAACAGCATACATTTGTACACTTTCTCAATAAATTTATAGTTGTTTAACAGGGGAAATAATTGATGTAGCATAAAAATTTGATCTCACACTTCATCTGTTCTCTTTCTCTTATAAAAATAACCCTAGTTCTACAACTTTTTTCTGAAAAATATAGGTAGAAGTATTTCACAATTACTTATCGTCTTTTCGGATGCAGTTCAATACAACATAGACGTAGTGACTTGTAGTATTTGACTCCTCAAAGTTTGGACCCCTCCTTACAAAATTTCTGGGTGCGCGCCTGCACGTGGTTGTCTAACCCAAACGACCAAGGTCTGTCATATTGATGTTCTTATTTTTCCGTTTTAGGTTGCAAAACTAGGTAGAGACAATAGAACCAGATTTGAGAAATCATATGTGAACCCTGTATTCAAACATAAACAAAAGTTGGCAAAAGTGTAACAAGAAGCGAGATTAAAAAAAATAAAATAAAAAGAATAAGATAAAGTAAGGATTTGGTCGAGTTGGCGTATTCACTTCCTGACAACATTACTTCTTGAACTGGTATATCAAACGTTTTGGAATCAAAAAAGAATTTTGGAAGACCACAGAAGCCCTTTGAAGATTGCTCTCAGGAAACAAAACAGAAGAAAGTCACGGACAATGTCTTTGGGTACCTTTATATTCCTCTCAAAAACGTTCTTTTCTGGCTTTTTTTTCGTAACAATGTTTCACATGTACCAAAAATGTAAATAAAGAATGTACTATCCGTCAAACTCGATTTCAGTTTGTTTCTGACTTTTGTCTCGCTTCCTCATTGAGTTTCCGCACTGTGCGCCGGTGTATAGTTTGTCTTGAAACCATTGGTCGTGACATTGCTGAGCTCTGATGCTGTTTTCTGGGAAACATCCTCCAGTTACGCTTTTCCGTTAATGACATATAAGAGTCGTGCGAATGGGTTTGTGACCTGTGGTCAACCTGATATGAGGGCGTCGGACGTATTCGGTGGCTAGAAATTTGTGTCACAGCGGCACTTTCAGTCCCTGACAGACTATATGTTCAAATTACTCCGAATTACTCAATTAATATCCTATAGATTGTGTCTTCTTGGCATGTTCCGAATTTCTAAAAGACGAAAACGGAGAATGGCGGTGGAAAGTGTGTTTAAAAGAAAGGAGGAAAAGCATGCAGAGTGGGGATGATTTAAATCGGGAAACTCCTAGTTTAACAGATATGTATAAACTTTTGCATGATTTGAAGGTGGACATTTCTTACTTAAAGAAAGATAACGTTAGAATTGAAAATGAGTTGGGCAAATCCTTAAACCTTGCACATGGAAAACTTGATGAGAATGTTAATTTGGTAAAAGAACAATCCGCGAAATTAGGGGAGTGTTTAGAGAAGATAGAACAATTAACGTCCGAAAATGCACAGCTGAAAAAGCAAGTAAGGGAGCTGCAAGCTCAGATAGATGAACAGGAACAATATGGGAGAAGAATTACTGTCGAAATTCATGGTGTGCCCGAACAAGTGAACGAAGATACTTATGAGGTGGTTAAAAATATAGGGAAGGCGTTAGATGTGGTAATCAGGGAAGAAAATATAGAAGTATGTCATAGGTTGAAGAAACGACTCCATGAGAAAACTGCAGGCATAATCGTAAAATTTGTTCATCGTAAAATTAAGGATAAACTAATGTAGAAACGAAAACTCAAAAGAGATTTCAATGCATGTCAAATAGGTTATTCGAAAAATGAGGTGATATATATTAATCAGTCTCTTACGTCATTTCGCAAAAGTCTGTTTGATCAGGCAAGAAAATTGCAGAGAGAAAAACATATGCATTCTCATGGGTTGGCCATTCAGGGGTAATTAAATTGAGGAAAACCTGGGATGATAAGAATGTGTTTGTAATTAAATCAGAGGAAGACATTTCGTCACTGATGTAAAGAATGTGTGAAGGTAGTTCGATTTCTATTTACTATCAGAATGTTAGAGGGTTGAATACTAAGTGTGATGAATTTAAAGAAGGTCTTTTGGCAGCTAGTGATGAATATAATATAATTATTCTGACAGAAACTTGGTTAAAAAAAGGCGTATATGATGCAGAATATTTAACAATCAGTACAAGGTATACCGTAAAGATAGGATTGGAAAGGGAAGGGGAGGTGTATTGATTGCTATAAGGCAGGAGATAATATCCACTGAACTGAAAATAGCAAATAATTTGGAGATGTTAATCATAAAATTTGTAGTTAAAGGAAAAATTTATTTTGTTGTAACGATATACTTCGTGCCTGATTCTAGATTAGATGATTATTATGGTTTCTATAGAGTATTTGAGGAATATAAAATGATGAAAAATTTAGCAAATGATAATATTTTTATAGTAGAGATTTTAATTTACCGAAGATTAGGGGTCCAGATACGGACTTACTAGAGGAAGGTACGTTATATAAAGCATTGGCTGATTTTTTTAAATCTCTACGATTTAAAGCTAATAAATAATGTTAAAAATAGTGAGGGAAAGACCTTTGATTTAATTTTAACAAATATAAAACTTCCTATTGAAGTAAATTAGGAGGAGGCTCTTGTAAAGCCTGATATTTATCATCCGGCTTTGCTTGTAGATATAAAATTAAAAGTGAGTGGTAGACTTAGTGAACCAATAATTGGATGCAACTTTCGAAAAGCAAATTTTTATGAATTGTAAAATCGAATCCAAAAAGAAGATTGGAGTAACTTAGAGAAAATAGATGATGTAGAGAAGGCAGTTGAATATTTTTACAATAGAATATTGTTAATATTTGATATAACAATTCCTAAGAACTCTGTAAATAAGGAAAAGAAATGTCCACGTTGGTTCTCAAAAGGACTTATTGAATTAGTGAAATTGAAAGAATATAGGAAGCATAAGAAAAAGTCAGTATAAAACGCAATGATGTATAAAAATGTGAGAGCCGAACTGAAACAAATGATCGAAAGAGCGTATAAAAAATATGTAAACGAATCAGAATTAACTATTAGAAATGATATAAGTACATTCTGGTCATTCATAAAAGACAGAAAAGTGACTAAATTAACACCCAATGTTATGACTCTAGAACACAGAGAATATTGTACTAATAATAAAGATATTGTCAATGGTTTTTCCAACTCATTTTAAATCTGTAAATTTGGGAGTTTCATCAACTTATAGAGTGAATGACAGAAACAATTATTCTCAATTATATAGTACACTAAAATTAGATCCTGTAAATGTGACAGAATATAAAATAGCTATCCGTAATTTAAAACCTAAGAAAACATGTGGAATAGATGGAATACCACCTTACATTATTAAGGGTTGCTCTGAGGTTTTGATGCGCCCTTTGTGTTATATATATATATATATATATATATATATATAATATATAATTTGGTGATTTAAAAACAGATGTTTCCAAATATCTGGAAGGTATCTCGTATTAGTCCAATTTTTAAGAGTGGAGAAAAAATAAAATTGAAAATTACCGACACGTTAAGTCTTTTATTTATCAGAACCAACATGGTTTTTTACAGGTAGATCAACTGTTACAAATCTGATTAATTTTTTGAAGCTGTACAGGGTGCATTGCATAAACAAAATAGAGTGGATATTGTATACTTTGACTTCTTAAAGGCATTTGACAAGATTAATCATGATATTTTATTGAATAAATTGTCGGGTTTTGGTTTGAGTTTCCTGTTTCTAAAATTAGTGGCATCGTATCTTGAATATAGAAAACAATATGTTTCATACAACGGTCATCAGTCTTCTTTCTATCAAATGAATTCAGGCATACCGTAAGGTTCAAATTTTGGACCTTTATTTTTTTTAATGTAAATGATTTACCGTCTAAAATTAAACATTCGAACTGTATAATGTACGCGGATGATTTAAAATTGTGTAAAGAATTAAAAAATGAGAATGATGAACACATGTTACAATCCGATATTACGGAAGTCTTCAAGGGCGCCCATCAAAGGGGGACAAGGGGGCGCTCGCCCCCTCTAGAAGAAATTGTATTTCGGAAGATCGAAAACCCAATAGATTTTTTAGAATAGTTACCGCAAAATTTGAGGCTACATTTGAAATGTCGTTTATACGTGCCTTCCCTTGGAAACCACAACATGGGCGCCCTTGGAAGTCTACAATTGGAGTGTCGAAAATATGTTGTATCTAAATTTACAAAAATGTCAATTTATGATATTAACTAGAAAACGGAGCTACATTGATTGTAAATATTACTTAAATGGTGTTGAATTGGAAAGGAAATATGCGGTTAAAGACTTACGTGTATATTTTAATAACAGCTTGTCCTTTGAGACTCATATTGATAATATAACGAATGATATTTATAGAATGTTAGGTTTTATCATAAGAAGTACAAAGAATATACATGATCTATCAGTTATTGAAATATTATATAATTCAATAGTTTGAAGCAAATTAGAGTATGCGTCAATAGTATGGTCACCAAGTTGTAAGTCACAAAAAAATGAAATTGAAGTAATACAAAAGAAATTTTTAAGATACTTATATTTCAAAAAATGTTTTGTTTCATCGTATCAGAGAAAAATCTCGTACACGTGGTTATTAAAGGAATTTCACAATGTCACATTAACAAACAGAAGGATTGTAGCCCAGCAAATGTTCCTATATAAAATTATCAGTGGATTAATTGATGATAGTACGTTTTTGGAAAGAATATGCTTTAACGCTACCAAAAGAATATGCTTAACCTATTTCTAAGAAATAGAATTTTTTGGTAAATAAAATACCTAAAACAGAGGGATATAAAAATTCGCCATTATTTGCAATG
The DNA here is from genome assembly GCF_964235325.1 of Thermobia domestica. Taxonomy (NCBI): domain Eukaryota; kingdom Metazoa; phylum Arthropoda; class Insecta; order Zygentoma; family Lepismatidae; genus Thermobia; species Thermobia domestica. The sequence continues at coordinate 151,299,587 of NC_137462.1, read as the reverse complement.
TGTCAAGTATACAACAAATTAGTAAAAATATGTGATCTGGATAGCTTTAAAATGAAAAATTATGGTAATTTGGTGGAAACGTATGTAAATTTGGAGTAAATCCCTGTCTGTAAATTGCATGTTTGTATTTTTGTATTTTTTTTAGTGTAGTTATGTACGATTCATGTAATTGGGATTCTCCTGTTGGAGTCAGCGGATTTAAATAATAAATAAATGTTTCAGCTGAGAGCAGTCACTCACTCACACAAATACATCTGCTATATACGCGAGCAATATCTTAAACGAGGTGTAGTGCATTGTTATCAGAGCATTGCATTCAATTTGCTTACTAGACGATTAGAAAACACACGTGTCTGTGTGCCAAAACATGGGGTTGCATGTTTGAGTTTCCAGGTTTCTGTGGATGTGGACTGTTGATATGTCCCAGAAATGCCCAGTAATCTCTTACTATCTACCATACAAAATAAAATGGTTATATAAAATTTGAGATAGTAATGATGTATGGTTAGTAAAGTCACTGCACTCTATAGTTTATTGGATTGAAATTTAGTGTTTGTTTTATTACCGAGGCTATATGACCTACAGTTTTACGAGAGTTCCTAGCGGTAATCGAACCCGAGTCTTCCGCATCAAGGCGCGTACGTTAATCATATCACCACGAAGGAGCCCTATTAGATTCTATACTTTTATGTAAGAACTGGTAGAAAGTGGTTTTAAGATCTATTTTTACTTGTAAACGTATATTAAAAGCTTTCCGCCCTTTCCTACATTACATTTCTAATCACACACACACACACACACACACACACACACACACACACACACACACACACACACACACACACACACACACACACACACACACACACACACCTACTCAAACAAAGAGAGAGAGACAGAGAGAAAGATGGAAACAAAAAATCACTAGCATAACATATAATTCCTTTTAATGTTATGGTATTTAGTTTGGGGTGCTGCCATCTCTGATCGTTTGTTGAAACGAAACAGACTACTCCAACGTCCGTGGTTGGAGGCAAGAGGAAATGGCTGAAATCATGTAGAGAAAGTAGGTGGGGGGATGGGAAGTAAAGGGAGTTGGGGACGATGGTTTCATTGGTGGGATGAGGTGTTATTCGCCTCTCGTTAACACTGTTTGCTTAGCCGCCCGATTCATTTGCATGCTAATGTGAGGCGCGATATGACCCATCAATGGCGCCAGGGTAAGCAACAGGGTGCTCACGGAAATAAATTAAAAAGAAAACTCCTAGCACCAAAAAATATATAGCAGCAACTAAAAGCATTGATGTCGAGGAAGTGAGAAAAAAGAAAGCAAGAAGGAAGAGAGAGAAGAGGAAATTAAAAAAAAAAGTTTTAAAAAATCTTAAGCCTTTTCACCAGATGTCCCTAATCTCAACTGATAGAGCAAAATGTCCATTAGTAGGTACATTTGTTAATATGGCAATAACTCTTGTCTTTGAAAGTTATTATTGTGGGTTAAATAATCGTTGATGGAAAGAGAACTTAAATGAAATCATAAGTTTTAAAGTTGAATGGTCAGTTTATGTTCTATACGCTAAAGAAAATGGATACTGGATAAAAATTATTAAATAATATGATGTAATAATAATGGTATAATATAATAATGATATAAAATAATATGATGTAATAATAATGGTATAATATAATACGATGTACAATATAAGTTTGCTTCGGAATCGAGACGCATACTTCAAAACGCTTTTACATGAAACTGGCACTCAACATAATGTTCATAATGCATAAAAGACTACATTTGACTTTTCTCTATTTAGATAACTCTTATTGATAACGTGCACAGATCGATTTCACAATTGCTTCAAGAATTTCAAGTAGAGACCTTCGTCTTAATTAAACTTTCTGAACGCCAAACCAACACGTATGTGTGTCTCGCTTCACTCTTAATAATGGAGTGACGTGGCAAGGCTAGAACCGCAATTGAGACATTTCACTCAAATTTCCATATAGGGAACAGGCATCCTTTCCGTTTCAATATTCCTGAACACTATATCGTTACTGTTGATTTTTCTGTACACTTGTGATCATGACACTTTTATGTATTCTTCTAAGTGTCTCTATTCCAACAGAAGTTTTTCAGTGTTTAGATATAATTCTTTCCGCAACTACCTTGTCTTGACAAATGTACTTACACATAGTCGTAGTGCTGCTGATTCAGAAGAACTTGAGAACTTCTTCAACACCGCTACGACCAATGAAGAACTACGTACATTTTCTCGACGTTTCAACTATCTAGCTGTATCAGTCCATTGCATACAGCCACTTGAATCAGTCGCTGTGTATTAAGTTCGCATACTGCATATACAATTGTTGTTACCAAAGCTACAGAGAAAGACTGTGACTTCGAGGGAATTCAGTACCCACCCTACAGCGCAGATTTTACACTGTAAACTTGGCAACAACAGCTGTGTAGACTGGAGCTTGTGATGTAGTATGCAAGCTCAACACATAGCAATTGATTCAAATTACTGGCTCTAACGAACTGACGCTGCTAGACAATTCAAACAGATACATTATTTCTTACATAGCGACAATTAAGTATGCATTGCTGTGCAGCTTGAGAACAACAGGTCTTTCTAATATTTCTGGATGCTTGCGGCGAACAAAGACATGTCGCATTAATCAAACTGCAGATACCATACCAGTATAATTACCATGTAAGGGTTTTGGAAACCGTCTTGGACTGCAATCAAGATCCAACTATTGTCCTGACTGTTTATGGCTATAATAGCAGATCAATTTTTCATGGAACATGACAATGTGATAAAAGGAGACTTTCCTCTTATTCCTTACGCTCAAAGGAATGCACTGCTTCAGACGACGATTCTTGTTCGCCGGAGTCAAGCCATGTGGTACCTTTCAATTGCACGGAGCCGCCGAATGTCAGAGGTATCGTCTGCAATGGCACGAACACGCCTCATACTAAAAATATCGTTGCAAGTTCGGAAAAACGTCTAAACTGACAGATCAAAAACCATGTTTTATTTGCGGGCTTCTTTATATGTTTACACATTCATCTTACACAGATGTAACGTTTAATGCTTGAACTTCGTATTCGTACAATATGTTGGCTTTTATGGACACTTACTTTTTGTGACTATCATAGGAAAAAAGGACTATTTTTACCCACTTCCTTTTACAGACCATCGGTGAATTATGCGTTCAGTCGGCTTTTCTAGCTCAAATGTACTGTTATTTTTTTCAGCTTGCTACGCAGAATACAAATTTTAATTCGTAAAGGAAAATAACTCAAAATAGTATGTTCTTCATAGTGCAATTTCATACGACCCTGTTCAACAGCGCCTTTCTGTGTACTCCAGTCTGTTTGCTGGATGTGTACAGAGTTTGTGACGTTGTGTTGTATTGCTAAACTGAGTTTCCCACCAGATGTAATACGGACAAAGTAAGTTTAAAAATCAAGATACTACTTTCTGGAGTTTCACACTTATTTTCGCTTCGAAAAATAAAAACAGTTCTCTGAAAGGAAATTACATTGTGAAAATTATATATATATATATATATATATATATATATATATATATATATATATATATATATATATATATATATATAGATAGATAGATAGATAGATAGATAGATAGATATAGGTTCAACTGGTTTTATTCGAATTTGAATTATAGACCCCAATCGAATGACCTTGACACTTACAATTAGTTACATGCGAAAACATGATGGAAGTAAGATATTTGATTTTCATTAAAGCTTTCAATAAGAATTTTACCTCGGATATGTAACGTTGGAAAGTAATGGTTGCCACTTTTTCCTCCCCCCATCAAAAAATATTTTTCATCATCTTCTTCTTATGTGAAGGCGTTCCCTTACCCTATAAGCTTATTAAGTGATTGTGTGAGCGACCAGGAGAGGAAACGGAGCAAGGGGGAAAAAGCAAGATGAAAAAAAAAAGAGTACCAAAACGGAACTTTTCGCTAGTTATTCATCTGCACGCGGCCTTCCGCAAAGAAAGTTTATTAGGAAAGTTTTGGGGAAGTATTGATTTAATTACTGGAAACTAATAAGCTTTCCTCTCGTCGTTTTTTTTTAAATTCTCTCTCACTCTCTTTTCTTTTTGTGTTCTCCAACCTTCCGTCCTTGCTTTCTCCTTCTTTATATCATCCGTCTTTCTCCCTCTCTTTCCCCTCGGCATCCCTATTTGTGCAACAACGAGTCTTTTGGAGATTGGCAACAAGAGGCTCTATCCCTCCACAAAAGAGTTCACAAGCCGCCTCTGAAAAATAAACGAGCTCATTAACTTCTCTGGTTTGACGAGAAACATACACACACGGACACACACTAACAACAACTTCAGACTTAGTGATTCCAATTTTTTTCTTCCTGTTCTTGTCCCCCTCTTCTCCTATGTTATCATCTTTGTTTTATTACCTGAAAGTTCGTTTTTTTTCCCTCTCTCTCTCTCTCTCTCTCTTTTATGTTACGGTTTTATGTATCCCTCTGTCCTTCTATCTGCTTGTTACTGTTTGTATATTAGCTTCAAATAGATTTCACTTTCAGCAAGGCTTTTTTTTTTTTTTTTTTTTTTTTAGATCGATTTCCATACTTTTGTAGTATGAAAGAGCTGTGTTTTCAGGTATGTTCTGGTGTGTGGATAAACAATAAGGCCCAGAGGACTGACCCAAAGGTAATGTTTTCTGAGAACCTGGTATACTGTATTTTAGAGTTTCAGAATTCTAGAGAACGCCTGTAGTATAAAAGTAAACTTTTTTTTGTTTGTTTGTTTGGAAATTTAGTGTACAAGGATTTATAAACTTTTGACTTATAAGAGGAATGTATGCTTCAGTAGTTAAGAAAGAGTCATAATTTAGACTCAAGATCATTATAGTTTTTTAAATTTAAGAGGGTTTCAGTTTTGTAATAGAAAATTTTCGTTAGACTCGCTTATCAGTTATATAAACTCACTTTTCATGGTACATATTATGTAAGAGTACGAAGGAACGACAATGTTTTGATAGATATGTTGATCCTTATATAAGCAAATTAAGGTAATATAATACAATTCTAGCAATCGAGAGCTACTAAATGAGAGGGATATAAGGGCCAAACTATCAATGTCATTTTCAAATCAGTTTCAAGTCTATTTAATAAAGGTTTTTGTGTTTTTTACACATGTGCCCCATTTTAAAGCGGAGTACAGAAGAGAGGATACGGTCTTGCTATTAATTATCTTGTTATTGACTCGTAGTTTGATTAGTTTGTTGAGTAAGATATTTCTCTTAATTGCCATAATTTTAAATCCAGTATTAACGTACCATTTCTTCCCCATCAACATTAGCAGCTTACGACATTGCTAATCTACGTACTTATGTTTTAAATGTTTGATATTTCATATAGTTTTAAACACTATTACTGCCTATTACCATTGAATTCAACATTGTTATTGATTCGTATTTTGATTGGTTTATTGAGTGAGATATTTCTCTTAATAGCCATAAGATCTAATCCAGTATTAACGTAACATTTTATCCCTTTAGCATTCATAGCTTACGACATCACTATATCTAGGGCATACCTATATTTTAAAAGTTTGATATTTCACAATTTTACACATTCACTATTACTGCCTATTATCATTGAATTTAGCATCAAGAGCCAAATAGTTTCTTTTAAAAGTCATTGAATGACTTGGACTATGAAAACGTATTGCGCTTGAAAGGATGGGAACTCTTCCTTCCAATGTTAGAATTTGCTGAATTACCTGAAGTGTATCTTCCTCATCAGAACCAACGTGAACGACTTCTGGTATGTGAACATGTGAGATTTCGGAAAATGATATAACATCAACTACTTTATTATGAGTTTATCTAGTGATTATGAAATCACCAAAAGTTTTAAAAAAGTAAAAAAAGATATTGGAAAGAACTTACTTACATCACCTTAAAAGAAGACCTTATAAGGAACTGGGTAAACATTCTACAATTCTAATAACTGAAGTAAGCGTACCGAGCTAATTTGACTCAACTGACATTTGTGTATCTGTCTGATCCACGATAACTTTTGTAGAACTTGTCCGATTTTAATAAAACTTGGTATATACTTCCTTCAACCTTCTGAAATATTTACATTTCTTGAGGTTGATATTTTGTCACAAAGAGGGGCCGGGTGGCTCAGTGGTAGAACGTTCACCTCTAGTGCATGGAGTCACTGGTTCGATTCCAGCTCGCGCCAAGTGAACTTTGTGGCGGACAGAAACCGTGTGCGTGGGTTTTCCCAGGGTTCTCCCATTTCCTCCCTTTTTCTTCATTCCACCATTTTCATTCATTTTTCATCATCACCGTCTCTTTTAGCCTACGCAGCATAAGCGTTGGATGTAAAACTCAAAGATTTCATTTTTCAATTGTCACAAATAAAGTAGTAAAATCCATTCTATGTTGCAAGTTTACATATATACAGTATACATGCTATTTTTTAAAACACAGTGTTTACTTATTTTATGGTATCTCAATTATTCCCAGTAGTTGTTATGAAATCAGCCAAAAGGATAAATAGGTGAGAGGAGGGAAGTTCTCAAAACTTAGAAATAAAAAAACAAAATATTGTTCTCCCATAACTTTCACAATCATTATTTGATTTTGAAGCAATATGGCTCATATTTTCTTTAAGTCTTCCCAATCATACCTACTGCATGAAATTGAAATCGGTGAATAATAAATGGGTGAATTTAGTCTTCTCCAAACCAATTTAAAAATATGTTGTTGCACGTTGGCTCTCGTAACTTAAGTATTCAATTTTGGTGGAATATGGCATCTATTTGTGTAAAGCTCCCCAATTATCCCCATTAGTTGGATCTAAAATTAGTCAAGAGTAAAAGAGTAAATTAACCTCCTTCGCCCCGCGCGATTTAGGAAATATATTTCTCGATAGGAAATATATTTTTCTCAGGAAATATTCGATTTTAATAGAATGTGGTGTATTGTATGTTTTATGAGATCTCCCAGAAGTTCTTATTACTTGAGCTTGAAATTAGCCATAATAGTCCGGCAGCCGAGACCTAAACCCGAACTTAGCATATTAAGATTTTCTGTTTGCATATTCTGAATGATAGACATGTGGGTTTTTCAAATTCGAGTGTTGCCACCTTGGCACCCTTCAGGCCCGTAGCTAGCCTAAAAATGTAGGGGGGCCCGATCCAACCATATTATAGTTCATCACCATATTATAGTTCATTTGCAAGCCTATCGTGAAAATTTTAGGGGGCCAGCGAAAATTTAGGGGGGGCGGCCCCCTAGACTTCCCTGGATATGGGCCTGGCACCCTTGTGGAACTCGGGCGGTGATGTCATCAATTGTGTCATTGCAACACTCATTGAATACCCTACGACACTTTCAAATACTTGACCACAGTTCCTACAATCTTTATCCGATTTGCATCCTGTAACTTTCTCCTGATAGATAATGAATTCACCTTTCCCTAATTGTATCCACTAACTATGTATTCATTTTCATTACAGTTAAAAATACTTTAAAATGTAAAAATGATCTGTTCTTTTGAAGAAAATTTGCATATATGAGATTCATTTAATTCTATATCTATCTAGAAGCTTCCAGTTAAGCCAGAAGCTTTTAATGTAACTTAATTCCAAATTAAGAGGTAGTGTAAAGTGTAAAGCAAAGCACATTATTCGAATGGGAATCGAGCCTACGATCCCTGGCATTATAAATGAAAGCGCCAATCAACTTGAAAATTCCTTTCGAGTTAATTTTATTCCATTTTTAGTATTATAGGTAAATTTAGGATAGATAAAGCCACATTGTGATCATTAAAGAACATTTCGGATGAAAAACGTATATACTTAAATACATGTAATTTGCCACTACATAAGTTTGATGGACAGCACATATACGGAGTTTCATGGTTACAACACTTTTAAGTTGTAGAGAAAGTAGTTAAACTTTACAGTTATCCACTTTGGCGATATATCTACCTCTGATTGATATGTCCTCTTCTCATCCCAACACTATCACGATAGCGTTGCCGAAGGCTCAGATAATAACAAAACAAATTGGGAAAAATATTACTGTATTCACATGTGACCAGCAGTTATACAGAGTGGCATTACACATACAGTGAGCATATTCTGTACAATTTCAGAACGTTGTGCTGAGATTGGAAGCATGTACCTTCTGGTGAGTGTTGATGGTTGCATTGGTACTCTCATCGTGGACAGTGGGTTAACCCTCGTAGCCCCAACAGGGGGTGCACGTGCACCCCAACTTCAATTTTTTATGCACAATTCTTTTGTTTGTTTTAGCAGAAATGTATGCATTTAGGACATTGCTTTTGTAAGTGTCACGTTTCTTTGAGAAAACTTTCAGAACATTTCAGCAAATAATTCGACTTGGAATATTTAGTTTTGTTAGTGGGGTGCAGTTGCACCCCCCGTTGGTGCTTTACGTTGGTTGTTTTTATTTCTTTACTTTTGAGATTTCTGAGTTGCAAACACTGATTGCAGTGCTGATTTTGTGAACGCTATTATTTAGTAACGCTTGGCGATAGTGTTTTGTTCGACTTTGATCTAAATTCAATTGTTTTAACCATAGATGTCACTGCTGTGTAATCTTTTTTTTTTTTTTTGCCGCTTTTGACGAAGTAGTATTCTTTTGCTGTTTAGTGCTCAGTGCTGAAGGTTAGTACTTGACTTTGAACCGTGCGTTGTGATGTCTCAGAAACGAAAACGAAGCCCAGTTGTTTCAACTTATCGTGCATCGGGTTGTAGTCTCGCAGAAAATGAAATCCTGAGATACTTTGACGACGAGGACTACGCCGATCCAGTGTTTGCACTTTCAGAATCAGGTACTGAAGAAGATTATTTGCAAAGTGAAGAAGAATGTGCTTACATGCTTTGTGGATCATCTAGTGACAGTGAAAGTGAAAATACAGCCCATATTAGCAGTTTTATGACAGCAAAATCTGAGGAGAAGTGGTTTAGGGAGCCGTTTACACAGAGAAGATATAAAGCGCATAACGTATTACACCAGAAACGTGACCTTACACAACACAGTGCTTCCGTGACTCAAATGGACGAATCATTCAAGCTTTTTATTTCAGATCTAATTATTGATATTATTGTGATTGAGACAAACAGAAAGGCAGTTTCAGTATTTGATAAATGGAACGAATATCACCCTGAAAACATTCGTACCTGGCAACCAACAGAGAGGACAGAAATAACGGCTTACATTGGTTTGTTGATTATTGCAGGAGCTTTGAAAGCTAACAAAGAAGCAGTCAAAATGTTGTGGACGAGTGATCTTGCATATTGTCGACCGATATTTTCAGCAACAATGTCAAAGAACAGATTTGTTGCTTTGACATCATTCCTTCGATTTGACAACTTAGAAACAAGGGAAGAACGACGAGCTGTAGACAAAACCGCTCCCGTAAAGGACATTTTTGAAATATTTGCTGAGAATTGCAGGAAAAACATGAATCCGGGACCACATCTGTGTGTTGATGAACAACTTGTAGGGTTTAGGGGGAAGGCTCCGGTAAGAGTGTATATGAAGAATAAGCCAGATAAATATGTCCTAAAACTGCCAGATAAATATGCACTGAGAACTCGGTGCGTGCCCTATTGGAGAAGAACCTCACATTGTGTGGGACCATAAGCAAAAACGAAACTGACATTCCATCGGAGTTTTTACCAAATTCACGACGAGAAATATACTCAAGTGTGTTTGGCTTCACTGAGAAACATACACTTGTGTCGTATGTACCAGCCAAGAATCGAGCTGTTGGTCTTCTATCAACGGAACTTCACGACGCGAAGATATCTGAAGGTTTAGAAAGGAAGCCCGAAATAATACTCCGTTACAATGATACAAAGGGAGGCGTCGATACAATCGACAAAACGTGCAAAGAATTTTCTACCAAACGGAAAACCAAACGATGGCCTATGACAATATTCTGCAATATGTTAGACATTGGCGCTATAAACGCTTTCGCAGTTTGGGTGACAAAATTCCCCGAGTGGGATTTACAGAGAAAGGACAGGCGCAGACTATTCCTCTTGTCGTTAGGGAAAATGTTGCTTTTACCTCAAATTGAAAAACGGAAACAAATTACTCATTCTTTCTGTAAACATTCTGCTTTTTACTAGTTTTGGCCCCCTTCTGTCCGACATAACCCAAAATATGAAGCTTGGACACTGCGTTAAATAAGAAATAAATATTTTAATATGGGGTGCGCTTGCACCCCACCTTGGTGCTTAACGTAATTTTTTAACCTTGGGGCTACGAAGTAATCCAGAATGTATTTAAGAGTGTTAGTAAAATTCTACTTGGGAAGAAAATTCATCAGTATGTACGCGCAATGAGGATAATTGGTGAAGAAATTTTCAGAGTAATATTTGAGTCAAATTGCTTACAAAGTGGCAAGGAATTACGGATGTTCTGGAGAACTTACCCCCCAAAAGTAAAACAACAAAGCTGAGAGTTGATGTTCTCATAAAGCCTGCATTTACAATGATACTAACATCTTAGTGCAACAAGCAATGAAAGTAATCCTGGCGGGCAATTGACTGTAATATCAGATGACACCGATGTTCTTCTCTTGCTTGTTCATTTCTATAAAGGTAACCGAGAAAGTTCTGTTCCTTTTTCACGCACCACCTTCGAACATCGATATGTCATCTAAGACTACCTGAAAGATCAAAAATAGTCCCCATCAGTATCGACGACCTTCTGCCAACGTTCTAGAAGCCTATGGATTCCATCGCAGAACTTGGTCCGTGAAGCGAAGAAGGTATCAAGTGCATTTTACACCTCTACTAGGGATTTGAACTGGCGTCTTCTAAGGTAATCATCCAAGGAATGGAACAAGTGATAATCGGACTGCGAAATGTCCGGGGATTATGGCGGATGCAATAGTGTTTCCCATCCAAGGCGTAGGATAGTGCTCCGGGTCACCCTAGCTACGTGGGACTTAGCCCGCGCTTCTGGAGAATATCTCCTGAGGATATTTAGTAAAACTTCTCCAATTTCTATGAAATGTAGAGAAATTGGTAAATAATAAATCAATGAATAAAAAATTTTTAGAGATTTTTTTACTTCTAAATGCACAGCATTATTATTATTATTATTATTATTATTATTATTATTATTATTATTATTATTATTATTATTATTATTATTATTATTATTATTATTATTGCCACTACTACTACTGTAAAAATAATATTTGCAATACGAAATATCATGAGAACTAATAAAACAATACAATAAAAAATAATGAAAGCTAACATTTAATGTTATGCAAATGTAACGAAAAATGGAACCGAGTAGATAGGAATAATTCACGGTATACAGTTCACATGATACTAAATAGTTTGTTATGCCAAACAAATATCAGATTTCCTGTATTTAATTTAAATTACCATCGGTGCATGTGTGTGCACCATAACGTGAACTAAGGTTGAATGCAGGTCGTGTCATTCGTTTATTATGAAGCAATTTATATAGATGTGTTTGTTTGTTTGTTTGCTGATTGCATTGCATTCTATTGTATTTGCCAATGCTTATTAACAAAGGTTAATCAAATTCTGTTTCGCGGTTATCTATGTTGTATCTGCTTATGAAACTAATGAATTCTGTGTTGACATAACGTGGTCGACAGATTGGTTTGCGATAGGAAGTGTAAACAAAATTATAATCCTTCTATGCTTGTTTTGTTTTCTTTCGTTATTCTTGTTTTTATGTTGGTCTCTAGCTCAATTATCGACTGCGAGCCCAACTGGTGTATAAGAATAGCGAACTAGTCCGTGCGAGCGCGAGCACCAGTGAGCACAAGCACGAGCGACTTCGAGCTCCATTGAGGATAACAAGCCCAAGAGGCCCTTAGCGAGCGTAAATCCTATAAGCTAAATGAGTAGTGTTGCTCACGAGACGAGACGAAAGGAGAAAATAAGGTTTTCTCATCTAGTCTCGTAGATTTTAAATAAGTCGTCTCAATTCTCATAAAAGCATTTCTCGTTTCGTCTCGTAGATTTTATAAGAATTTTATCTCGATTCTCGTAAAAACTTTTCTCGTCTTGTCTCATCTCGTAGATTTTATAAAAATTTCGTCTCGATGCTCGTAAAAGCTTTTCTCGTCTTGTAGATTTTATAAAAGTTTCGTCTCAATTCTCGTAAAAGCTTTCCTCGGCTCGCCGCATAAATTTTATAAAAATTTCGTCTCGATTTTCGTAAATCTTTCCACGTCTCGTCTCGTAGATTTTATAAAAATTTCGTCTCGATTCTCGTAAAAGCTTTTCTTGTTTCAACTCGTCTCGTAGATTTTATAAAAATTTCGTCTCGATTTTCGTAAAAGCTTTTCTTGTTTCAACTCGTCTCGTAGATTTTATAAAAATTTCGTCTCGATTTTCGTAAAAGCTTTTCTTGTTTCAACTCGTCTCGTAGATTTTATAAAAATTTCGTCTCGATTCTCGTAAAAGCTTTTCTTGTTTGGACTCGTCTCGTAGTTTTTATAAAAATTGCGTCTCGATTCTCGTAAAAGCATTTCTCGCCTGGTCTCGTCTAGTCAATTTTATAAAAATTTCATCTCGATTCTTGTAAAAGCTTTTCTAATCTCATATCCAAATTTTTCTTGTCCCATTTTGTAAATTTATATACAAAATTTATGGACTAATTTTTTTTCTTAATTACCAGAATATTTCAGCGTCTTGAGATGCAAACCCGTGGACAGAACACTGAGATAGGGAGACCGCGATCATTTTTAGGGGGGGGGGTGACTTGAGCTTACCTTACATTCATACATACATAACAACAAATAAGTCAAAGTTTCAGAGGGAGGAGAGCTGAAGTGGTCAGTCCCGCTAGCCACCTCCTAGCTACATGCTTGTCGAGAGATCCACGAAAGGTGTCATATAACTATGAAAAACCATATTTACTACTGGAGTGTATTGTGTAATCATTTGTGTATTTGTAAAGGCTGATAAAGCTTCTTCATTGTACTCGTACAATCACTTTATCAATCGAAGTCCACAGGGAAGAAACCCAAAATGTCATTTTTGTGTGAATTTTGAATATCTGTATGCACGCCTTGAGTGGAATCTTCTATTGCAGTAATATATACAAATAATGCATACGTTATTTACAGTTAATAATGGTTTGTTCCTGCTCTATATGATAGGCTGTGATTTCAAAGCTTAAAATTCAATTTTCTCAGAATGAAAAGAAGTTGATCTTTCGTAATTTTGGTCTTGCGGTCTTCAATTTATAGTTTGTTTTTAATATGATGAATTTTGTAGCACCAAAATAGTGTCTGAGATCTAAGACTTGGATAACGTAGTGTTGTTCACAAGACTCGTAAAATTTCTTGTCTAATCTCGAATTAAAAAAATAAGTACTTCTCATCTCGTGGGCAACACTAAATGAGTACGAAATCGAGTTCAAGTAAATCTAATTGAGGATGTTGAGCCAAATGTCGCCAAATGAGCCATGTACGAATCTGAGGTAGTGTGAGCCTTGTCAAGGTTACTTTGCACGAGTCTTTTCTCAGGATAGTGAGACAAAGTTTAAGCAAGTACGACGAGTCTGAGGTAGTGTGAGCCTTGTCAAGGTTACTTTGCACTAGACTTTCTGAGAATAGTGGTCCAAAACTTAAGCATATATGACGAGTCTGAGGTAGCGTGAGCCTTGCTAAGGTTACTTTGCACTAGTCTTTTTGAGGATATTGAGCCAAAGCTTAATCATGTATAACAAGTCTGAGGTAGCGTGAGCCTTTTTAAGGTTTCTTTGCACGAGTCTTTTTGAGGATATTGAGCCAAAGCTTAATCATGTATAACAAGTCTGAGGTAGCGTGAGCCTTTTTAAGGTTTCTTTGCACGAGTCTTTTTGAGGATATTGAGCCAAAGCTTAATCATGTATAACAAGTCTGAGGTAGCGTGAGCCTTTTTAAGGTTACTTTGCACGAATCTTTTTGAGGATGTTGAGCCAAGCTTAAGCATGTACGAATCTGACCTAGTGTGAGCCTTGTCAAGGTTACTTTACACGAGTATTTTTGAGGATAGTAAGCTTGAGCTCTCACAAGCTCGAGTGAGCTCTGATTACAAAGCCATTTCTGGTGATCACCATTTATACACCACGAAAAGGCGTTTGGTCCGGCGTGAAATTTTCTCAATTAGGCTAATATTTAAACCGAAAATGGTAGTAATTTTCTACTATTTCCGGATTAAATAGAAATATTAGAGTGGGGATGGAATGTACTCGTGGAATGTTACATTGATTACAGAAAACTGTTCTCGCTGTTTATTACCGTTTGTACTCTATAGCGATTAACGGTAAAACCGAAAGTAGGTAAATTCTGCCACTTCCGGTTTGAATAGAAGGTTGAGAGAACACAAAATGGTGTACTTTTAGAATGCTATATCAATTATGAAAATACCATTACTACCATTACAATTAAACTATTAAATGCATGTAAGAAATCTTATTCAAGTTGTCCCGTCGAGGTGAACCTAAGCCTCCTCTGACCAATACCAAGTTGCCCAATCCCTCCCCATCAGGCGTTACGTTGCATGAATCACAGACTTACCTTCAATACACTTGAGGGAATCACTTGGCATAATTTCAGCCCAACTCTGGTTTTGTGCAGAAACATTTGTAACAATTTTCTCAGAGCGGCACGTGCTGTACTCAACACTCTGACTAGACAACCTGCGCAAGGGCTTCTGCAGAATATTCTTCAGTGCTGCACAGATATTCGTCAATGTATCCTCACTGAGAACCGTCTGTGTGTCGCTTTGGGAGGGGGGGCGGTCTCTGACAACCTCTCAGTTTTCTTGATTTCATCTTGCAGACATTTAGTAATTGATTTATTCAGAGATGCGTTCCCAGGATGTGCCTCCGCATAGTATGCCGTGATGAATTAGTAACTCAAACTTCTTATGTACTCTTTCAAAATGAAAATTCTTTTCTCCAGTATATGCACCATGCTGCTGTGGTACTCTGTGCTACAAGTTCCTTGACTCAATTATCGCCACCTGTCACCTGCCAAGAAAAGAAATAAGAAGATAATATACTTGCATTATGGGTTGCGTGAATTTTTGATCACTCTGTACATATTGGGTATCAACTTTTATTATTGGTTTTGGAAGCAAAAGCAGATGAGTTTATATTTTGTTTACTTTCCTTCTGTCTTCATATATGTTATTGTGCATCTGCCTCTTGTTTAATCATCTTTTTTTTCTCGCTATGAGTTTCTTTGCTCTTTTTCCGTGCGTTTCGTTTGCTATAGTCTCTTGTGGCCTCGTTCTTGTCTTTTCCAATTTCACCAAAGTGTCCTTTTGCTCTTTCCCTGGGTATGCCTTGTTGATTTCTTTTGCTCTTATTTCGTTCGTTCTTTTCCCAATATTTGTTTAGTGGAGGTTCGTTCACTGGAGATTCCAGAATTTCCTACTCAAGTACGCTTCTTTCCTCGAGTGTATCGTTGACCGAGGCCGAGGCACACCCATGCCTCGACCACAGAAGCTTCCCCTTCTATACATACCATATCAGAGTAGCCAGATAACTAGGGAAGGAAACACACGCACACAGAGAGAAAGACAGAGAGATGGCAGAAAAAATGCTCTCTGAACCAAACTTTGTTGATTTTGTCTGGTGAGTTAAATTGACATTTTGGTCCCCAAAGATCAATATTAGTGTTGGGTACTTGATAGGTTGGTACAGTTCTCTCTGCTTAATATTGGTACTGTAATGTGAGGTTCAGATATCTCATTTTCAGTGAAATAAAGGTACGTACGAGTTTCGAAACAGTTCGTGATGCTCTTATTATTATCAACACGACATAACATTCTGCCTCTTTTTACGCAGTTTGGATTATTGAAACTTCTTTATATATTTATTCGTGTATTCGTCTCTCCGTCCGGCAGACAAAAAAAAGTCTTAAGAACTACTGAAACTACTGTCTATTTTGACCAGGATGCAGAGGAGGTGATATGCAAACTGGAAGTGCTAGACATGAACCATTTTTATATGTTGATCACTATAGCACATAAACGGCAATAGATAGCGAGAAGCGGGTTCCTGCAGTCGATTAAGCGTCTGTAAAATCCTAAACTCTTTACTGAAACCTGAAGTGATAGAAGTCAACTACAACTTCTGATTTCAATATTGATCTATATAGAGCAAAAACGATAAGAGATATCGAGATTTTTAAAAAAATCAATTTAGCGCTCTAACAAGGGAAGATCATGAACTGGCTCTGCTGAGATCCGAACGAAACTATTGTGTTTGCATTTGATGTGTTATAACTAGACAAACCCCAAAGTTATACGTGCCACCGGTCGAGATATCGTGACTTACAACATATTTTGTAATGTAAACAGCTATTAGCTGGTAGAATGGTTTGACCAGGGTTATTTGTTCGGAAACGGTTGGGTAGATAGAAAACTCGGTGAACACGTATCCCATTATTTTCAAGGGCACATTTTTTGGGGTAAAAAAAAGTTTGCCTCAGGGTTCCCTGTAGGGTCCCAGACGGGATCCAACTCAAAAGTTTCAAATGACAAAGGGGGATTAAGTAGCATATCATTTCAAAGCTGTTATGAAATGAAAGATGATGGAGGAAGTCTCCATTCTCTACGACAACCTTATGCAAAATGACAGCGGGTTAAAATGTAAACAAAAACTTAATTGAAAAGTCCATGACCATCCCTATAAATCAGAAATGGTGAGGCAAATGTGAAAGCAGGAAAGCATGTGTGGCATTATTTTCAAAGTACAACGATTTAAAGTGAAAACGTATTGTCTCAGGGCACCCGCAGGGTCCCAGGTGAGGTCCAACTCAAAGTTTTCAAATGGCAAGGGGGTTAAGTAATACATCGTTTGAAAGCTGTTGTAAAATTAAAGAAAATAGAACAAGTCTCGACTCTACGATAACCCTGTGCAAAATGACAAAGGGCCAAAATGTAAACACAAACTTAATTGAAAAGTCTACGGCCACTTTGAATCCAAAATGGCCACTTAAAACCTATGTCGAAAGGATAGGCTAGGAAAACCAAATATGGCATGAATGTTGATTAGTAAGCGTAATAGGCGACGAAAAGATACGAAATGTTCAAAAAACGCGACATCTTGATTTCAAAATGCCGCACGATGTATCACAGGCATGTCCAAGTCAAACCATTGGAACTGGAGAAGTGAAATGTGGTATTTACGTTTATTGTCAATAGTAGATATGCACAAAATGTCTAAGACGTATCATCTGTAATCCAATTTGGCTCCCATAGTGAAAAATGAGTTTGTATGTAAATGCTGACAATTATGTTGCATCTGACAATCACAGCTGACAAATGTTGCATCTTCATTCATTCGACTGGTTGAAGTAGAGAGATCTACGAGTGACCCGACTGAAGTGCAGAAGTTGTTGCCACCAGACCGAAGCTCTAACCACCGTGGCAGACGATTGGTAGCATCATAGAACGAAGACTACTATTGATTTTTTTATTTACCATTTCGATTATCTCATTTCTTTGTTATTCTCACTTTCTATCGTGTTTGTATCATACATAAAGTAGCCCTTGTTGTGAACTCATCTTCTTTCATTTCACAACAGTTTTCAAACGATGCGCTACTTAACCCCCTTGTCTTCGAAACTTTTGGGTTGGACTCCATCTGGGACCCTGCGGAGGCTCTGAGACAAGACGTTTTACTTTAAATCGTTGTACTTTAAAAATAATCCCACATGTGCTTTCCTGTTCTCACATTTGTCTCACTGTTTCCGATTTATAGGGGTGGTCATGGTCTTTTCAATTACTTTTTTATTCACATTTTGACCCTTCGCCGTTTTGCATAGGGTTGTTGTAGAGATTCGAGACTTGTTCCATCTTCTTTCACTTCGTAACTGCTTTCAGATGACGTGCTACTTAACCCCTCTTATCGTTTGAAACTTTTGAGTTGGACCCCATGTAGGACCCTGCGGTGGACCCTGAGACAAACTCCACCCCCACCCCCCAAAATGTGCCCTTGAAAATGATGGGATACGTTTTCGCCGAGTTTTTCATTTATCCAACCGTTTCCGGACAAATAAACCGGTTAAAACTATTCTGATGGCTGGAAATGATAAAAACGATTAGAACTGAGCTAGATTAAGCTAGATTAAAACTGAAAATGATAGAAATATATGATAGAAATCTATAACCATTCCCGGTTTCAATATTGAGAAAATATCACGTCAAACAATCCAAATTGCTTCACGTAGTGTACACATGACAATGCTACGTGTTTATACACTAGCAGAATACCCGTTCTTCGCACGGGAAAAATACGTTTCACTTTGGACATAAGGGCTGAATTTGGATTTAAATTCCATCGGAAGTGTCACTGTTCGTCTCAGTGACCCCAAAAACTATGGATTAGACATTAATATCGGTCATTTTCGACTATATTTCCTCCTCCGCACCGCACGTTGCGGGACTGAATTTGGATTTAATGGGCATCGGAAGTGCCACTGTTTGTCTCAGCGACCCCTAAAATTATGAATTCGGCACTAACATTGGTCATTTTTCATCATTTTTAAATATCTCTCCTCCCCTAAGTTGCACCGTCAAAGTGAAACAATAAAAATCACCCAGACCCGAACATCATCTATGTGGCAAATTTGATCGAGATTGGTGGCGTGGTTCGAGCGGTACCAAATCACAATCATAATGACTAGGGCAACCCAAAAGCATAAAAAGCATAATAGCAATTCAGACATATGGTTGGTACCTTGAACATGGTTGTGGTTGTCTAAGGGTCCAGAAGAAACTAATTTTAAAAGCATAATAAAGCATAATTTTAGAAAATAAAGCATAAAGCATAATTTAATATATAGCACAATTCTTGGAAAAATCTGTTTAACTTCAAGTTTAATATACTGTATTAATATATTTTTTTAAAAACCAACATTTACAATGCAAAATCATTGAGAACATAACATGTGTAACGTGCGTATTTAAATAAAACTAGCTGAACCTGCGCTCTTTACACAGCGCATCATTCGCATATGAGCATAAATCTCCTTCTCATTCCTCGCAACATATGTACATGTTCCTTTACAGACACAAATGAAAGACGTCTTGATTTTAAAAAATCGGCAAGGGGTATCATAAAGGGGAGTTTTTTTCGATTATTTTTTCTCACTATCTCGCACCGTTTGCAAGATTTGAGCCTACATCCAGTTGGAGTTTCTAATTCATGTATGACCAGTTTTTTTCTTTCTTCTTGCATGCAGTACGTAATAAGCAAGTACATTACATATACAATTAATTATAATGTCAGTTATATGTGGTGTTCATTGGGCAAAACACAAAAAAATAAAGATTTATCTTAAGACTCGAGAAATGGTTATCCTTCCTTTTTCACTATTATTTGGCCATGGAACAAACGCCTGAGATATATACAACCCCAATATACAACAATGTGGTGTTGGAATGTATAACGCATAGGGTATGATGCTTTAGTTTGTTTGTTTTTTTAATTTCAACGCTTCCAGCGTACCCTAAAAAAATGTAATAAAGAAATAATGGCCATGTTTTTTTAAAATATTCAATAAGAACTGGACAATCTACGCAAAATTTCCAATCAATCAGTGAAAACGTCATCTTTCTAGAGCCTGCAGTTACCGAAATTTCATTGTCGAAAGGATTGGCCACAAGCATATAAACATAGTTTAAAAGAACTCGGAAGATGGAAGCACAACTCACATGCATTGATTTTTAGAGAAGGCTTATTAAAATACAAAGGCTTTGAACAATAATTTTATATCATAAACTTTATGAAAAAGATATAGTTAACTAATTTAGACTATTTAAAGTACAAATACTTAAAATGTTCGTCTCTGTTAAACGTGAAATCACACATAACCGTAAATGAAAGATTTGAAAGCT
Source organism: Thermobia domestica (assembly GCF_964235325.1). NCBI lineage: Eukaryota > Metazoa > Arthropoda > Insecta > Zygentoma > Lepismatidae > Thermobia > Thermobia domestica. The sequence goes on along the minus strand of NC_137462.1, from coordinate 151,279,633 downwards.
AAAGTTATAGGTTGGAGCTCAGGCGCTTTTAATTGCTATTGTAGCATTTTAATAGATAGATATAGAAAAATGTTAACGCATCATCACTGGTCAGGGTCACAAATCACCACCTTCAATATTATAGTGAGAGAGTAGTCAGCATATAGAAAAAATAGTATTTAAGCAGGTATAAGCAACCAGTTTTTAATAAATGCTTTTAATCTGCATAGGCGGTTTAAATAATTTGCTTCCAGCCTCTCAATTCCATACACCAAAAAATGTAATATTCACGAGTATCTAAAATTCCAATTTCGTAAGGTTGAATAACAAGTTGCGTGAATATAAATTTAGATAATTATTATTTTCGAATATAATTATAGATCACTACAACAAAATACAAGAAAGATTAACAATGAAAATAACGGTCTCAGCAATCAACTACCCTATAAGCTTTAAAGCTATAATTTTTATAATTTCAGGAATTAATAATTATAACAAATTCTAGTACTGATTTCTATTTTTGGAATTTTCTCAATATCAGAATTTCTAAATTTTAAACAAAAGCTGGAATAATGAGTGGAACCTAATAACATTTAAACCTTCAGCATACACTTATCCATTTAAATTGAATGGCGGCCTTTTTAATAGAATCTAAAGATTTAGTTACAGTTAAATAATCAAAATCATAGAACAGACTCGCCAAATTTAGATGATTTAACACTGAGTACATTCTCGAAACCACAAATAATAGTTGTTTTTAACTGATGATCATGAATATACATTACTATGTTATTGTAACATTTACAACACTTGGTCAAGAAGGATCCGACCAGTTTCAATTTCCCATTAATTCTGATGCAATTCGTACCAACCGAATTTCACGCAGACGATTTTGACTTCAGTCGCAAGATGGCGCTGTTACAAACTTATCAGTGTTATCAACTCTTGCTCCATTCAAACATTTATCTGACTTTTTCTTTTTATTAAGATACAACACAACGCAACAATGAAAAGCTTATTTTTATTTCTGTAAACTTTTCGGTGTAATCCTTTGGTGTGGAGAAAAGCAAAATGGAAAAGAAGAAAACTTTCCGCCAACAATGAATTGTACACAAGAACTCCACACTATATTGTTATGTGTACCTTTTGAACTTGAGCACTTTTTGGTGGCATCTTTTACTTTCACTTTCTGTATATATGCACCACTAACGCGCAAAAAAAAAAAAAAAAAAAAAAAAAAACTGACTCGAAAAATGAAATGAAATCATTAAGTTTTACGTCCTACCGTTATGCCGGTTAGAGTAAAGGAGACGGTGATGATGAGAGATGAGTGAAATGGTGGAATGAAGAAAGTGGGAGGATTCGGGAGAACCCCGAGCACGGTGTTTGTTCACCACAAAGTCCACACGGCACGAGCTGGGATCGAGTCAGGGACCCCAAGCACCGGAGGTGAACGCTCTACCACTGAGCCACCGTGCCCCCCCCCAAAAAAAAAACTGACTCGAGTAAAGCATATCTCTTTACAGTGCATTAAGTACAAAGTTCATTAAATATGAAAGAAACTGGTTGCATAAAATATTAATAAATAGACCAAGATATTTAGAATATTTAATGTATAGTAAATACTATACAATATATACGGTTAATATAAAACAATGATTGAAATTAACAATAAAGCTTAATAAAGCATAATTTGGAAAAAATAAAGCATAATTACACAAAAAATAAAGCATAATGTGGGTTGCTCTAATAATGACTTTCATTTCTGTATATTTATATATACCGTATATCTTGTCCGAGGAAAATTATTTGATATGTCTTTTTTTTTTTTTTTGCTGATTTTCTATTACTTGATTGAAGTTTAGCCTCCCTTTCGAGCATCAAGAATCCAAACCACTGTAATGCGTTATAATTTCAAGAATCTACCAGCAGGAATCGAACCCGCTATACTATGCACTAAAGGTGCACGTGGGAATACAGTTATTAGACCAGCGGGGAGAATGGCTAATTTTAAAATATAATTTACACTTTAGAAATTGTACTTCATTAACAATTTTGTTGAACTCTGAAACAAGTGTATCCGAGTTATTAAATGCGTTGTCAATGTATTGGTGCTGGATGTTATTATTTCTGGCTTTTTACATTGAAGTTCACTACCTCTTAACTCAAACAACTCCTCAGTTGTCTCCTTACAATTTCCATCCAGGAATCAAAGTGAGGACCACATGGGTCAATGGTGCGCGCTCTAATAATTGGACTACATAAAAGCACATTATTATTATTATTATTATTATTATTATTATTATTATTATTATTATTATTATTATTATTATTATTATTATTATTATTATTATTATTACTTGTTCTGCTGGAGCCTTCGGTTAAAACTGTGCTCATTTGAAAGCTTAAATTGTTTACTTTTTGTTTGTTTGATTCTTTAACCACCAACCGTATTTGTATATGCGGTTACACAAATACCATGTATTTTTGAGTCCGTGGCACTTTTTTCTTTTGTCTCAATTTCATGCTCAAACATGTGGGGTCATCTTCTTCAGGATATATATATATGTTTTACTGAACAGATTCATGAGTTTCAATTAAGCTTTAACTTTGCCCCTTTCATCGCCTACTGCTTTAGCCTCGAATGGTCGTAGATTCATTGGACCTTTGCAGTGAGGAAGACTAAGAGAGGCCTTTACCTAATTTGATTTGTACTGTTGATTTGTAGTAAGTTTTAAACATATATTCAGTATGTACTGTAGATCATGTATATTTTGTGATCCTTTGTTTTAAAAAATCGAGGTTGTGTTGAATTCGCAGTCGTAAATATACAGTATTAATGCCCAACCCTAAATATAGCTACTGCCCTTGTCCAAATAAACAGAAAAGCGCGTTCATGCTCCTTACTATCACTATTCATTTTGAAATAATTAAATTGAAACAATATAACTTCAGCTACAATTAAATCGTCTCAACGTATTAGTAAAGAAATACATAAGTATGAATGTTGAAAATTAAATATAGTTAGTTAAATAAACAGTACACTTTTTAAGTTGTAATTAAAATAGCTTGCAACAGAATAGTTTAAGTCGGCAAATTTCCTGTACGCTAGTGACATCCATTAGCATCAGACAGGCAAACGTTAGCGCAAGTAAGTACATCCATTAGCATCAGACAGGCAAACGGTAGCGCAAGTAAGTACATCCATTAGCATCAGACAGGCAAACGGTAGCGCAGGTAATGACATCCATTAGTATCAGACAGGCAAACGGTAGCGCAGGTAACAGCATTCATTAACATCAGACAGGCAAAAACGCTAACGGAGATAACAACGTCTATTAGATTGACTATTTACTATTAGGAATTAATGTGACGTACTGAAACGACTGCCATTTACGTATTGTTATTAATAGTAGAGTCTTTCTTTTTGAGTTTAGTATCCCCTTTTAGTGCCGAGATATAAGCGTGACTGCTAAGACGTGAACCTACAATTTAATGTGGAATCCAAAACTCTATAGTGCGTTCAAATTTCAAGGTTTTCTCACTGTAAAAAGAACCCTGGTCCCCGTGTATCAAAGGAATGCGCTAGCCACTAGATCAACGGGGAGAATAATAGTCTTCATAATTACTAAATGATAACACACACATTATTATAACTCTATTTGTTTTGTTTGTAGTGTTCTGCTGTTGCTTTGTATGAGTAATTTGCTTTGTACCTCATCTCTTATCGATTGTTTGTTGTGGCCTTCCACCAATATATTTATACGTAAAGACTAGCAAATATAATATTTAGCACCTCTATGCCCCCTTCCTGGTCAGATTTCCAAACATTCTTCCTTAATGGTACCGTAGATCACAAATCCTTTGTACTGCCAAAAATTTCAAGTTTCTAGCTTAAGTGGTTTGACCTGGGTGTTGATCAGTCAGCCACTCAGGACTTGTTCTTTTATAAATAGAGATTAAGATTCAAGACTCCTTGAAATCCATCACGAAAGACCAAACGTCATCACCGATTACCCCACTCCGTACGTGTGCAATCGTTTGAATTCCATGCTTTTTTCAGCGAAGAATCCAGAATGTATCTTCGGTGGACAAAACTGGAGGTCCCCATCTCACTTGGATATAATACTCGAAAACTGAGCACTTCCTTATGCTGATGTCAATATGGTGGAAATCGTGCTTTCAATTTTAAGTACATAATGTTAGTAATGTGATAGAGCATCTTAAGATCTAATCATGTTACTGAAAGCAGAAATCAGTTCTTAACCAAATTAGTTCTGATTCTGTATTGTGACTTAAACCCTTGACATTTTGTTCTGCAAAAATTGTAATCTTTGTTATTCTATTCAGTTGCACAGAACTCCCTGTTTTAGATTTCACACTCAAAAGAAGCCAATTCAGCGACCGGTGCATTTCCTAACATTTTCAGACCTTTCAAGCTAAACATGTAGTCCCAATGAGAGTTGTATTGTGTTGTTTTCTTCACTTATTTTACATAAATGTCAGATGACATAATGAAGTGGCGAAGCGTGGATTAGAGCTTTATTTGACGGGACAATGCATGTCTTTTCCCCCAATTAAAATTGAAAACATGCTGTTAATATCATCTGCATATGAAAATATTGTTATATTTATGTATTTTAATTACAAAATATTGACTTTTTTTTTTTTTTTTTTTTTTTTTTTTTTACAACTACTGGTATGTTACTTGCCCTGTAGTACCGCGTCAATTTCCATTTTAATGACGAAATAATCCTCTTTGTTATTCATTTGCTTTCATTTGCTTCAATTTTTCCTTTTTTATTTTTCCTTCCTCATTTTTCTACCGTTATATCTTCCAGCACGTTTTAAGAATATACAGATAATTCTCAATATTTCATTAGCTTCAGTATTCTTCTTTTTCTCTCCTAATTTTTTAAAAATACTTTCTTGTTGTATTTACACTTTACGAAGACAATTTTCTCCATTATTCTTCACATCCACACTTCGGAAACTTTCGATCTTTTGAATCAATTTTTCGCCAATTTCTTGAATCAACGGGTTAACATGGCCCTAAATGACGAAAGTACAGAAATTTAATTCTTAACCCTAACCCGATCATTTTTCTTCGAACCCGACTTTCTTTAGAATGCCATGAAAGTCTCTTCCAGATCAATTAATACTATGTACATTTTTCCTCTTTTTCTGTAAACTTTCTCTTCTATTGCTTTTGTTCTTGTCTATTTTTTCTCTTGTGATTTTTTCTAATTTTGTTATCCTCTCAGCTAAGAATTTCTCAAGAAGTTGTCAGACATTTAAGTAAGGGATTGTGAAAAGTTTTGCCCGCGAAAGACGATTTTCTCTTTTTCACTTTTGAGCGTCGAAAAGAGAGATCGTGATTCTTTTCAGCAAATACGGGGAAATGAGTATGATAGCTTTCATTAGGTTCTACTTCATAACTTATATTTTAATTTGTGTTTTTAACAATGTAAAAGCGCTAAAGTAATTAAATGCTCGTGATTTAGACTTAAATTAAACAACTGCGCCTACTATTCTCGTATTTTGTAAATACAAAATCTGCAGCTCTCTTAATTTTGCTCGGTCATTGCGCTTAATGACTAGAGACTTCGTTATTGATAATCGCAAATATGGCCAACATCGATCAATTACATTTTCTTCATTCCCTGTTATCATGATAGAGCTCATTCGTAGCTATTCGTGTTCTCAGCTTTCTTGCGGGAGACAGGCTCAGTTTCTAGTAAGAAGCATGTAATTCGGTTCCCACATTAAAGTGTAGAATCACGTCTTATAGAACCTTAGTGCTGAAATAGATGTTAAGCTTCTCAATGAAACCAAATCTAACAAAAAGGAAAACATTCTACAGTCTGACAGATACATTATTGGAGAAAAAAGATTTATGGTCTAAAGTAAGTCTTGAATTCTAATAGGTAAGTGAGTACAGTGAGTTGGGATTAGTATGACAACACCACCTCCCATATGTAACAACCAATCAACTTAGATTCCAACTCTCATGAAGTGAGAGCATGTGTTACCAAGTCTGACTGAACGGCTCCTCATTGAAAAATGTATCAGCATAGGCGTACGTATAATCAAACCACCATTCTTCTAAGGCTACGATCAGCCAGCTCTTCGTTTGACAGAAGAAAATAAATACGATGAGTAGATAAGAAGAAACACGATTTATCACGAATAATTACCCCCCTCCCCGAGTAAGGTATTATAGAACAATAACCATTTACTATATTGGTATAGCCTAAATAATAAATCCCCCTTGTCCTGAAAGGATATGTAATTAAGTGCTTGAACTTTTATGGAATTCTGCGTACGCTGCTGCCCACAGTCAGTATGTGTGCAGATTCAGGACGTTGTTTCTTATTGCAATGGAATGTTGTCCAGGCTCAGGGTGAGTTAAAAAAAATTCCAGAGATTATTTCAACTGAGATGACGTAAAAGGAATGTCGAAGACAGTATGGCCCATGAGTGTAGTATATCAGTAACGGAACATATGAGCGCCTTTTTTTTTATTTCGATATTATAACAAATTACAAATGTAAATTAAATTATTTGTCAAAATATAATCATTTTTTACCTTTCTCAAGCAATTTATAACGTTATATTATATTTATATATTAATTTATTTACATCTTTATTCACTAAATTCAGGGTGGAAGGAACATTGCCCGCTTCTACGTGACTCTTGTCTCGTTTATTACGAAAAATATTCATGGGTTAGAAAAGTGGCATTTGGGTCTTTGCGTTTCATTAAATTCAAATAATCTTGTCATTCTGAGGGTTAATAGACTTATTATATATGTTCTCTGACATTAAACATATCAACATTAAAAACAAACATATCAACATTTTTAAGCAGTTTCGATGAATACAGTGTAGAAATCAGTTATTCTTCATATTGGAGACTGGTTGCACGTTAGCGTGTGTCAGTTTTGGCCTATGTCATTATGCCATAACACAAGGAAATTAGGGGTCAACCTAGACATGAAAAGCGAACAAGACGAAGCTTGCTGGAATATATCATACCACTTGTTAGATGTTGCTCACAAGAAGTCTCAAACAATTCTGTTCTGGGTTTAGAAGATATCACGTTATCAATATGGCCGCTATCAGAATTTATAGGATAATCTTTGAACGAATATAACTTCACGCGGAATAGGGTAGAAACATCATGTTTATCCTAAATTCAAACGAATTGATTGCACAATGTAGCAAACTGAGTATTTTATCCATACATGTCACACGTTTTGAGATATATTGACAGAAAATAAAGAAGTTTTTTTTTTATTTTGCTTTAATTTTTAATTGTAAATATCTCAGTTAATATAAACTACTATTACAAATTTAGATATTGTGATTTTAGATCGTTTTAAAACCTTTAAAATCATATCAAAATTTATCCAATTTTTGGTGTAACTTTATTACACTGTTACGATAGTATTTGAAAGTTAAAGAACTTTCAAATTTGAAAGTATATCAAAATTATTTTATGAAAATGAGAGAATTGTTAGTTTTTGAAGTGAAATATGTGGTTCTTTGATGGCTTCATACTAAAACTTTCTTATAACAGATTTGAGCTGGGCGATTTCCACTGATCTCGACCCAGCTCCCCTCAGTATTTTCTTGTTATTTGGAGTCAATATTTTTTCTATGAAAGAAAGAACAAAGATTAAAATATGACAGAAAATAATAGTGGGGATAAAGAGTGCATTATGCTTTCATGAGGCACAAACATTAATATTCAAATGTTTTCCAAAACGATCAAGCGACCTGTTCATGTAGTTTAAAAAGACCAAAAAAATTTGGGTTGGCTTTATTACAGCTCCGAGTTGGCTGCCCTTTTGTAAGCTGTAAAACTTGGTGTTGCTTTTTAAATTTGTTTTGACGAGTGGACATTGTGTATTTTCGCACACTACTGTACCAGTTAGAATGTGTAAAATTCAGAAAAAAATATAAATTACTTGGAATAATAAAACGTAATAACATAGTCTCTCTCTTCTAGATGGGGATGTTCGATATGAGCTAACGTAAATCCTCATGCATAGTTTTCGAGAAAATAATATGAAGGTAACCAAGAAAGTTCTGTCGCTTTTTTTGAAGGTCTGTGTTCAATTGGCCCTCACATCGTGAGTTAAATGCGAATGGATATAAGACGAAGATCAGTTTGTTGGTGTGGATATATCCAACATACTACCTGGTTGTGACAGTTGTTACACTGTGGACGTGCGTAAGGACAGAGTGAACATGGGACCTCCACAGAGCGTCATAAGGGCGTGTATGCTGTACTAGTTCAAACTGGGGTCAAACGCCCCTGCAGCGGGGCGAAAGATATGCCAGACCTTTCGAAAGGGTGTCGTAACTACGCGGACAGTGCGGTGGTGGTTTAACAAGTTTAAGGACGGTGACGAACACATGTCCAAAATGAAGATCTTCAGGCAGCAATTCAGGCGAACAGTAGCCAGACATGAGGAACGGGGTCTACAATTCCGTGTGAGCGAAGAAACCATTCGGCAGCATTTCCATCAACTTGGGAAACAGTACAAGGTGAGTCGATGGGACCCACATGATTTGACTCCAGGCCAGAAGGCAACGTGAGGAAACACCTGTTTCTCTTTGCTGTCTCGTCTCAGGAAGGAGTCATTTCTGGACAGAGTGTTGACATGTTATGAGAAGTTGGTCCTGTACAAAGCTCCACGGCGCCATCATCATTGATTAGCATCCCATAAACCTCTTCCAAAACATCTGAAATCAGCACTGCACCAGAACAAAAATCTCCTGTGTGTTGAGTGACTGCTCGCGGCATCATGCATCTAGAATTGCTATCAGATGGTCAGAACATCAATGCAACTGTCTGTCAGCAGTTGAGCCATGTTCAAGAAAAAAATTAAAACTCTGAAGCCAGCACTTCTGAATCGCAAAGGGGTTTTCCTGTTACATGACAACTCTAAGCCCCATGTGGCTAGGATGATGGGTACACCATTCAAAGCCTTGGATGGGAACCACTAATTCATCCGCCATACTCACCGGACATTGCACCGTCCGATTATCACCTGTTCCATTCCTTGGACAATCACCTTAGAGCCAGTTCAAATCCTTAGTCTCTCTTGTTCACCTCAACCATAGGTTGGTGGGTAACGTGGAAATTTTAAAACCTTTCTCTCGCTTGGGAGAGCTGTTTTATACTTTGATAAGTCCTCTTCTTCGTAACTGCATATAGATATTCTATCCTTGGTTTTCCTCTTCCTGGTTTTCCTTCTGCCTTTCCCTCTGTCAGCACAATGATCCAATTGGAGTGTTGAATAAGATGGCCGAGCATGCTGTTTCTTCTTTTTCCTATTATCTTCATGATCTGTCGTCCTTCATTTGCTTCCTTTAGTACGTCTTCATTCCTTTTCCTTTTGGTCCATGATATACACAGCATTCTACGCCAACACCACATTTCAAATGCTTCCAGCTTGGATATTTCAGCTTTTCTCAATGTCCACGTCTCTGATCCGTACAGCGCCACGCTCCATACCAGTGTCTTAATAAATCGTTTACGAACGTCCAGTGACACATTTCTTGATGCTGGTAGTCCTCTTTTCCTATTAAATGCTTGTTTAGCCTGTGCTAGTCTGGAACTTACGTCTTTTTCGCTTCTTCCGTCCGAGGATATTAGACTTCCTAAATAGGAGAACGTCTTAACGTCTTCGATTTTCTCTCCATCTAGCCATATGTTTGCCCCTTCCTCTCCTGCTCTTGTGCACTTTATCACTTTCGTTTTCTTCTGATTTATCTTCATTTTGTATGTTTTTTCTAGTTGGTTGTTCAAGTTTGAAAGTGCTTCCTGCATGTCCTCATCGTTATCCGCTATCAATGCTATGTCATCAGCAAACCTTCTTGTGCCGAAAACCTGACCATTTACTTTTACGCCTTTCTCGTTTTTAACCAAAAATTCTTTTATAGCCTCTTCTATATAGACGTTGAAGGAGAGGTGAAAGTCTACATCCTTGCCTTACTCTTTTACTTATTCTTGCTTCCTTCTGATCTCTTCCTATAACAGCTGTATGGTTCCTATAAAGTTGGTATATTATTCTTCTGTCTCTGTAATCTACTCTCAGCTTCTTCAACGCTCTGAGCACGATATTCCAATCTACGTTGTCAAAAAGGTGCAAAATGCACTTGATACCTTCTTCGCTTCACGGCCCACTAAGTTCTATCGCGATGGATTCCATGGCCTTCCAAAACGTTGACAGAAGGCGTTTGTTGCTGATGGGGACTATTTTTGATCTTCCAGGTACGTCTTAGGTGACATACCGATGTTCGAAAGTTGTGGGTGAAAAAACGACAAAACTTTCTTGGTTACCTTTATTTAAAAAAAATCGTAAACCTAAAACTGGGTGTACCGATAACCACACCAACTATTGAGATCAAGCTGACAATGAAGTACATATACACATTAATCAAACTTATCATTATGACAGTAGCAAGACAGTATAAGGGAGACCGGGGCTGGTTGGCGAACTTTTCATTCTTATATATATATATATATATATATATATATATATATATATATATATATATATATATATATATATATATATATATATATATATATAGGCAAATATTGCACTGCATTGCAATGTAATGGGTGTGTACGGGCAGACCAATGTTTTCTCTAATAAATTTAATTTTTGTTTTTGTTTTGTTGCTTATAGTTTTCGAGAAATAAATTTTCCTTTCTTCTAAAATGGAGTATGCCAACCGACCCCTAGTAAGGGGCTGTTTGGCTGATATTGTGGGACTAGTTGGCATACTTTTTAAATATAGCAAAACAGAAACAAAAATTGGATTTATTAGTAATAAACGTGATTTTTCTAAATTCTATTAGATATATATATATTGCAATGAAGTAAGCTATTTGAAGTTTGAAATGACTTTTATTCAAAGCATTTAAAAGAATCAGCATTATGAAATATGAAAGCTTCTTTCTTTCATTCTATCTTGGTTGTCATTACATTGAAAGCTACAAGATTATCAAACCACATCAGTTTTAATAGGATTCGGTGTAGGTTAATTCTTCATATTATTTCAAAATGTAATTAAAATAACTGAACTATCAAGAAACGCAGTTTATTTCCTATCTTTCACAAAGAAAGAAAAAGCAATAGCTAGGCCTATATTTCTGTAACAAAAGAGCACATACAAAATATTCTTGATTTTGAGAATTAGGCCTATTCAGAAAATTCAGAGTCCGACATCCAGTCTTATCTCGGTTTCTAAATTTTGACAATAATCCAATACGTGCATGTTATTCTATAACATTGAAGTAAAATATTGATAGAAATGTAAACAGCATAACAATAAAACAAACAATGTAACAATAAAAATAAAATAAAATAAAATTCCACACGGGGTTGGTTGGCGCACTTGCCAACTAACCTTAAATGCTATAACGCCAACTAACCCCAAGCCCATGTTGTGCAACAAAGTCGTAATTACTCAGCAATTGTTTGGCATTTACGTTTTATTGTTTGAATATTCATAAAACCAAAGTTCAGATCTAACTAATGCTATATTACTTACTTCTGTACTTCAAGTAGTGACGATTGTGTGATGTTGTAACGGAGAACTGAAAAAAATACTTCAGATTGGCAAAAACACTCTTTATCTAATAGACGCCATTATCAGCAAGTTACAAATTCCATATAAAAGTGGCAGCTGCATCCATAGGTCGCTCTATTATGAGAGCAGCAACAGCTCGTTATGTTAATTAATAAAGGAGTTATATGCAGTTCGTCAACCGACGCCTGCTGCCAACCAGCCCCGGTCTCCCCTACAACATGGTTAATAAAAATGAAATGAAATATTACACTTTTAAAAACCGTCAGTCCCATTCCTGACACATTGTATTTGAATGAACAAGGCAAAGAACGTAAATATTGTAAAATCTTTTTCAATGCCTTTTTTCTTTTACTCCAGATTTCTCCATAGTTTGTTATTGAAATATCCTAATTTTATTGTCCTAACAAACCAATATATGTTGCCAGTAAAATAGTTAATATTGATCGAGCTCCTGCTGTGATAACCACAGTATTTTGTGTCACTCCTCCCCCTCCCCCTGCCATTACGAAATCCTGGCTAAACGAACAAATGTGATGACCACAGTATTTCATTTCACAGACCCCCCTTTTACGAAATCCTTGCTTTGTGCCTAATAATAATAATAATAATAATAATAATAATAATAATAATAATAATAATAATAATAATAATAATAATAATAATAATAATAATAATATTGTGCAGTTAGTTGTCAGCATAACGACCAGTGTGACTTACGAGCACTTACACTTACAACCTATTCTAAAGGTTAGGGTAGGTGATCAACAACCTATAATAATCATAGCAGAAATAATAACTTAGGTTACTCATATAATAACGGCTAATATAGAAAAGATGTATCAGTAATATAGGAAAACATACTGTTACTAAAAGTATAGAAATGTAAAGAACTTTGTATATGAAAATAGCGAATTCTGATCCAGTGAAACCACAGTGCAAAAATCGTCGGCTGACGATCCATCAAAATGGTATTTAGTACTGTTTGGTAGGCTAACACCTGGCCGAATTACCACCAGCCAGTCGTTGATTTGATTTGATTTGATTTTAGTTTAGCATCCTTTTCAGCAGAAAGGTTATATGAGACGTAGACCTACAGCTTTAACGTGCGATCCCAACCATAGAGCTTCCTCAGGAAACCGTACCCAGGTGCCCCACGTCAAAGGCGCATACACTAACCCCTTAGCCACGAGAGAGTTCCCCTAACCTAAGTCGATCGTAAGTTGACGTCTAACTGACTGTATATATAAAAAATATTTACACTGCTGAGTAGCAGATTGTGTGTACATATTGTTTGATTTGTCCTAACAATAACAGACACACACACAGTCCTATCAGTGAAGAACATATTACTTCTAACTTGACGTTATCTAGAGGATTTTCCAAGCATTTGATATTGCCACACTGATCAAAAGGGGAGGAAAGAAAAAAACGCAACAGAACAGGCGAAAGGAAATGATACGCTATTGCTCGTTTTACTCGTCGGGACACTTTCGACTCAAATGTTCTGTAAATAAATTGAGCTTCTGAAGAGAGAAAAAAAAGAAAGGAGGAGGAGAAATTGGAAGAGAACGAAAGGAAAGGACAACGAATGGGAAGGAAGGAAAGAGACAAAGTAAATGCGGGATTGAAGAAGACAGAGGACGAATTAAAGGAGACGAACGAAGACGATTTTATTGGGAAGCACATCGAGACATCTGGATTCGTCTTGGTTAAACTTCACTTTTCTTATCCTGATCACTGGACGAAAAACAAAATAGGATCTAACCTTCGTATCGGGAAACAAACTATTTGACTCAGCATTTCTACTGAATGTGTTTCAGTTTTAAAGAATGTATTTGTTTTCAGTTGGAGGATTTGGACTTTCAACCTTTGACATTATTACTTAAGGAGATAGCGACCTGTTTTTATTAAAACTTCCAAACGATGCTGTGTATAAGTGTGGAAAGCTTTTACAGAACAGCTATGTCCGTCTCTCCGCGCGCCTCTCGACAGGTTTCGATGTAATTGGCATGAGGAATATATAGTATATTTATAGCTTGTGAAATCTTACCACAAAATTTAATTTAAGTAATTTGTCTTTAAAAAAGATGTATATTCATCGAATTACTGTGCTGGAGTAATTCATATCCGTAAGTTTTTATATATATATATATATATATATATATATATATATATATATATATATATATATATATATATATATATATATATATATATATATATATATATATATATATATATATATATATAAGTTAGTCAATCCAAACAGTATCGAATGCCCAGGTCAAAGTAAACAGCTCCTACTTTGTAATGACGTTGAATGCCTTCCGCGTGTCATTATATATTCTAAGCGTCTATTATATGGTGTTGTAGCACGGTCTAAAGCCAGCTTGATTTTTAATAAGTTGGTCAGAATCGGTTGAGTAACAAGATTTTTCTCCATGAAATTCTCAGGCAAATATTGGGACCGAAGAGGAACGGGAATGGGGAATGGCGGAAACTTCATAATGAGGAACTACATAATTTATATGGTTTACCAAACATTGTTAGGATCGTCAAGTCTAGGAGGCTCAGGTGGGCAGGTCATGTAGTCAGGGTTGAAGAAAGCAGGAACGCTTTCAAAGTCTTAACTGGAAAACCAATCGGAAAACAACCATCAGGAAGACCTAGGTGCAGATGGGAGGACAATATTAAGATGGATCTCGCAGAATTAGGAATAAAAAGTAGAAACTAGATCCAATCGGCTAAGGATAGAAGTCAGTGGAGAGCTTTTGTGAACGCGGCATTAAACCTCCGGGTTCCATAGGCCATAGAGTTAGTTAGTTTAGGTAAGGTGAAAGTGATCATGACCAGTCTATAGCTTTTAGAATCAGTGTTACGTTTTCTTTGTTTCAGGATAAGAGGAGTGTATTAGTTTTCTTTTCAACTTTCTGGTATGTATCTGTTCGAAAACTGGCTGCATATAGTTGAACAGGTTTGTGAAAGAGTGTCTTCGTTCTTTTTGATATGTATTGCCATAATGGAGTCCGGTCCAGGTGCAATGCATTTTTCTTTTGAAGAGCTTGCTGTAAGTCGTCTGTGGTTATGTCTTCTAGCAAAGTTCGTGATTTCCTGAGTGTGCCCGTTCTATCAAAATTGATTAAATCTATATATTGATTGAGATTTCTTTAATTTACCTGCTCCGAGATTCAATTCTTTGTTGTTTGTCCGTGTCCATACTTTGTCATACTTCGTGTGTATCAGTTATTGGAAAAATCGCAGTTTATCTTCCTCTGTGGGTACATCCTGGTTATCTATTTTATGTGATCTGCTCATTCATTTTATGTATAGATATTTATGTCGGAGGATTTCCCAAAATTGGCTTGAGTTTCTGCTTTGGAGTTCGTATAAACAAAGTTTTTCCATTTTATCTTCCATAAATTGGTATGCCAGTTTTGATACCTTTGTTGAGTCTGTTGATTGTATGGTTTGTGTTTATGTTTGGTTGTTTTGTTTATACATGCGACATAATGTTTTCTTCAAAATTGTATTTTATTAATGGTTGATATAATAGGAAGTCTATCCGCTTGACTATTAGTGGTTGGAATAGGTATATTCTTCTTAACGGCAGTCTGTATGCCTACTGTAATGATGTTATTGGGTGTGTCAAGTGTCTGTGGTACACTAGTTTTGATATCATTGATTAAGTCTGTAATAATGTTTTGATATTTAGGCGAATCTGCCACCCCAAATTGATTATTCTTGTTAATTTCGAGTGTATTCGAAGAGGACAGCAGCGTGACCAGCGAGAGAAAGCGAAGTCTGGTATGTGGCATTTGATGAGAGTGAATATAGGTGTTAATGCCAGAATTTTTATCAGGTTTGGTATCTTTCTCTCATATAGATTGAGATTTTCTAGTAGATCGAGATATTTTAACAATAGGCTAAGGACTTAGAGCTAAATAATCAATAAAAGATTTGCCATTGCTGTTTGTGGTACGATCTTCCAACAAGATGTGTTGGCTATTCAGATCATAAGCAATGCTAATTACCTAGTCAATAATGAATAGGTATATCGTACGTTTAATGTTGCGTTATTCAAAGTTGCCAATAGAGAGAAACAAGCAGTATGGAAGTAGATCAAGATGAATGTAGTAAATTGATCAATACGGTTGTCCGGAACCAAATATTGTGTATAATGTGTATTTATGAATCAAAAACAGATTCTCCAATGGATTTATATATATTATTTTTACTATAGTGATGCCAGTTAGGTGCAGTGAATATTTGGAAGTGGGGTTCATTGAGTACGATGATTTGTACTTTGTTTTTGTCCTGGACAGTTTGAATGGTGATGAACAGGGGTAAAAGTGGATTTGAAAAGGTAGGGGGACGGTAGGTAGCGGCATGACGTCAAGCCGTCCCCCTGCCTATCTTTGCCCATTGTAATTTTTTAGAAACTGGGGGGACGCCATATATATTTTTTGATGGTTGAGGACGGCGTCTCCCCGCATTCCCCCGCACTTTTACCTCTGGTGATGAATAGAACAGTCAAATGTTTGAGATTTTTTCTGGAAGAGAGTTCTTGTACGTCTGCTTCTCCTTCGATAGAGCTTGGTTGTGCTGTTCTTGCTTGAAATGTTATTTTAGAATTGTGTTTTTTGTATTTCTTGAAGTCTTTTTATCCAATGTGTACGGTATTCTTATTGTATGTGAGGATGTTGATGGGTTTGTTAAAGATCTGTTCTATTGTGTGTTTTATTATATTCTTAAAATTTTGCTTTGAGTCATCTTGATGTAGTATAGTTAGAGTATAGCAAACCAAGATGATCATAGTACCTTGTAGATTTTTGATAGCTTCTTGAAGTTTGGTTTTTAGTTTCTTAGCTTCTTGAAGTTTGGTTTTTAGTTTCTTACCAAGTTTAGATTGCGAAGTGTGATTATCTTCTTCTGAGGAGGATGAGATGAAATCCGTATCATCTGGGGAGGTTATCTTGTTTCCTTTGTATTAAAGATACTTGGCTTGCTGTTTGCGCCTAGATGACAGGTGACTGATCTCTAAACCTTATGAATCCTGGTTCGTATGTGATAGGGTCGAGGACTAATCAAATATTTTTGAAAGGTTTACTGGGACTTTTATAAGGCAGTGCAGACAGTTGTTGCTATCAGTTCTGTGGCCCGTATATATGAAACGTTGGCACTGTCAGCCAGTGGCTAGGTGCAATCTGGATTATGATGTAGATGTGGTCAGCCTATCTTGACATCTTTTTACTTTGTCCTGAGTATTGTCCATGAATTCTATAATGAATTCCATCAAACTCCGTAATTTGATGGGTAAATCCTTTTCTTTCTCTGGTAGGGAAGATATATTCGGAGCCAATAAAGCGGGAATGTTGATTTTCTTGAGTAATTGGATTAGTTTTATAAAGGAATGGTCCTCTTCTGTATCCTATAGGTTTGGTTCTGAGTTCTCGTGTGGAGGCATCTTCTTGATGTAGCCTGTCGTTTTGTTATCTACCATAACTGGCCTTCGTATTTCCTTGAATGAGTGATAGGTTGTAGTCTGGATTGTTGAGTTGTAGCCTTCTTCGAAAAGTTTATTCTGCTTTGAATCACCGGACAGCCGGGAAAGTTTGGGGGGTCTCTGTTACAGTTTATATACTTTGCTGCGGGTATTAGTATATGTAGTAAATGTCCAGTGATTCAAGACATTTTACATATCGGGATTGAGCCTGACACGTGGTCTGAGTGCGTCCAAATCGCAGGCATTTGTAACACTGAATATAGCTTTTTAGTTTTTATGATTCAATTTTGAATTTGCAACTGAGTAATAAATCTTCATTATGTATATTCTCTGCATCTGCATTTTTGTAAAGAGAAATCAAGAAAAGGGAGAATAAAATCTTCGCTGATCGATATCCCAGCTCTTGGCCGAGGCGGTTATGTTTTGGACTTCTATGATTCGATAATTTTTTGAGTTTTTAAAGGTAATTTTTTGAAGTATTGAGTGAGAGGTTGCAGATTACTACCTTAAAATTAGTGGGTCGTTTCCTAACTTTTGTGACGTACTGGAGATGGTGTTGGTCGCAGATAGCTCTGATCTTGAGTGAACATTTAATTTTCAGGAATTCTTTCAAAAGAAGAGAGAGAGGTGTCTTTTGACACTGCTGGTTGACTACTTTTAAGAGTTAGTAGTATTGTTGTGGTGGGCAATTATATATGTGGATCCAATTTATGGTTTCTTTGGATTGAGGAAAATGCGTTGTATGTGCATCTGCTTCAATGCCCTTACGTTTACTTAATACTGCAAATTGATTTATTGTTTCCACCATTAACATGGTCGCGTGGTCTGTGTTGTCGGGCGTATAGGCCTCTTCTGCTTTTTATATACAGATTCCTCTGTCTTGAAGTTGTCTGAGTGTTGGTCCTTTGAGCTTGATGGAGTACCAGTTTTAAATCCAGAAATTTGTGACGCAGTTGATAAAGGAGGGCAACTTTTATTTTTAGCACTGGATGGCTAGCTAATATATACTGGATGTGGTCTCTAACCAATTGTCGGAGTCATATAATTTAAGATTCCTGATCGTTGCTACTAATGATAAGTTCTGCTCGATGGAAGCTGGGAAGAACGTAGAAGTTGTATATGGATGTTGATCTTTATTGAGGAGCTGAAAGTATATTTCAACCCTAGATGTAATATTTATATGGAGATTCTTCTTTAAGACTTTCTCTATGGTATCATAGATTGATTGGCAAGTTTAAAAAAAACTGTCTTAGTGGTGTTGTGATAATAGCAATAACCCATTAGATGAGTTCTTCTAAGGTCAATGTAGTAGCTGGAATGGAGTGATCTTTAGCTTTTCCAATAGACCCTTCTATAATTTCTATGTTTCATTTTTCATTGTTTTGGACGACCATTGGATTTTGGAATGTGCAATTGCTGAGGGCGAAAGGATAGAAGAAGTCTTCTTTGATGACAAACATGGACAGGGTAGTGGTTTCCTTTAAAGGTTTACATGAGGCAATTGCTTCCTTTAGTACGGTCGCACAAAATTCGTTGTGTAATGGTTGGTTGCATTTTTTCTTGTGAATTTCTCCACAATTATAAAAAAAACTGTGGAGAAGAGGCATTCTTTGGTAGTGTGTGTCCAACAGCAGCAGTAATAGCAAGGCGGAGGTTTTGGTTTGCTGTGATATTTTTCTGTTAAGCATTTCTTGTTACAGATACATGTTATAGATACATAGTCACTCTTTCGTTGAATAAATTACTAATTTCGGAAGGATATGTTGAAAACAATCGTAGTACTTCTGTGTTTCCTTTGATTTTCTTCTCGTAAAATCAGAAAAGTTTTTTTTTTTTTTTTATCAGCAGTTGTTCTATTTCCTCAATGTTGAGATTGGTTGATATATATCGCTCCATAGAAATTGATACAATACTTGTTACTGAAATTTCTACAACACGCTACTTGTGCTATCGAGTGATTATGTACAGCTGGTTTTCTATTTTTCTTACTACCTTTGCCTCCCTAAAGCAGTCTTCGTCAATGACGTAACAGTCCTTCCATTCAGATAGAAATTCGCCTGGATAGTTTCTGGATCAAGCGTTACAGTGTGTTCATCAGATTAACATGTTAACTAAATGTAAGGGGATTTCGTCGCGTTTGAGAAGCTGTTTCCAAATAAAACAGGTTTGTCCTAAAAAAAAAAAAAGAAGCATTACTAGGAGCATAAACTCGAGAAGAAACAGATGTTACTAGATAAAATTACAAAATGTATGTGTTTAATCAAAGTTCGTGACGGGTGACATAAAAGATAGAGACTCAAATATGGGGGCAGAGACCAATACGTGCAAGGTTGTAATATTAGTACGTACGCTACTCCAAACAATAATCCTTGGACGGAAGCTAATTTTTGAATTCTGTTGTTTGCAATAGATAGCTAGAGAGATTATCTCAACTGAGTTTGTTAACGAAGTCAATCCGTTAACATCTAAAGAGAGGTTATCTCGACTGAGTTTGTTATCGAAGTCAATCCCTTTACATTTAGAGAGATTATCTCAACTGAGTTCGTTAACAAACTCAATCCCTTAACATTTAGAAAGATTATCTCGACTGAGTTTGTTAATGAAGTCAATCCGTTAACATCTAGAGGTATTATCTCAACTGAGTTCGTTCACGAGAGATTATCTCCACTGATTTCGTTAACGAAGTCAATCTCTTAACATCTAGAGGTATTATCTCGACTGAGTTTGTTATTGAAGTCAATCCCTTTACATTTAAAGAGATTATCTCGACTGAATTCGTTAACGAAGTCAATCATTTAACATCTAGAGAGATTGTCCCGACTGAATTCGTGAATGAAGTCAATCTATTAACATCTTCACAGGTAACTGTGATTTAAGTACGTCAATTACTGCATACAATACCACTTGAACGAAAGTGAAGTTTTTGTATGCTGATTTTTGGAAAAGGTAACTAAAGCGATTATCTAGACCCAGTTTTGTTGCTGGAGTCAATCCGTTAACATCTTTGCAAAGTAATGGAAGTATCTACACTATATACCATTTTTTCATAAATTTTTCTTTCGCGTAATCCTCTTTAATACCTTAAACGGAGCTTTATTTGTATCTTTAATTTCTTGGACCTTAAGTTTATTTTGTATATAAAATCCCATTTCAAAACAATTGTGGAAGTTTTAAAAACAATGCTTTTATAACATTCACTAAAAAGAAACAATGTATTTTTGATGGAGTTAGATGAAGACATGGGACTAACCCTCAATGGTAAGACTAAAATCGTTAGACGTTCTTTTTAAGATTGAGGGCTAAAGTTTTTATACCATAGACAACACATTAAGACGCGCCCAATGCTTTTAGTTCCACTTCTTCATTTTAATCCACCAAAAATATATTATTTCTAAGTGATTTTTTGAGGCTGTGTGGCTCAGTGGTAGAGCGTTCCCTCTGGTGCAAGGGGTCCCGGATTCAATCCCAGCTCCCGCCAAGTGAACTTTGTGATGGACAAACACCGTATGCGTGGGTTTCTTCGCGGTTCTCCTGTTTCCTCCCACTTTCTTCATTCCACCATTTCATTCATTTCTCATCATCACCGTCTCCTTTTTCCTAACCGGCATAACAGTGTGACGTAAACTTCAAAGATTTCATTTCATTTTCATTTTTCTAACTGATTTTTTTAAAAATAAAAACATTGTTTCTGTTTTCTTTATGATTATTATAGTAGGACTTCCGAATATCTGGCCTAATGTGGCGGAAGGACAGGGCGGATAACAATAAAGCCAGATAGGCTGGGTTTATAATTACTTGCTTCTTGACCTACTAATAATGCAATTAAAATACACTTTTTAATTCCAAAAACCTGCTATTTTATTCACATTTTCTGACCTCTTAAAAACAGGCCAGTCCTCTATAAAATGTTTGTTATGTACTGTACTGTACGCTTTAAAGATTTAATACAGAAAAAGGAAATTCCAAGAATAAAAAATATTGTACAAATTTCAAGATGGTGTTTATAATGTTTAACTTAATTGCAGGAAGGTTAAAATGACGTACTCTGTACATACATAAAAGTTTTTTTTTTTTAATAGGGCTTAACTTTATAGGTACTCCTTCAAGTTTCAAACCTACAAAAATGTACTTAAAACATTAAAAATTGTTAGGTTACGTTCGTTCATGTTACGTTACCTTCTGAAACATTAAATATGAAAGGTTAGGTTGCGTTACCTTTCATTTAACTCTAGAGGTGCCCCTCCAGTTTCAAAGCTACGATAAAATAACTTGAAACATTAAAAATTGATAGGTTAGGTTAGGTTAAGTTACCTTTTGGTTACCTTCAGAACTTCAACTTACGAAAAGATAAGTTCTGCCACGCTTGTTGATTTTCACTTCCTTCTCATACTTTCTATTCCATTTCCTCAAATTCAGTAACTTGTAAGCTTTGCAGAAATTAAATAGATTCTCTTCATTATTCTTGTACAATTCAGTAAAGCTCAATCCAGAAACATCATATTCAACGTACCAATTCACCATGCTACATGACTACCGGACTCCTGAAGCATTGAAACCTTCTGCGGAAACTACCGCGTCTTGGAAATAGTACCAATTTTTACATATTATTTCTTGTATTAAACATAACTTTAGTCCCAAGCTTACATATCCAAAGATCACATAAGAACTCAAAATCATAATTTGTTATTTCTTTTTCTCTGTAAATTTTCCAAATTTTTGGTAAAAACGGAGGGGCATCACTAAAGTTAACCCAAAATTAGAGTAAAACGTACGCCTACTTCTCAAATAAATGAATAAACTTGTTCTACTGTCATTGATAAATAATTATATAAATGTGACAAAAAAAAAAAGTTACAGCTTAACCCTTTCAGACCTGATTTTTTGTTTACTCTCCAGTGTTATTGTTATTTTGAATTATTATTCTTTATGACTTAACAAATGAAATACAACCGTCAATTCGTTTGCGGATGTCATATTTAGAGAATTATGGACGAAACATTTTGCGTGCATTAGGGTTGAAATACGTATGTAAAATAAAAATGGGACTAATCGAACACATCATTGTGATCTATATAGTTTAGAAACTCGAAATACATCACGAAAACAAAAGGAGAATTTATTGCAAATACCTTGTTTCGCCAAGAATAAAACAGCCTACGTGGGTGAGCTTTGTCCATTGTGATAGCTCCTGCAAGTAGTCTACAAGAAATGTGCATTGCTTCCTGACAACAGATTAAAACACCACAGAAATAGTGGAAAGTGATTTAGAAAAGTTCAAAGAATTCTGACATAAAAAGCCAGGCATTTAGAATCCTCCAGAGTAATTATATTAAGCTTAAAACTTAATGTACACAAATGTGACCACCAGGTCTGAAAGGGTTAAGGAACTTCCAGCTTTCAGTTTCTGAGTAAGTTCTTGATAGATGTCTGCTTTTCCTTGGTGAAGTCACATTTTTATGAAGGCGTTATAAATCGAGTAGATCGTTTAGAAACATGTTCCTTACTACGAAATTTTTCTTTCTTTTTAAAACTAGGCTCGAAAATCGAAAGTCTACTGTATTTACTTTCCTAGTCTTTGTTCAGTAGTGGTGGATCTAGAAGATAAAGACTAGGGGGGCAGCAAGAACCCAGGCTATGATAGGTATATCATGAGTTCAGTATAAACTTTCAAAAATATATAGATAATAACTTCAATTTTTTTTTGTCATTGAAAAAAATGGGGGCGCTTCGCTCTTCCCCCCCCCTCCCCGGTCTTGGGCTAGATCTGCCTCTGAAATGTTCAGTATCCTGCAATTAATTCTGTAGTCCTAACTTCCTTAAATTGAAAATTGAAAACACTACAAGATTTCAATGATTGTTTTTATACATATTGTTCTCTAAGAACATTTTGTTTTGCAAGGTTTAAAATAGTCCATTGATATGTTTACCCACCCCATTATTATTAAGTACGCAGAAACGGCTTCGAATGGGTGGAATAACACACTTGTGGAAGGTAATAATAGTTCGCAACTTTTCCGTTGAAGACACCGTATAAAGATCTCGAACGTCATCAAAACACTGTGATCTATTGTAATAGTTATTTCAATGTCGTCGCCCTTCTATATATGTATGTAGCTTACATTTGAGATTGAGTTTACGTCAAAGCTCTAATGAGTATAGAAGTGCGTGAGATTTAAGATTTTAAAAAAATGATCTTATCAAACATACAAAAGAGCCTAGTAAGAGCGTTGCGAAAAAAAAAAACATTTTATATGTCATTTAAATTGTTCTTCACTCAAGCCTTTTATTATTATTATTATTATTATTATTATTATTATTATTATTATTATTATTATTATTATTATTATTATTATTATTATTATTATTATTATTATTATTACTTCAAAGCTAAACTTACACTTTTAGTACTAAGTCAGCTAGTTTACGAGTTTTAGAATAAAACTGACTAAAGAAATATTTGATAATATAGGCATATATGTCAGTCACAGGTTTGAGTATCGCCTGAGTCATATTTCTTTTTCATTATTTCAGTAATGTCCGTAGACGTTGGATTTTAGAAGTAAATAAGATTGCAATACGGACCTTTTCATGTAATATGATTTCAATTCTTCGAAATAAAGATCGGTTTCTTCTTTCGCTTACATACGCTCTTCTAAACTGTTTTTTTTTTCTTTCTAGGTAAGTGTTTATGTTCTATGGGTGAAGAGTTTAACAATGATATATATGTAAGTAGAAAATCTAAAATAATGCATGTTTTTTACTATTCTTTTAACTGGTTTGCATTCGTTATATAACTTTTAAAATTTATTTTGTAGAGAGCTTGTGAGCAAATTTCATATTTGATATACATACACGGTGAATATTTTAACTTGAGACAACGGTGTAACTTCAAAACTGATAAAAAAAAAATAATTTTTCAAAAACTGAAATTTTGTACGAAGTGAACACCAATAGGGGAAATCAATTAGGATATGCCGCAGTGCCTAAAATGAACAGTGTCGCCACCTCAACATTAAGTTATGGAGCTCCTCCGTGGCTAAGTTGTTAGCGTACGCGCCTTTGGCGTGTGAGACCCGGTTTCGATTCCCAGCGGGAGCTCATGTTGTTCGGATTCATCGTTAATCAATAGGTCCACGTCTCATATAGCCTCACTGCTGAACGGGACGTTAAACCCAAAATTAACTTAACTCAACATTAAGTTATATTTTTCAAATTGTGTTACATTAAACTATTACATATTTCAAATCTACAAGTTAAACGAAAATTTAAAGTGCCACACTTATTATTCAGTGTTGCAAACCAAGAATTCTATAGTATCTAGAATATCAAAATTTTGGAAGCCTCTATCATACTAACAGCACAACTAATCCTAACAGGGCAATAGTAATCTACATTATCTCAGTGATGGATACCATGAGGATAATATGACATATTTCGAACAACTGGGAGCGAAGTTACGTGGAGTTGAAAATTTCACTTTTTTTTCAAAGGATTTATTTCGAAAAAATATATGTATCACTTTTAAGTGAGTATATAGTTTCGAAATACGAACAAATCATTTGGCTGTTTAGTACAATTTGATTTCTCAAATCATTCAGGAGCTATGACAAGAAGGTAAAGTTTTCAGCACTGTTTAAAATTATATGATTGCAAGAATGCGTTGTAATTATAACTACCACCAGCTACTGCTGTATCGTTTTAAAAGCAAAGGAGAACAATTATTATAAGCATTTCCCACAAAGCACTCTAAGCAGTGTTTCAAGCTTTACCAATGTTTATCGTATCTCCGAAATGCTTTAGGATATTAAATTACATAGTACCTCAAACGACGTTTCCCTATTGGTGTTTACATCGTTTACAAAGTTTCAGCGTTTCCGATCTTTTGATTCAGAATTAACTTGTATCAATTAAAACACCACCCTTGTATAATGAGTATTAATTGTATTGCAATTGCAATACAACTTGGTATAATTTTAATCAGTTACATTTTAGTAAATATGATTTAATTAACAAAAAGTCCATGCGAATTATAGTAGTAATCTTATGTAAACACATTATTAAAGAGTACTTCTTTGGGTCATTAGCTCGGACCCCATTTTAAGCAGTAAGTTCCATATGCCTCTGTGTTTTTTTCTAAAAGACGTTAAATTCCAACAAGGAAATGAAAATGTACAAAATTGTCATAAATGCTTTCGACTGTATTGGAATGTTATGGTGTTTTAACGAGGCATGTAAATAAAGTGAGGTTTAGGTCCCGCAGATGGGAGTCACATGAATGGCCACGTAGTCGTTTAGAAATTCCGCGGTGAAATACACTTTATTCATAAAAAAAAAAAAAAAAAAAAAAACAATCTGAGGAAGCTCAGAACGCTCACACAACCATGCACAGTAATTGACACGTGGGACAAAATCTGCCGGATCCATAACCTTCACTCTCTAGGGATGATACAGGTGAAGCTGCTGGGAATGTAGAATATGCCACGCGCTGCTCTGAGATACATTCATGTGAGTGTAATGGTGCGAGTGCTCATGTTCTCTGCACTTCGTTGCAGGACTTCCTCTGCAAACTTCTAGCCTGCGGCATATCATTGGTGCACCACAGTCGGCCCTATTCGCTTTGAAGGCACCTGTTTTTCGCAGCAATTGCTTTAATTAGGCAAAAATAGTATGTAGGGGAGTGACACAATGTGGAAAATGTTAATCATACAGATGTTGCGCAGCTCTACCACTACCATTACATCCAGCCTTGCAGTAAATTAATAATATGATGCTGTTGTTGACAAATATTTATTCAACCGTACTGTACTATACTTCTTCCACCACGACTGAATAGCAACTGACATGAAGGTCGAAGTGCATTGGATAATACACATCGAACTATCTTTCTCAAGACTCACAAGCAGCTGACGAACTCAGCTTCACAATGGTCCGGCTGATGCTCTGACCGGAACTGCTACCAACTGGACAGAGCATCAATGCAACTGTGTACTGTCAGAAGTTGAGCCGTATTCAAGAAAAACTCAGAACTCTGGATTAAACCTAATAGGTAAGGTGATTTAAACCTAATAGTCTAATGAGAGACAACAATTCAGGGTTTGAATAAAACTTCAAGTACAGTACCTGGGCACACTGTCGTAGTCAGGGTGACTGACCCAGCTCAACCTCCCCTTAGCACAATCATACCAAAAACGATTCTGCTTGCGTGCAGCACATTCCATTTGTGATTCTGACGTTAGGACATTCTTTTAATAACTTATTACACAAGGCAAATATTATACAGTCAAATTGAAAATTTTACTTTCAGGAAGCTCCATATTTAAAAACTAAATTATATTTCAGCAAATCATTTATTCTTTGCGAACCTTTTCTCGTTAGTATTGCTTCAAAATCCATCATCTGTGTGTGCGAATAGAAAGAACCAAAAATAAAGTAGATGTATATTTAAGAAAAAATATTGAATAGCATCTGCTTAGCCGAATTATTAACTAGCTATTTATTTGTAAGTCTTCAAGAGAGGACTAGCTCAGGAGAGTAATGCTCCCGGAAGTAGGAACGAAAAACACAGTTGTGATTGGTTGGTGTTATCAATTTCTTGCCACATTGCATTCAAATAGCAGAAATCAAACGATTGTTGCTGTCGGTCTTCGTGGCCACGTGGGCTAGCGCTATATGCTAGTAACGAAAATTTCTTTTGGCGTGAGTTCAAACCTGGCCCAAGGAGTTTTTTTCATTTTTATAACACTTTTTAAATTAAAATAAGATGAAAATAATACCCAGAAAAGTGATTTACTTACTTTTGTGCAGATAAATAGTAGTTGTTGTAGGAACGGGTTAGAAGCCCCGCAGGACTCGTTTTGTTCCCCTTGTACTCCCTGATATAGGGTGCGTTTTGTTCCCCTTGTACTCCATGATATAAATTTTGTGACCAACTTAAAACAGCTGGCTAGGATGGCGCGTAAAACAGCTGGCTAGAGTAGCGCTCGAAAAAATGTTCTTCCGGGAGTATTACTCTCCCGAGCGGGTCGTTTCAAGAGGTGCTTAATCCGTCTGAATCCTCTCTGTCCGCGACAGTGTCGGTGACAGAAATGTTTAGCATATATGACAAGGAAAACGTTTGAAGCATCTTTTTTTATTCGCCCGCTATAGTTTAGATTTCGAATTGTGTCTGTAACCGTAAGGAATTCCATTTAGACCCTCAGACAGACTCATATATTAGGATCGATAAATATTTATACAACAGTCTTAAATAAATTAGAGAGTCGGAGTCCTAAGTTCAAGATAAAATTATGACTTTACATCAAATTTAACTTTGGTTCTAATGACATATTTATCTGGATATTTTAAGGAAGTATGAAGTGAAATGAAACTAGGGGAAATGAAGTATTATGTTGGTCCGAAAAAGAAGTTGACTTATACGCTATTCATACAAAAATTTACCTCTTAAAATTTAAACCATAAAATTTGGTGGTTGATTATTTGGAAGTTAAAGTTTTTCGTAAGAATATAATGTCTCGGTGATTTTTTTTTTAAACTTCTGCTCCGATCTCAGGTCCTATGTACTTATTGTGGGCAACTTCGTGGAGTTGGTGGGGTCCTCTCGTTTCCCTTATTATTGTCATTCAGTCTTTATTGTCCTCTCGTTTTCCTCTCGTCCTCTTGTTTACCATATTATTGTTATTCTTTAGTTACTATTTTCAGAGTTTCCACATTCTGGAAAATCAGGGAGAGTCAGGGAATGTCAGGGAAATGGAAACATGTCAAGGAAAGTAAGGGAAATCATGCATTTTGCGTAAAATGTAATGGAAAGTCAGGGAACGTAAATGTGCAAGACAATTCAT
This sequence comes from Thermobia domestica, assembly GCF_964235325.1. Taxonomy (NCBI): domain Eukaryota; kingdom Metazoa; phylum Arthropoda; class Insecta; order Zygentoma; family Lepismatidae; genus Thermobia; species Thermobia domestica. The sequence continues at coordinate 151,251,697 of NC_137462.1, read as the reverse complement.
AGAATGTAAATTTTGTTTCTTCAAAACTGTCACAGCAGAGTGTGAACCATTTTAAAGGAAATTCCAGAGTCTTGAGCCATTTGTTTGTTTCCTGTACTCAGAACTTCTCTCTCTCTCTTAAGGAATCTAATGAGTCGTTGTGTCAAACAAAGTATTGTGAAACTTACTGACAGTGCAGTGAAGCTTCTTGCTTTGGGTTTGACTACAAATGAAAATTTACTAGAAATAAGAAAGGTGGACGTAGATTCAAGACAGAAAGCTACTGAAAGAACTGAAAGCATCAGATAACGATAAACTAGCTTTCAGGCTTGACTGTCGAAACATTTTTGCTCGACACAATCAAGAAGATTGTGGAAAGAAACCACAGCAGGAAACCACAACAATATGATACGCAACCAAATGCAGTTGAGTTTGTTCCTCTACTCGCTGCCTTAACTTAGATTTTAGGGAAATTGTTTTTCTGGCAACACTGTAATTTCTATGGATGGCAACACTGAAAATTCTTCAGGTTCATATTTTCTGTTGTACAATAGCATTATCTATGATTGTGGTGACTTGCATTTCATTATCTCCTTTCACTGATGAATAAACAAGCAAAAGAAAAATGATACATTTTGTATTATTTTTAGTAAGGCAGGCTCTTAAGTACGAACTAGTACGGGCTCTGTCAGCTTTGGACTCCAGGCTACAAAAGAACAATCCATAACTGGCTCATACTAGGATGAAACGCATCCTACAAACTCTGCATGAACATAACAGAATATCTGATTCTGTACCTGAGAAAGCAAAGTGTCAATTTATGTATTTCTGTACTGAAATCCAAGGATCTCTTGCACTTGACTTCAGAGAACACGAAGAGAAGATGGGTAGCATCAGGTTAGATGTCTTCTTTGCAAAGTAATGTCCAAGAAACAAGAATATTTCGATTTGTAGCATGTTGTGAAAATATGTTTAACTTTATCTCATGGCAATGCCTCAGTGGAGGGCGGCTTCGCACTCAATAAGACACTTATTGCAGAAAACCAAATCGAAGATTCTGTAGAAGCACAGAGACGAGTGTATAATGCAATTATGTACTCTGGAGGTGTGTAATCTGTCCCTATTGATCGAAGAAAGCTTTTCTTAGTTTGTTCAGCCCGGGTACGCTATGATGAATGCCTTAAACAGAAACGAATCCAAAGTGCAGATGAAAGTAAAATCAAAGGTGAAAGATGAAAACTAAGTGCTGAAGTGAAGAAACTGGAAGAAGGAAGAAAGAAATGGAATTATGTTACAAACAAGAACAAGACGCTCTCGAAGAACAAATTCCAAAATTGAAAGCAAAACAACATTCTGTTTAAAAATGTAAATGTGAGAATTAATATGTCTCAGAGTTGGTAATATTAGAACTGATAGTATTAGGCTTAGGGAGAGTTGGCAATATATTCTTGACTGCTTTTTATTGCTTTTTTCCAAGCAAAATGAAAGTCTAATTTATACTGTCAAGGTATGTGTTACTGTATCATACATATGCTGTTATATATTTACAATGTTAAATTTTTTGTAGATGACAATTACTCATATTGAACCTAACAAATATGTAAATGGTAATTAAAGTTGTGTGTTGGACGGCTATGGGGATGAAGGAGGCCATTAAAAACTGTATGATAGAACTTATCCCATATCTTCCCATTTATATTCAAGAATTCATGTAAGGGAAAAGATTCATTTATGTCAGGGAAATCGATCTTCACTATTTGTATTTATTTTCATTCATAATCTGACTTCTTTTACCTTAACTCCGGAATATTCAAATGAACATTTCAGTTAATTTCTGTTAGAAATGTTTCGAAAAAGTTGCATTTACTGAGAACGAAAATTACAACATTGTAGTTGTTGAACCGTTAAGTTAGGTCGTGGAAATCGTACCCTGTATTTCATAGTAAATAACTTTATTTCCTATGGAAAAAATTACCGTATTATTTAATATGGGTGTATTTTTGTTCTTTTTGTAGTAAGTGAACTGGAAGTATTTCTGCTACCAGAAACGTGTGTCTGCTATTATTTGAAGACCTTCTGCAAATGTTATTATAAAGAGCCTCTGGCATTGGAAACTAAAGGATCCCACCAGGTGCATATGGGGATCTGTTACTTCAGTTATTGTGGGCATATTAGATTTCCAGCAACTGTCATAATGAAGGTGGTTGACCATTTGTAGAAACGGGCGCCTAATGACTCTCTCTCGAGACACGAAATTGCTGTGAGCAATTCTAAATTGGAGGCGGCGGCAGCATTTTGCAGTTCTCTTGTGGATTCTTCCAGAGATGGTCTAACAAGCTCCCATAGGCTCTGTTGTGAGTTCTCGTCCGCTGCCTCTCCGTCGTAACAAACAACTAATCATATCTGAGTCGTAACTGCCTCTTCAACTCAGGGAGGAGAAAACATTTAATGGAACGGAAAACCAAAAGCGTTGTGCAACAACAGAGTGCTTAGCCTCCAAAATAAGCTAATTTTGGCGAGCAACAACGAAAGAGAAAGTGGAGAATTCCTTTCTCTAATTTACAAATTCCAAAAGCTCGTGGTTTGGTTTTTAAATAAAAACTCGTCACCAATTAAGTTATAAAGTTTAACTTGAGGACAGCTTTCCCTTTTTTTTTACTATTCACAGTTGAAAACGTTAAATTAACACACATTTTAATTAAATCGTGGGGAGAATTGAAATTTTAAGTATTTTGAGCACTTTTAAATTAAATACTAGAACGAATGTAGCAAAAGCATGGATACAATTACTGAAACTCTGAATACTGGGACACTTAAAATGAAATTAAATTTCTTGCTTAGCGTCCTACAATTACATATTATAGGCTAGGCTTCCCCGCTGGTCTAGTTGCAAACGCCTATGCACGAGGTTCCGGGTTCGATTCCCGGTGTGGGAGCTTTGATATTTGAACGCATTACAGTGGTTTGAATCCGCTTGAAAATGTTGGTCCACGTCTTATATAACCTCGGTGCTGATAGGGGGATACTAATCTCCAACCAGCCAAATCCCGTAAGTTAAAAGACGGATTATAATGGAATGAGACTGTGGAAAGGAAACCGGAGAACCCTAGAAAACACGCGGGCACAATTTTTTCCACCACTAACTTACACCAAAAATCCTTAGCACTAGTGGGACACTTGGAGATATAATACTGTATATGATGCCGTAACAATGAACAAATAACCACAGTTGAACTACAGTTAAATTAATGGAAACATGTACAGTACTTATTAATTTTGTTGCCTTTTTAAGCATATATGATAGAACATGTTTAAAGAAAACTTCCATAAGTAGAAAATGATTTGTAGCTTGTCTTCAACTTCAGTGTCTTTAAGTAGAAGAGAAAAACCATCAACCAAAACTTTATATCAAACTTTTTAATTCTCCATTAATTTTTAATGTAACAAACGGAAAGCTTATTTAAACTCTGGGTACTTTACCTGAAACTTCACTGTTCCATTTTTTTTAGATGCATATACATTTATGTATGTTTAATACAAGAACTTAAAAGTGTAAACAGTGAATGCAAGTTTAGAATGCATTTGCAGATAATAATGTTGGAAAATTAAGTGCAACTTTTACATTCATCAAGAGTAAGTGTTATTGACAAGTATGAGAAGTTTATGTGTGCATATACAAAACATATTTTGACAATTCATTTCTTTTTCAAGTTTGGTGCTTAAGATCTTTATGCTCCTGTTCACCACAAAACTAGCAACGTCTGTAATACACGTACATAAAATAAATGTAACTATGCCTGTTTACGACATATTATTATTTCTATTCTTTCAATTACACTGTGCTGATAAAAGGAAATGTCTGAGCTTTTAATCAAATCAGGTAATATTTAATGATTTAGCATGCTGATGACAATAGTATATTGTCTGTTAAGGTTGGAGCAAATATGTACAAAAACGACAGGCTTTTGTCAAAACATCAACATACACACATACGTAAATACTGTTAAACAGTTAATTCGTAGAAATATTGCAAGGAATACTTAACAAAACTAAAAAGGAGATTAGATAATGCAAAATAATTTATGTACAGCTCAATCATTCAATAACTTTTAACTTTTACTCTCTCCATAAATGTTGCGAATTAGAGGCCGTCTCCCATATTCTGGAACTAGCTCTCACTTTTAATTGACCAACAACACCCTGGCATCATGGATTCATTAGATTTCCCTTGATAGCGATATTCCATCACTTTGATGTCCTGATGGGTTAATTCCCCCATGTTCATCACTAATGCCACCGAAACAGTCAGGGAAAAAATCCAGGTGACTATGTTAAAAATTAACTTTAATGCTCGAATTGCATCCTAATTCGTGTAAAGCTAACATGCTCTTAATATGTTCTTGAAATCATGTGTTTTCTATTTTCCAAGAAATTGCCTACTACATTTTAAATTATGTCCAAACCACTCTTTCTATCATCAGACTTTCAAAGTACGCGTCCTTTTCTGAGAGTCTTCGAAGATATGTTCCTTTAGTCTACGATAAAAATGAAAATGTGAAACATATGTGCTTAAAGCAGTTTCCAGATATCATAAAGCACTTTGCTCAGTGTCTTACCAAATTGTTTCATACGACTAAACCTAAGATGTAGAAAGGGTGCAAAAATATCTGCTGCGATTTACAAAATCATACCTTAAGATAGTTTTTCCACCAAGTTTCAAAGCAGGTCTTTATCTTTTATCCTTCTATCCCTGGTCAAGTAAGTTTGTGGCGGACAACATTGTGTCCGTGGATTTTCTCGGGGTACTCCCGTTTTCTCGTACAATTTCATTCCAGCAATTTTCCCGTCATCATTCAGTTAACTAATCATCCGTCTCCCTTAGCCTAACAGACATAATCGTGGGACGTTAAACTGAAAAAAAATATTTTAAGATTCTGTGCTCGAATGCGTTGTTTAAAAAACTGTGTGTGGTAACCACAGCGCCATGTGGTAAACACTTTTGGAATCAGCGCAACAAAACTGATTAGGAATCAATTATTTTGTCTAAAAGCCCCAAACCATCTCAAACCAATGTTATAAATGGAAATTACATACTCTGTTTCCAAATTATAGATTTGACTCATGTTGCCGCGTAAGTTCACCGGCTCCGAGGCTTTTCTCCGTCGTGGCGATTCCCTGTTTTTGAAGTTCATGTTCTTCACCGTAAGAAGACTGTCGTCGTGGCTTTTCCTCTTAAAAAACTTTTTTTGCTCCAAAGCACAAAACCAATCACAGGTGAAAATTATCTAACCTATATCCATCCATCTATCTATCATATATATATATATATATATATATATATATATATATATATATATATATATATATATATATATATATATATATATAATGTATTGATAATAAATAGTAATCTTACTGTATTTAAACATTTTACTATTAATAGGAATAGTTTAAAGTTAGGTTAGTTAGGTTATAGTTTAAAGTAAACTCCTCATTTGAAGATGAAAGAAAAATATAATGTAACCAAGAAAGATCTGTCGCTTTTTTACCCACCAACTTCGAACATCGATATGTCACCTAAGACGTATTCGCAAGATCAAAAATAGTCCCCATCAGCATCGACGATCTTCTACCAACGTTCTGGAAGGCCATGATTCCATCGCGATAGAACTTGGTGGGCCGTGAAGCGAAGAAGGTATCAAATGCATTTTGCACCTCTACTAGGGATTTGAACTGGCGTCCTCTAAGGTGATTGTCCAAGAAATGGAACAGGTGATAATCGTACCGTGCAATATCCGGGGATTATGGTGGATGCAATAGTGTTTCCCATCAAGGCGTAGAATGGTATCGCGAGTCATCCTAGCCACGTGGAGCTTAGCGTTGTTCTGTAACAGAAGGACCACTTTGCAATTCAGAAGTGCTGGCTCCAGAGTTTTGAGTTTTTCTCGAACACTGCTAAACTGCTGATAGTACATAGTTGCATTAATGCTGTGACAAGCTGGTAGTAGTTCCCGATGCACGATGCAGCTCCACCAAACACACAGGAGGATCTTCTTCTAATGCAGTGCTCGTTTCGGATGCTTTGGAAGCGGTTCATAAGATGCTAAGCAATGATGACGGCGTCGTGGAGATTCGTACAGGACCCACTTCTCATCATATGACAACACCGTGTACAGAAATGACTCCTTCCACAGACGAGACTGCAAAGAAACACAGGTGTCTGCTTGCGTTGCCTTCTGGCCCAGAGCCAAATCATGTGTGACTTATCGACCCGACTTGTACTGCTTTCCAAGTTGATAGAGGTGCTGCTGAATAGTTTCTCCACTCATACTAAATTGTAGTCCTGGTTCTTCACATGTCTGGCCACTGTTCACCTGAGTTGTTGCCTGAAAATTTCATGTGTTGGTCTTCCGGCACGTGGTGTGTCTTCGAGTTTTTCGTAAGCATTCTCAAACTTGTTAAACCATCGCTGCACTGTGCACATAGTCACGACATCCTCACAAAAGGCCTGGCATATCTTCCGCCCCGCTACAGCAACGTTTGACCCCAGTTTGAACTCGTACAGCATACACGCCGTTATGTCGCTCCGTTTAGGTTTCATGTTCACTCTGTCCTTACGCAAGTTCACGGTGTAACTGAACTGTCACAACCAGGTAGTATGTTGGAAATACCCACACCAACAACTGACTTTCGCTTTTATTTCCATGCGTATTTAACTCACGGTGTGAACATATAGACCTCCACAAAAAGCGACAGAACTTTCTTGTTTGCTTTTATAATATCGTAGAATTTGTCGAGTTTGTTCATATTTCTTGGTTGGATTTGTTGCTTTTGTTCGCAATTCAGCATTCAGATTGCCAAGGAGTTTTTCAACATTAGGCTCGGAATCGGCTCGGGATTTCGAGATTTTCGGACAATAATCACGAGTAGAAAATTATTACGGACAACAGCCACAACGGGGAAACAGCAAGACGGGCAAAAGCCATAACCGAAACTCACAATATCCTTCTTTTACAGATACACACACATAAGAATGAGAGGTGTGTGTTTGTGCATGTGTGTTGCCAAAGTGCTGGTTAAACAAATATCTTTCTCTTTACTTCCTTCATGATTTCGAAATTACAGATATATTAGGATGACCAGATTAGAAAATAAAACACGAGCCACTCGGCAAACTGGCGTAACTTGACAATGTACCTAGGACTAATCATTGTTATATCAGTATTCATGACTGAGAAAGAAGGCTCAAAATATCGGTTCTGGTTTTGGAACCGTAACCAAGGAGAGCCCGTTCACACATATCATTCCACTGGCGTTAACAATTCTAGTTTCGACGCGCGCCGAGTAGCAGTCGAGTAGTGGGGTGAAGTTTAACAGACTTTCACGTTACGCAGTAATTTTAACGTGTTTTCAGTATTGAGCAGGGGCTGCAATCACGTTTTGTTTTGAGCAAGGGCTGCAATCATGTAAAATTGGGAAAATCAGCCATGGGGAACCTGCGGTTTGCTACAGAATGCTTACGAGCATGAACCATTTCTTAGAAGAATCATACTTAAAATAAATAAATTACGTCCAACGGCTATGCCGTGTAAGCGAAAGGAGACTGATGATGAGAATGAATGAAATGGTGGAATGGAGAAAGTGGGAGGAAATAAGCACATTTGAGTGGCACAAGTGATCCGCGACGGAGTGGTTGCAGAAGGTCAGACTATCAATTGCAGCTTTTACCATGACTAGTATAGAGCTGTATCTCCAGTGGCGTACTCTGAATTTTATGAAGGGGGGAAGTTCAAGTACTCTAACTCATATCCTTTAAAGACAGCCGTGATTTATCCTCTCTCTCGATATATATATATATATATATATATATATATATATATATAGTAAAAGGTGATTTTACCATAATATTGTGCTCTAGAGAAATTAAATCCTGAACCTCCATTGTATACGCCACTGGTCCCCAAATTTTTATTAAGTGTATTATAACATATAATTTATTTCTGTGGAAAAAAAATAAACTGAGATTACGAAATACTTATATTATTGCAAAATCTGACAATAATCGTATTTGAGCGTGTAAATTAAGAACGAAGAATTGGTACCTTTTATTTTGTCGTTCCTGATAATAGACATGAAAGTTACATGAAGTCCAACGAATTCGTTAATGGCAGTTTTCTATTTTCTAGAAGTGCTGTTGTTCCGTCCACAGTTACCATTATTGTTGTAGAACAATTTTCTTTTATGTATGAGTAGTGTGTTTTACTTTGTAGAACACATAGAAGAAAAGGATGTTTCACTCTGTGTGAAAAGACCAGAAAATACACACTTACCTTCCTGCCTATGATGATGATAATAATAAAAAAAAGTAGTTGTAAAAGGTGGCAATGTTAAGAGAAAAAGTTTTTTTTCTTTTTTGTCACCTTACTATGTAGTTCGACCCCTGAGCAGACGGCTGGCTTCACAGTCGAGTCGACAGTAATCACGCGATGGACAAGACAAAAGGAGAATGCGAGGTAGGGAAAAAAAAAAAAGGAAGAAGATTCATCATGCCGAGAGCTGAATTAAAACCCATTTCATTTCGATCTTTTAGGCAAGCGAGAAAGATAAAGAGAAAGAGAGAAAGAAATCAAAGGAAGACACGCGATCAGTTGATTCCTTCACTATTGTCCTCAGTCATTGGAAATTCCAACGCCCTCACCATATATCTCTTAAATATATTGACGCCCATCCGTTATAATTTTGAAAACGCATGAGGGTTTAACACTCTCGAGAGAATGTAAAAACACGTAGTATATACTGTGAAAAAAGTGTACATTTAAAAAAAAAGACAGACAGGGAAGTCGATCGCGGAAGATTTAAAAAAAATAGCAAAAAAAGACTGGGAAAGGTAAGGGCTAAAAAGAAAAAATCAGGTCGAAATGTGTGATAAATGTTGTATCGTGCCAAGGTTGTGATAAATTCCTCACGCACTACCCAAAGAGAAAAATCTTTCCAATAATTCTCACATAAATTTTATATATATATATATATATATATATATATATATATAATATTTTTGCAGAAATATAGGGATATTCATTTTTATATTTTCATATTTGTTACGTTTCCGCTATCCTCACGCCATTTTGTACTTTTTTTTAAATGAGACAACAGAAAAACAATTTTTATCTGTACTGCTAAATTCTATTTCTTTTCATTTTATATTTCTTTCTATTCTTTCTTTTTTTCTTTCTTGATCCTGTTTTCTCATTACTCTTTTATTTCTTTTTATCAATTCCTCTCTCTTTCTCTTCAGAAGAAGGGCTTGGGGCCACTCACTAGCATCAGATGAGAGTTGCTAGCAGCTGTTTCTGGCATTCCAATTCGAAACTTTTCATCTGCAGGTCATAAATCAAACTTTTCCTCTGGCGCTATAGTATATGGGTCGCTGATTTCTTCTTCTTTACTTGTTTGCTTCTTTTGCAGAGGTATTGTCACAATAGGCGAAATCAACGAACTAATATATATATATATATATATATATATATATATATATATATATATATATATATATATATATATATATATATATGAAGAAAGTAGACAACAATCATTATAAGGAAGAGACAAATGGAAATCGTTAAGAACTCCTGTTGTGAGTGTTGTTATTACATTTAAAAAATAGAAAGTAAAACGTGATAAGAGAAGAACAACCTTAAGTGTTACGGGAGACGAAGGAAACATTTGAAAAAAATCTCTAAAACAAATAAAAGGATGATCATTCTTCTTGATTGTTATATTCCTTTTGAAACCTGCAGCTGCTACGAAATACTAACAAGTATAGGTTCTCTCCCAAGATTCGGGGATCCGGAAACTGCGCATATATTTAGATAGAGGAGGGCCTCGAAGGAATACTGGTAAAATATGCCGGGCCGACAGCAAAGGATAAATCCAATATGGCCGCCCGAAGATCATGCCAATCGACTTTTGCAAGCAACCTCTCATCCACTTCCCATGGACAGAATGACTTAATGTTTTGCAGATTGATATATATATATATATGAACACTACACATCTATTGGTTTGAAATTTCGCGGACGTTGGCGTTTTGAACCCAATATGGCCGATCAAAATGTCAATGTGTCAACGACTCGTGTCTGGAAAACGAATTGTACTATGGAAGTACAGTATCGCTAGACGTGTACGAAAAGCATTAAACAGTTCAAAATATCGCCAACTTAAAACCAATATGGCCGAACAAAATCCTAAACCGAACAGGAATTTGGTGTACTACAAAAACGAAATTTGGTGTAAAGGTCCATTACCATTAGTAGATGAGGAAAATAATACAAATGGATCATAATTTCTACATCGTGTATGCAATATAGCCGCGAAATACGCATATAAAATATGCACTGTAAACAGTTCAGGTGGTTTCGCATAAAAATCACCTACAATTTACTGGAACAGATTTTGCAGGTGAAATGTCAGTAAGTTAAAAATGTTGCCAGTGCCTGTGTTACCTGTTTGAAGTGTTACACGCAAACATATACTGTTCATTTGGGAAGGTTTAGAACAGCGCTGTCCAAATGGCGGCCCGCCAAACCGTTTTCTACGGACCACAAAGCTTTCACGATTCACGATTTTTATTACTGATAGTATTTTCATTTACATTTATTCACTCGTTTAATGTTTCCACTCTTCTTTCGAAATAACGCATCCATTTAGCGCTTCTGTTCAACAAAAAGGGCGCGGGTATCCACGGCAACAGCTTTCCCTAAAAACCGTGAGTTTGGTCGGAAAAGAGTGTCAATGTTTGATAGTACTTATTTGTGTGAAAGTGCATTTACCACCATGAAAATTGTGAAGAATCGCTTCAGAAACTGCCTTGGAGATTCTTCTCTTTTACATCTCCTGCGGCTCGCAACAATAGGAATGGATAGATATCCCAGCCCTTGTAAACCCTGCTAGTCACCCTCATTTGTCACAGATTGAATAGGTAATATTTCAAATACCTTTTTTATATTTATTCTTTTGTAGCGTAATAATAATAATAATAATAATAATAATAATAATAATAATAATAATAATAATAATAATAATAATAATAATTATTATTATTATTATTATTATTATTATTATTATTATTATTATTATTATTATTATTATTATTATATATGAAACAAAAACTTGACATGGGATCTGAACTACATATAAGGCCACTGTCAACAGGAAATCATAAAGCTGGATCTTGTATAAAATAAACTAAGACGAGATTGAGTGTCACTACACTTCGATTGAGGTATTCAACCCGTTTTGTTACATTGTTTGCAATTATCATTACTACTGCATTTATTCTTCTTGTTTACCATTGTGCTTTGACAACTAAGCCTTAGTTGGTAAGACATCTTTCTACCTACTAATTAGCCAGCATATCTTTTTTCTTCAGCGAAATACGGCTAGAAGTTCACCCACTCTCTGTCAAATATGTACATGGGGAAACGGTAATACATGCGACCGCCCTCGCGTCTGATGACTACAATATATTCTTTGAGTACCGATGTCCGCCTGTAGTCCGTCCTTAGGCCATTCTAGCTAGTATGAAATTAGGGGCGTGCATTTATTATTATTATTATTATTATTATTATTATTATTATTATTATTATTATTATTATTATTATTATTATTATTATTATTGCAAATGAAAAATTAATTACAATTCAATGAATGGTGAAGTAATGACAAGCACCCACACGTTAGATAGAATTCATACTTCCATCATCCTCGTTAATTTAGAGCCGTGAGCAACTCTACTGTAGTGACCGGCTTTGCAACACCGAACATTCTGATGGTAACAAGTGAACGGAGAGCCTGCAAAATTTAATAGACTTTTTGCCCTTTATTTTCTCTGAAAAACTTCTTCCTAAGACAAAGCATTCTTAGAAAAGAGTCAAACATTAGATATCATCATTGTACGGTTAAGAGGGGTTTTTCTCACTTGATTTGCTATGCACGTGAACAGGATTTGGATTCCCGGTGGGAGAGAATGGAACGCATTATTGTGGTTCAGGGGACATCTCATACAGCCTTGGTCTTGTAAAAAGATGCTAAATATAGGCAAATAACAATAAATTTCCTTTCTTCAACTCCTACCACGTCTTTTTAAACAAAAGTTCTAATGGAACTATAATAACTAGCTACATTTTCTTTTCTAATGAAACCTATTGTTGATCTTTACTCCTCTCCCTTTTCCCTACTATTCTCAATAACTCTCCTATTGAATTTTCGTTTCATCCAACTATTTACAAGCAGTATGTGCCTTACCGTTACGAAACAAACGATAGATACAATCCTCTATTTAACAGTGTATTATTTTATATGTTCAGTGTATAAATAAAGAAATCTATTCCAGCAAAAAAAAAAAAAAAAAAAAACTATGCTTTTGCTTCGGAAACGAACGACAAATCTTCTAGAGCCATAAAATTATATTTTCTTGGTTTCCCCGAAAAGTTCACATGGAAATTTACCCTCGAAAGTATCTACTTTTATTTATCTCTATCTAATTTATCGACTGATAATATTATAGGTAAACATATGATTGTCAAAGTTATCTACTGTTAATATAGAAGGCACGTTGTAAAAAAAAAAAAAAAAAAAAAATTCTAAACATACATGGAATACAAAAGTTATTTTATTTAAAAATATATTTTTTATAACACTACACTCAATTCTTTTTGACCATTTTGTTTAATAAGTACTTCATGAACCTCATGAGTCCATTGCTGACAGCAATTGATGTTTAATAACAGTCTTCATCAGTATAACCAGTGGCGTATTTAGGATTTTGTTTCGGGAGGGCTTTGCCTGGAACTGTAAAAATTCTGCAAGATACACTGCTCCACAAAACTTAAGCAACCCGAGAGAACGTGATATAAGCGACGTGTGGGGCCCATTCAGCACTGGTTAGTGGCATGCACATACACAGAGATGCGTCAGAGACACACAGGCAAGGCGAGCAAACGTTCTATCGCATAAGCAGCACCGTTGCAAGCGCGGTGAACAAATTATGCCATGAGGCGTACACACAGCCCAGTAGTGTCCGAGGCTCCAAGCATTGGGTTAGTGGTTCTTGTGTGGGGTACACACCTTGCAATGACTGATAGACGACATTTGAGTGACTTTGACCGCAGGCGAATAATTGGGCGGTTGGAATTGGGTCGATCACAAGTGGAAGTGGCGGAGGAATTCAACGTGAACAAAAGCGTTGTGTCAAGGTTGTGGAGTCGCTTCCAAAATGGAGGTGAAGTCAGTAGACGTAATGGAGGAGGCCGTCCGAAGAAGACGTCGGCCGTCGATGACGAATTTCTCACAATTTCTGCCAAACGTAACCGTCAAGAGTCACGCCCTCAACTGGCCAATGAGTTGTTTCAGGCTACAGAACAACGCGTGAGTCGTGAAACTGTTCGTCGTCGGCTCAACAGAGCAGGACTGTATGCAGGAAGGCCTGTGCTGTGTGCGCCATTGAAAGTAGAGCACAAACGTGCGCGTTACACATGGTGTCAGGAACATGTTGCATGGGGGAACACCAGTGGGCGCGTGTCATGTTCTCCGATGAGTCGAGATTAAGTTTGTCGTCTGATTCTGGTCGGACTTCAATGTGGAGAGAGCCAGAAACACGCTATCGTCCAAACTTCACTGCTGAACGGCCGTCTATGGCGGTGGTTCCATTATGGTGTGGGGTGGAATTATGCTGAATGGGAAAATGGACCTCCATATTGTGCAACATGGCACTTTGACAGCACAACGGTACCGGGATTGAATCCTTAATACACATGTGCGAAATTTCCGCGGAGCATTTGGCTCAGACTTCCTGTTCATGGATGACAATGCCCGCCCACACCGTGCACATCTTGTTTCCGACTATCTGGAGAGCGAAGACATTACGCGTATTGCATAACCTGCATATTCGCTAAACTTGAATCCCATCGAGCATGTGTGGGATGCTCTTGGACGGCGAATACCGCAGCACAGTCCACCACCACGCACTCTCCCTGACCTGGGAACAGCTCTCCTCGAGGAGTGGCAACATCTGCCGCAAGACTTGATCAACACTCTGATTTGCAGCATGGAGGCCAGATGTCGTGCCTGTATAGCTGTTCGTGGTGGTCACACGCCATATTGACTGCCTATGCCCTCGCACAATCCAGCTTCACCTGTTGAGGTATTGTTGTGCTGAACTTTTTGGTCACTCTGTACATCCTAACTGTATTGTTCGTCTTCACTTGTGTTGCATTGTGCATCTGGACCGTCGGTTTGTTCATTATACTTGGTGCAGTGATAGTGTCGTTTTATTTTCTGCCACTTTCTTCGAGTTGCTTAAGTTTTGTGGAGCAGTGTAGTTCATTTACTTTACTATAGTAAGTAAGATTTCGGAGGAGATTAAGCCCGGAAGCTCCCCCTAAATACGCCACTGAGTATAGCTATCTGCTTATATCGGATTTCTCAGCAACTGTTTATATTGCAATATATAGTTTTAAAATTTAGTGCAAGTTGTGTTCAAATTCACTAAACATTGCAACATGGATTCTACTGTTGTCAAGTAGAGTCTGTTTCTGTTCTTCTTCCACTGTTCGACATTCATCCAAATTCATCCACTATTCATCCAAAAGAGCCGTTCAGAAGACCCAACTCGTTCGCGAGCAGCATATCAGAGACTTACGGTTCTTCCGTAGTGAGAATAACCTCCTTGTCATAGTTTGAGTACTGTGCGCCCTGTATAACATTTATACAGCACAGTAAAATTGAGTGTAAGACATAGGACAAGCCTGTTTATACATAGGACGTTTGGTTCTCTAGTTAAATGAAACTTAAATTATAAGATCTCATGTTAATTTTGGGTGTGCCAGTGATGACGCCAGCTTTGCACTGTATTTTTTGGGAAGAAATGGGGGGGGCAGATACTTTTTTTGAGGGTGCAGCTATTTTTTGAATACCAAAAGAAATAATTTTATATGATTTAGATTAAAATACATCATGGCTGGGGATAGGGTTAGCCCTTTTTTCCCCTCTTGCGTCGTTACTGTGTAGTGCCATCTTGCTAGTGTCTTATTGAAATGTGATGAAGATATTCCTCAGTGTCAGATTCATCTTAATAGATGGTGTGATTATGATGCAGCATCAATTTTTAGGTTTACAAAAAAAAAAAAAAAGGTTTCTCTTTATTTGCTGTAAAACTACGCATGAAAATCTACACTCACACATATTACTTTCTTTGTGTCAATGAATGTACCCCGTAGCATAATTGCTAAGGCTCACGCCTTTAGAGCGAGTGGTCCCGGGTTCGATTCGATTCCCGGTAGGGACAGTCGGTCGAAAAGTTGTAACAGCTTTATGAGGTCAGCCATCCTAAGTGAGGATTTCCTGAGTTTCCTCATTCACACCAGGCAAATGCCGGTATGGTATCTATTCATAATAGTCCCAGAATTCTTTCTTCCTTCCATGTGATGCGCCCTATGACATTTTCCTATCTCAGTTTTTGTTTCATCTTTTTATTCTCAGCCATTTCGGATTTATAAGCACTGGACGTTTAGCTGATATAGGACCCACTTTTTGCGGCCATTTAAAAACGGTGGCCCAAATCGAAAATTGTTTCCTACAAAAGTTGTTTCGTTTTTCAAGTACTATTGAATGAGGTATGATTCAATACGTATTCCCATTTGAAAATTTGAAGTTGGCCCTTGGGCCCCCTTGAAGGAGGGCCCTGGGGGTTACCACAACAACACCATGTGATGTGCCCTATGGCATTTTCCTATCTCAGTTTTTGTTTCATCTTTTTATTCTCACCCGTTTCGGATTTATAAGCACTGGACTTTTTATCTGAAACACCCTGTATATATATATTTGTTCAAAATTGAAGCTATTGTGTGTGTCCTTCAATGTATAAGTTTCCCTAAGCTGAAAAAGAATTTTTAAAAAATACATTTGTAAACTGTACACACATGTATAAGTGGGATCTTCTCACCTCTCCTCATATTTCCCATTGAGATTCAGGCATTTGTTTCACCGTTGCATCAATTTATCCAAACCCTCTGCATAATATCAGCGTTCTGGCCATTTAGCACCCTCTTCACTCTCTTCTTCTTCATCACCAATTGACAGGAGACGAGGTTGCTTATGTCGAACTTGAACTCTTCTTCAGGGAAACACAATTCGACATAAGCGACCTAGACTCTTCTTGAATATAACGCCCACCTCCACTCTGCACGCAAACAAGACATAACATTGAAGGCTTAGAGTGGGAAACGGTTGCTCCACTCTCCGTACAGCTTCAATATAGAGCCGAGTTACTTCCATCTTTTTTTGGGTGTCACAGTATGCATTGTAAGGTGAACGTTTCAAAACAGATGAAGAAGTGAAGCTGAATGTTATTAGTGTTCTAAATAGCCAGAATCCTGATTTTCTGCAAAGGGTTTGAACAACTTGGTGCAACACTCAGACAAATGCCTGAATCTTAATGTGAATTATGTGGAGAGGTGCGGAAGAACCCACCTACACACACATATATAGTTTACAAATATATTTTCAAAAATAAATATTCTACAGCTTACGGAAACTTACATATTGAACGACCCACGTATATAGAAGACAAGAAGTAAGTAGAAAAGTTCTATTGTGAATCATTTCTGTGTTCGCCGATTTCAAAAGCGTTTTCAGAAAAATGAGTAATAAAGTAAATACTGGATCTGCTCTTCTCCTCACATCTCTTAAATGAAATTCTAATGGTTATGTCTTCAGCGTTTGATATTTAGAAAATAAATGCCCTGTATACAGACAGGAAAGAAAGAAACTACGGATTGGCTTATGAAAGATGGTGTTAATGGAATTTACTTTTAAATCCTATATTATATGATCCAATATTTTCTTTTCTTGTTGAACGAAAAAAAAGAGAGAGAAAGAAGTAGAAGTGTATAAGAAAACAGATGGCTTAAAATCAGAACGCTTGGGAACATTGTATAATTTCATCGTATCGAAAAATCATTGAAAGAAAGATCGATTTGCGAATTCCAATTTCTCTTGTGAGCTAAGCCATCCGGCTGGAAGCCGTACGATTAACCCCTTCCCCCCTATACCCCACCATTTATTCTCTTTCTCTTTCTTTGTGCCTTTTCCTTTCTGGCTTTTACTGTATCTCTGTCTTTATTCCTTTATTCTTTACTTCTCTCTATTTTCCTACTGTAACACCTTCTGTGTGCAGCAAGAATTGAAAAGAGGACGACTAAACGAGGATTTCATCCTGAAGATTTTATATTATATATATATATATATATATATATATATATATATATATATATATATATATATACTTTTGTTATTATCTAGCTTGTTTTTCACTGCCTTTTTTCTTAAAAAGCAAAAAGAAAGAAAGAGGAAAAAGATGACTGAGGGAAAGATTGAATTGAAGGAATAGAGATCACTCATTCAAAGTCAATTTTGCTGTGAAGAAAATCCAAGTCAACTGTTGTGACGGAATTACAGGTAGCACCTTTCTTTTCTTTTTTTTTTTTTTTTTTAACCATACTCCAACATTCGATTTTATTTTTAATATAACAGTAAGTATCCGACTAACAGATCAAACTCTGGTACAATATGGTGTAGAAGTCTAAAAAGAAGTAAATTATATTTAAGAAAACCGCTAGAAAGAAAAGTGTTAAGATAAGTTGAAGAAAACTTTTAGAGGCAATATTAAATCACTTATTGAAAAATATATTAAAATGTTCTTTCGACAAACTTTCATAATAGCATTAGATTAAAAAAAAAGTGATATTGATCAAAGACTGACAAATTTATTTTACTTCTGTTACTAGCTTTATCAGAAAAAAATCCGATAGTTTTCAATGACAATATTACTGAATACAGGAGAGATTAGTAATTGGTACATTGTATATGTTTTCTTTCCTTATTTTGAAGCGATAAATCTTTACTTTTTTTGTTTTGACTTCACTTTCAGGCTGGCACTGTTCAGAAAAGTAAAATATTTAAAAATTCGACGATACTCAAATAATAAGTTTTGAAAATATATTTAGAGAATTGCATTTTTTTAAAATTTGCTTTCCATAATTATATAAAAAATAATGATTTTGGGGTGGCATTTGGGAATGCAAATTATGTTCGTTTCTAATCATAATATGGTTGTCGGTCAGCGGCGCAAATCTGTGATCAACATTGGGGGGGGGGGTCAAGTAAGACCGTTTTCTTTCTTTCTTTTTCTGTTCTTTTCTTCCTTTTTCTTTCTTTTTTTGTTAAGCGATGTTCAAAATATTTGTGAATTTAGAAAATAATCCTGTGGAGGATAAGGGGAGCAGATTTGTCTTCAACATTGGGAGGCGGGGAGATTTGAGGCTTCTGCGGGGACATCAATTTCATCTCACTTTCCGTTGTGGGAATCGACACAAATCATCACATATTTTCCCCAAAACACATTTCAAATCGGATTATTGTGGGCAAAAGTCCCCCCCCCAGTTCCAAGATTGGAGGGGACATGTCCCCCTCATCTCACTGGGATTTGCGCTAGTGGTCGTGATGAAAGTTTTGAGACAGCATTTGTGCAGTCTTCGCCAGTTCTTTGTCATGTACGTAATTGCTTCCTTGTATTTACCTTCTATGCGTGGTTTCGTGTTTGGCACACGAAAAGCCGATTATCCTGGAAATCTAGCTAAGGCCCAGAAAGATTATTTTGTTCTTTCATTGTCTGGGGATAAGATCCTACTGTCTTCCTAAAAGGAAATCAGCGTCACAGTTTTATTAATTGATGTAAAACACTGTAATTTTTCTTATATCCCGTGTATTTTAACAAATATTATCTGAGATGAATATAAAACCAAACCAGTTGGAGTAGCAACTCTTTGTGAACCCGAGCCGCTACAACATCATTTGTTAGCGACGAGCTAAACTACGTCCAGCTTAGGGACGAATACGCAGTGAGTACACTGCGTCACCCTTTCTCTACTTTGTGTATCGGGAGCTTTCTAGTCCTAGTGACTGTCATAACTTTTATTCATGTGGCTCCTCAGTTTACCTGACGACGCTGGGTGGACGCCGGAAATAGGGAAACATCGACCGGATATCGAACCCGGAACCACGTCGCTGAGATGTGTCCAACGCTCTGACCACTAGATACGGTTTTAACGAATATAATTTTAACAAATATAATCCTTGGTTTACCTGTCATCTTCGTCAGAGATCTCTTGAACTTGACGTAAATAGGATGCATATTGCTGTTTTTATTTATCACGTTTTTAACGCATATTTTTCATGTATAATTTTAAATTCAATTGTTAATTTAAAATTTTAATATCTCACCTGATTGTGCATTTTCCTTCTAAATATTAGTATGTGCACCCACGTGTCACTGGAATTAGAATCGTCCTCTTTTTGTAAGTTTTTGTAAAAGTTTTATCTCGATGTCTTCTCTCAATATTTTCTCGCTATATTATCTCTAAGAGAAAATTGTACCAAGCTATTATTGCATATCTCACTTTTTTTTTTGAGTTTTCTGTAAACCTGATATGTTCCTTTGACCTATCCTCTACAGCGTTGCTCTCTGAACTATGTATTACTTGTTATATCTTTTCTTATACAGGATCTTCGAGAAATAATGGTGAGTTTTCATGTGGCTGCTGCGTAAGGCTGATGGCACTTCGGTGATTCAATGGGTAGACCGTTTTTTTTTTGCAATTCCAATAGTTTATTCAGTGCTGAAGTCAAATGCAGTTTTACTAAAATCCACTGTATCCTAACAAGTAAACAAATAAAAGAAATAAAAATAACGTGGCGTGTGCATGTCAATGTTCACTATTCACAGCACTGCCGCGCATCCAGGCGATAATCAATTTCATATCAGATACGTCAACCATGTCTGTCGTAATAGTACCAATTGCCTCGGTGATTCTTGTTTTCAAGTGGTTCACATTATCGATTTTAACACGATGCACAATGACTTTTATAAAATTTCACAAGAAAATATACAATGGTATACGATCGGGGCTTTTTGGGAGACAAGTAACGGGTTCCGATCCACTGATCCTCCAAACAACCAACGAGGCAATTGGCACTGTACGCTAGACATATTTGACAGGATCTGATGTGAAATTGGTCATCGCTTGGACGTCAGTAGTGCTGTGAGTGGTGCCCAAATACAAACATACTGACATGTAAATGCAGTTTAACATGATTTTTTTAAAATCACAGTGCAGTGGATTCTGGTTTTATCGCTACATTTGTTTCTGCATTAATAAACTATTTGAATTACCAAATAGAACAGTGTATCATTGAACAACCTACGCAGCAGCCCCGCGAATCCCCACCTTTCTTTCTCGAATACCCTGTATGTGAATTTGTTTTGTTTGTTCTCTATACAATCCACATCATTGGTTTGGCATACTTCTAGGTAACTACAGGGAAACTGAAGGCTATTTAGAATGTTTAAAATGTTTAAAATGTGTATTTTAATGAGGCAGAGGACAGAAAGTTTATATTGTATCTCAGAAGGTTCTAAAGTTAGATAACCAAAACAACTCGACTGTATTCCAGGTTGCATATCGTTTACAATAAAAAAAAACATTTCTGGAAATTGTAGCTAGCAAAGCAGCGAAAAAATCGACGCGAATTACTAATTAAAATATGCATAACACAAAAATGTTTTTAAACTTTATTTCTGATGTTGAAAGCTTAAATAAACAAAGATCTTGTTGCGCTATCACCTAGTATTTCCGTCGTGCCACAAGCGACACTGTTGGGCTAGAAATGACGCAGTTTAACATACCTTTCCCCAACAGAATGCTTATCAGAAGCTTTTGTCATTCCTTCAGTATGTAGAAACAGTAATTTTAGAAACTGGAAATATAATCTATATAGCAAGTAAACGCAAAGAAAGTGAAATTAATACTATATGTGAAAAGCAATTAATTCGAATATTCCGTTCTCCTTAACGCTTTTCTTAGTATTCTGGTGCATACATCGCGATATGTAGAAATATTGATTTATTCTCTTTTAAAACGAATAGCTAGAGGAATGCCAAGTTTCCGTGTAGGGTTGAGATGGTTATCGAATTTCCCTGCATGTTCCTCTGGTATTTGGAAATTCCATAGATCTGCATAATACCTGACATCGAAAGAATGGAATTCAGATAGATAGTATCGAAATTTTTTATAAGCATCTTCCCTTTTTTCTTAATAGTTTCTCCGGAATTGCTTCTCGGATGATGTATTGAAAATTAAAAGGAGATAGGCGGTTGAAGGCAATTTATCGGAAATATTAAAAACAAAGGTCTTTTTTTTTTTTTAAAGTAATATAAGTATTACAACATATAAGATATGATTCAATCATCTTACGGAATATTTGTGCCATAAAGAATGGGCTAACATGGATAGCAATTCAAGTTTTTTTTAAGGATAAACATAGTGTAACAGGGTGTCTACAAGTTTTGAGAATCAAAATTTCTTGACCTTGGCCAAGTACTACAATATTTTACGGTATTTTGTTTCTAAATCCTCTACCAATGGTCGGTTAAGATGAAAGCAAAAGGTATTTTACACTTTTGTCTTAGCAACTTGTAATTAATAAAGACTGCACATTTAATTTACCTAACTTTATCATCTCAGTGTTACCTCTTAGAATGCACTTGAACTTTCATCCTGGATGGGTATGGCTTTATTTATTGTTGTGTCATAATTAACACTTTCGCTTACGAGACACTCGTAATGGACTATTCGCCATTGCATCTGGTGAAAGACAAGAGGCCCCTTTAACAATTCTGCAGGCCAATTGGTTCTTTTCAGTTTCTTGAACATAGTGATCAAAAATTCTCTGCACTGGTTCTGAGTTGACAGCATCTCCAGATCTTTTAAACCTTTGCAAGCAGCAGAAGCGCCAAAACCAACATCTATATCCTGAGCCATTTTGATGTTGGATGAATTTGTCAAGTCAATGGTTGCGAGCTTCCTTGCGTTGTTTATCCCATTCATGACATTTTTTTTTCGAATGACTCTGGTTGAAATACTGTACAGTTCCCTGTACATGAATGACAGAAGTGAATCATTACACTGAAATGTGGCAAGAGAGAGCTCCAATTCAAGTGCAACTGACTGAAGAAATTCAAGCTTTACAACTAGAAGCTGATCCCGCAGAAATTCTTGAACCTTTTCAAAGTTCTTAGTTTGAGGAAGTATTTTTCGGACAGCACTCAGATACTTCCTAAGAGGCGTGATCATTTCTAACGCTCTTTTAATGACTTTCGAGTTTTCCAGCCACCTGATTGCACAAAACTTTAAAAGGAAATCCTAAGGTACCAGAAAAGTGTGTGTAATTTGCTCTTCTGGAAGGATTATCATTGAACAGATAAAGAAGAGAATGAAGAAACTCATGAAGTGACCACCTAATCTTGTTATGAGCAGTTTTGTAGGCTTCATGTACAATATGCAAAGAACATGTTCCCTCGCACAGTGGGACGAAATGTCGAAAACGTGGACAAAAGTCCAAAAATTAAAGGTTCGATTTAGTGATTTTTATCTTTTGGGTTGGCTAGAGTATTGTTGGCACTACTGAAATCCGGCAATGGGATCGGTCAGCTGTTGTTTGTTGAAGGGACGCAGCAGGTCAAATGTGGAGTTCGTTTATTAGTGTCGCGTTAGGATATATCCACGAACAATAAAGTGCATGTTCAAACGTGGATACAAGTTTGCAGTCAACACTGATTCCAAATATTGAAAATGGAGGGTGCTCAGCAAGGTATGTACTGAATTATAAATGCATAGTCACTTGCTATATGATGCATAAACCATTGTTATTTGAATTAAGAATTATATTGAAAAATAATTTTAAAAAATCATATAATTTAGTTGAAAGCAAGAGATAAGTTAAAAGTTCCACGGAGTTCCACTCAGTTACCCTTTTTTTTCTAAGCTAGGCTATATTAACTTCAAGATAAAACGACAAACTCCTTCTACTAGCTTCTATTCCGTCAATGAACAACAGATGGAGACACGGCTGCAATATTTCAATTTTTCATATCTATATTTAAAAGTGCAGGAAAATTCTCAATAGTGTTCAATTTGGACGAAACTTGGTTTTGTATAGTAACTGACCTTGCTGATTACGAATATGATGTCAAAATTTGAAAATTCTAAATGTTGAGCCCAATATGAAGTAAATTGCAAAATTGATATACAGAAGTAGAAATTTTTTGTGAATAATTACGCGATATTTTATTCCGTTTTCTAATGCTATTGATTGTATGTTATGATATGATGTTGAAAGCTTCATTTTCTTTTCAATTTCTGCTAGTGACACTAATACCATGCAGTATTCCAGAAAAGAAATCTTTTTGGAAATAAAGCAGCATTTAAAGTGCGACATCATCGTCATAGTTGAGAATCTGGAAAAGTCTCTAAGTGAAGAGTGGGCATCCTGTTAAAATACCGGAAACCATGAAGTCGACTATTAAAGTGTTATGTACCAAACTAAAGACTAAATTTTGTGAGGCGAAGGGCCGGGAAGATTATTTCTTAACGAAAAACGAATCATGGCTGGATGCTAAGCTAGACCTCTCTGTGACCAAGACGACTAAAAAGCGTAAAGCAACTGGACGACCACCAGCAGAATTTGATAAGATTTCAGATAAATCTAAACGCAGAAGGACGGAAGATATTCGTGCAAATTATTAGATATATAACTCATTTTCTAATTTTTGTCGTATTGTATCAACTATTTATCCTTTTGAATTTTGAACATTCCCTGTACGATTCATCATCACCTCACTTATCAACATATAAACACAAGTTTCGGACTTGATTAATTTTTTTTAAATTTTGACCGCCATATTGCATCCACCGTTTTGAATTCCCCAATTGTAAAATAAAATTCATAATCTGCATGCTCAAAAGCATGTAAATACAAATTTTGGACTTATTGATTCGACTTTTTTGAATGTTTCCCGCCATATCAAATCCGCCATCTCGAATTTTGAAATTTGAACACCAAATTCGAAATCAGCATGCTTGGAAACATATATTTACACGTATTGGACTTATTTACACGATTTTTTCAAAAATGATGTCCGCCATATTGGTTCCGCCATTTTGAATTTTGCAATTTTGACATCATATTCGCAATCAGCACGGTCAGTTACTATAAAAAGCCAAGTTTCGTCCAAATTGCACAATAATTAGACTTTTGTCCACGTTTTCGACAATTCGTCCCACTGTGCCACGTCAAAAATTTCTGGCTGATTTGGATCATCTTCAATTTTGAGGCGTTCCTTCAAATCTCGCAAATATTTTACGTTCACGTTGGGACAGTCTATTGCAAATTCTTGACCTACCGTACCGTTTCTTGACTTTTCTTGACAATCTTTACCTAGTGTTCGATTACTTGACTTTTCCTTGACTTTCTTGATCTGTAGACACCCTATGTAAGTTTATTCAAAGTTTTCCGGTTACTTTCCTCTTTATACGCGTACAGCATAATTCCATAAATGATTATTTATCCGGGAGCGATGTAGTGGCTCTCTCATTCATCTTATTTGTAGACGAAAGACGATGTAGTGAGGAGAACCCTCTTTGAACACTGTGAGAGTTTATCTTGTATGATGCTCTGTGCACCTCCGAACTGTACTGAATCAATTGCATGATCGTCTGTGCACTCACCAATTGCACTGAATCCAATGCATGATGATCTGTGTACGTCAACTGCACTGAATCCATTGTAAGATATTCTGTACATCCTCAATTGCTCTGAATCCATTGCATGATGATCTGTACACCCCAAACTGAACTGAATTCATTTGCATGATGATCTGTGTACCTCTAACTGCACTGAATCCATTGAATGATGTCTTGTGCACCCTCTAAGTGCACTGAATCCGTTGCATAATGATCTGTGCATAACTGAACAGTATTGAAGCCATTGCATGATGATCTGTGCACCTTTCAACTGCATTAAATCCATTGCATGATGCTCTATGTACCCTCAACTGTACTGAATCTATTGCATGATGGTCTGTGCACTTGTCAACTACACCGAATGGAAACCTTGATCATCATACGGAGTCCACGTTATTAGTAGGTTCTGTCCTTTATAGCCTCGTTTGGTGAGTTGAAGATTAGCACCCCTTTCAGTACTGAGATTATATCAGACGTTTATCTGTAGTTTAAGATGGAATTCGAACTAGTATAAGGGGGCGCGGTGGCTCAGTGGTAGAACGTTCACCTCCGGTGCTTTGGGTTCCTGGTTCGGTCCCAGCTCGCGCCGTGTAGACTTTGTGGTGGACAAAAACCGTGCATATTCGTGGGACGCAAAACTGAAAGATTTCATTTTCCAACTAGTGTAGTAGCTTCAAATTTCAGGGTTCTCCCACCGGGAATCCAACCCGAGACACCGTACATCAAAGGCGCGCGCTCCGTTAGCCACTAGAACAGTGAGGTGGGCTTCAAAATCTTGGCGTTCTATAAGGACGCAAAACAACAATTCAAACTCATAAATTATTATTTAATTAAATTTACACCTCATAAATTATTATTTAATTAAATTTACCCCTTCAGCTTAATGGTATATCCATGGTCCAATAAAACAATTTAACTTTCATTTTCTGTTTAAACTTCATTAATAACAATGGAAAATTCTAACCGGAAGTTCCTTCTTTTAATATATTTTTAAAATCTTTTTTTTCTTTCTTTCTTTATTACATATAAAGTGAATTATGCCACATCCTCTTCTGTTTCTACGGTCTCAGGATATTTTTATAGTGCGTGGCACATAGACCTCTCTCTTTCTCTCTCTCTCTTTCATATATATATATATATATATATATATATATATATATATATATATATATATATATATATATATGGGAGGTATGTGTATTCCTGCCTGTGCCTGCGTACATGTGTGTGACGCTGGTGTATGCGGTTTTCTTTTCATTTTATTTCCTTCGCTTTTTTTCTACGAGTCAATTTGATTAAGTATATCTGAAAGGAGTTTTGCCACATTTTCCCTCCTCCCATGGATCGCTCCATTTCCCCTTTTGGTTTATCTCTTTTTATCCCTCTTGCTTTCTCCGCAATGAAATGTGTCCTCTGTCCCAAAAGAAAATGCGGGGGGGGGGGGAAGAGAGAAAATGGAGAAATTCGTTTGATGTGTACAAGAGGAAGAGAAGATGACCACTACGCACAAAATACAACTAAAAAAAGAGAGAAAAAGGAAACGGATGAAGAGGGAAAGGAAAATCAAGTTTAGTAGGAAAGTCGAAGGTCGTTTCATCTTGCGTGCGTGCGTGCGTGTTGCTTAGGGTTCAGGATAATTGGAAGAATGCATTTGATACAGTTCTCTACTCCAGTATGATACCATGACAAAGATATAAGATCGTTTCTGATAAAGTAAGGTAAAAGAGCAGTAATGCATTTATTTTGTAATTTTTACAAATAGTTTCTGTGTTACTTTTAGCGGTATGTACGCCACGGTTTAGGGCCGTGAATTTATCACTGTTAGAAGTATGTGATACATATAATATAATATACACAATACAATTCATAAATTTTAAAGAAACAGTACCAAAATTTAAAGATTTTTCATAAACATTCGTTTTTTTCTTTATCTCGAAAACTACGCATACGAATTTACCTTTGATCATCCCATTTTGTTTAATTTAATGTATTGATGTATGTCTTTACCTTTGTACGATATTATAATTAAAAATTAAATTTAAGAACCAATCGTAATTTTGGGATGTGTCTTACTAACGCCATACCGTTAATAAGTATGTACTATCATAATGAAAATCTTGATGAAGGTATACATTAGTGTCACTTTTATCTCAATCGTATGACACCAGTTTTTACGTTTGCAAATAAAAAGAAAAGAAGAATTCGTTGTGGTGGATTTTCTCATAAACTGCGCATAAGGATTTACACTCACCGACATAATTTTGTTTAGGTTGATGAGTTGTGCCGATTCGTATATGTCTCCTTTTTGGACTTTTTTTGTGAAACGCTGTTAATATTGTAGAACTAAAGCATGTTGCTTTTTAATTTACGCATTATTGAAATGTACAGGGCAAATCAAAATGATGGACCCAATTTTAGAAGTGGGCGGGCAAGGTGGCTCAGTGGTAGAGCGCTTAACTCTGGTGCGTGGGGTCCCTGGTTCAAACCCCGGCTAAGTAAGTTTGTGGTGGACAACATCGTGTTCATGAGTTTTATCATGGTACTCCCGTTTTCTCCCACTTTCTCATTCCACCAATTCTTCCATCATCATTCAGTTGCTTTAGTCATCATCTCTCTCAGCTTAAAGGATGTACAGTAATCGTGGAAAGTTAAACTTAAACATTTCATTTTCCGATTTTCGAACTTTATTCTGTGAAATGTAACAAACATACAGTATGTTATTTTGAGACATGCATTTCGGAAAGTTAACTTTCAGAGATTAGTTTCCTCACAACTTTTCCACTTTTCTACCGCTAAGAGACAAAAGTGAGCAATTAAGGTAAATCAGAGATCTTTCTGTGTGCTTTGATTATCATGTAAACAAGTCGATTATTGGTGTGCAATGGCATTCCTGAACCAAATATCCGAGAGACCCACCTACGGGGAAGGTCATTCATTAGTGGTATGAATATTTCAGAGATTCAGGATGCATCTGTAAACGAAAATTAACTGGTTTGCTATTAACCGCAACATGCTACAAAAGGTTTGACAGAAGCGAGAGGCTGTCGGCTTGATGTGTGCAGTGTTACGCGAGGTGCTCATGTAAGAACACTTGTGATATTTGAAGAAAACGTTGATAGTTTATCTTGCTTAGGACATGTTTCACAATAACATAATTTATGTTTAATAGATTTCACAGAATAAATTTCTAAAATCGTTTCCATCATTATGACTTGCCCTGTATTTTAAATAATAACTAACTACTCCTGATATAATGAATGAAATAAATGAATTCTGCTGAGATTCATAAGAACTTAAAGAAGAATTCGGCAGATACAAGTGTAAAACAGTTTTAATTGACTTACACTCTTCTCAATTGTGAAGTACATATACCCTTAGGTATTTATACTATTCACTATGGTCTATTACAGTTCAATAGGTCTATACAGCAACAGGGCAGAATATTTGGTAATTAGTATCAAAGATCTTACTACGGGTGCCTACGGGTGACGGTTGGTACATTTATCTATATTTCAGATCATTTGGAGGCGTGATTGTTTGGTGATCTTGTAACAGTTGATCTTACATGGTGATCTATGTGCACGACAATTGCACCGAGTTCAAGCCCTAGTCATGGTTAATAGGAGGTCAGGTTCTTCATAACCTTGGTATTACATAAGAACGCAAACTCTACTACCTCGGGACGACATAAACCACAAGAGTAACTACCAGGGGTAAAAGTGGATCTGAAAAGGTAGGGAGACAGTAGGTAGCAGCATGACACCACGCCGTCCCCCTGCCTAACTTTGCCTATTGTAATTGTTTAGGAATTGGGGGATGCCGTACATAATTTTTTGGTGGTTTGGGGGTAGCGTCCCCCGCATTCCCCCTCACTTTTACCCCTGATGACTACTATGCTTTATATTATAGACACACCAGGCATGTATCCACACAGTTCTGTTGAGATGGGCCCAAGCCTTCGGAAAGATGTCAATACTACAAGCCACTACGTCTATCTAGTATTGAACGGGTATTATTCTTCACCCCAAAAAGACGATAAGTAATTGTAAAATACTTCCATCTATATTTTCAGGAAAAATGATAAAACTAAAGAGAAAAGGTACAGATAATGCGTAAGATCAAATTTTCATATTCTGCTGTAAATACGAAAATATTTATTTGCGAGATATAAACAAAATTATAATAAATGTTTTCAGAAAACTGTATCAAAGAAAATAACTCCAAAAGCAAACTAGTCTGTGTGGATTTTCTTATTAGAAATTATTCTTGCCATATTGTACGATTGTTGGAGAAATTTATTTATGTAGCATGAACAAAATTGTCTGAGTCGTTATTGAGAAAATCGTTGGGAAAAACTCACCAGTGACGTGTTGTTTGACACGATTTTGTCGTAGTACTATTTTCATTGAAGTTTTATCAGATCTCATTATCGTGAAGATTTACACACACCTTTTGTAAAAGATAAGGGTTGCCAGTTATATGCTGTGCAATTCAAGAAAAATGAATTTTTATATACTTAAGAAAATGAAATCAAATATTTTAGTTTTATGTTCCATGATTATGCCGTGTAGCCTAAGAAGACAGTAGTGATGAGAATGAATGAAAAATAATAGAATAAAGAAAGTAGAAGAAAATGGGAGAAGTCTGAGAAAACTCATGCACATAGTGTTTGTCCACCACAAAACTCACTTGGCGCGAGCTGGGACCCAACCAGAGACCCCAGGCACAGGAGATGTACGCTCTACTACTGAGTCACCGTGGACCCTATATACTTAAGAAATGTATATTCAACCTCTGTTCTAAGTAATCCCCGTTGGTAGTAATTCACTTCCTGTGCAAGTCCTTGAAACTCCTTGTGTACTTGGGATGGCCTTCAGCTGGGTCGTAACATTACATTGAATTTCCAAAGTTTCCAATAAGCTCTGGCCTTTCAGGGCTGATTTCAATTTGGGAACCAAGAAAAAGTCAAGAGGTGACAAGTCTGGGGAGTAGGATGAGTGATTGAGTGACACAACTTCCCTGTTGGCCAGGTACTACTGCACCAGAAAGACAGTATGTGGTGTCCTGCCCTTCGCGGATACATTTAAACCACTCATAAACACACTTCAAAGTGACAGCACGTTCTCCGTAAACTGTTGCCAGTCTTTTATGAGTTTCTTTAGTGATTTGCCAAGTTTGAAACAGAACAGCATAATCGTTCGCTGCTTCATTTTGGTATTCATTTTTGGTTTCGACCGCACACACTACCCTTTCACTGTTCACTGTGCTGTTTACATACGATAAGCACACTCGCAGCGCCGCCGTTCCGGAATCTGTTCAGACATGTTTTGAGATATTGTGGCTTGGGATACGGCGGTGATGCACTCTTACGGCTGTAAGCAGTATGACGCCATCCATCGAACTTTCCGGACGGAATTTGTATAATAGTTCGGACAGTTGTAAGAATAGAAAAAGTTACGAAAAGTCAATTTAACGAAAGTACACATGTTAACTTACAAAGCGCAAAGTTTATCTCGTATAGCTCTTCTGTTAATTCTAACTCGTTTTTAATACTCGCAGCAGATTTTCTGTAGAAATTACACATAAGAAGTACATAAGAAGTAGGGTTTATGTGCTCAGAAGCATTAAATAAAGTAATAAGTATAACATCCCATCACATTTGGTTCATACTCCTAGGCAACCCTTGTCCCCTGGATTCTGTACAAACTGAACGTCGTCCATTAAGGACAATATAAATCCCAAATAAAATGCTGCTATTAACTACTGAAATTTATGATCAAAGCTCAATTCTGAGACATTTTATCAGGTCATCATGTTCTCTCAGATGATAAGCTATTGACTGTATCCTATCGTCAAATCTTATATACATTACTTTTCTTGTCTTCTGAGTAATACCCTGCATTTTCTTTGTTCTAAAAGCATAAAAATTAAGTATAAGATCTTTGCATTTTCTTTGTTCTAAAAGCATAAAAATTAAGTATAAGATCTTCCTTCAGTACTTTCACAAGCTTAAAAATGTGCAGAGAGATTCTGCATGTTATTTTGTTTTATCGATGCCTCTGACTGTTACAATCTCCAACTTTCCGGAAGAAAATATGGATTTTCCAACCATTGCTCCGTTAAGTAGTTGAACACTTACTTTTTGTCCAGTCGGGCAATCCTCCGTGATGATCAACCAACGATCAGAAATATACTATACGGGAACTGGTTTCAGTGCTGCACACATCCGGACGTGATTGTGCATCTCTTCATCCTTAAGATAGTCATCGACTAACCCTAGACTCTGTAGTTTCCGCCAGATACTCTGGTTGAAATGGTAGTTGCAGCATGAAATCACTGGATTTGAAAACATAAAACGTAATGCATTAATCGCTGCTGTTTCAAAATCCACCTTCACTCTCTTGGGTGATTTTGTTCACACCAAGATTTTTTTTCACGAACGAAAGTAGATGTTTGTACGTGTTCTGTTTTATCATGAAGCAAAGCGTACAAAACTGGCACAAGAGTACAATAATTCCTAGACCAGCATGCTGTGAAAGAGTCTATGCTGATGGTTGAAGTTGTCAGTATTATATGCTCTTTCATATTGAAGACCCAAGTATTGAAGTTTTAATCTTACTAGTACGTTTTGAGGATTAATCAAGAGATCTTATATTTGAGATTAAACTGATCCAACACAACAACAATATATTCTGTCAAAAAGTATTCGGAATTTCTCATTTAAAAAGCCAGCATAAAAGATTCTTTATTTTTTTTCTGCTGTAAGATGACAGAACTGTGCCTAGTTACGATGTGCAATATGAACGCGATAGATCAACTAGGTTGTTCACATCTGCTGATTTAATTAGTCGAATTCAAGTGTGTCCTGCGAGTTTTACAATGAATAAATACATTGAACAAAGAGTTGGTCTGAAATTTTGTGTAGCTTGACGACCCAGTTGTCAATCAGTGTTATCGAACTCAAGCATACGAGTGGTACAAAGTATTCAAAGAAGACCGAGAAGTGTATAAAGATTTGCCTTCAACGTGTTCGACGGATGAAAATATCAACAAAATGAAAGAAGTCGTGATGGGAAATCGTCATGAAAGCTTGACAGAAATTGCCCTAGATCTCAACAGTTTACACGAAACCGTTTATACCATTCTTATTGATAATTTGGGTATGAGACATCGCCGCTCGACATGTTCCGAAAGAGCTAAATTTTCTCCAAAAAGAACATTGGGAACAAGTTGCTATAAAGCCATGCTCGATCGGTCCAGATCCGGTTCTACATTCATGAAATGCATTATTACGGGAGACGAGACATGGGTTTACGAGTTTGACATGGAAACAAGTCAACAGACTGTTGAACGTAGAGGGAAAGATGGACCAAAAAAACATAAAACTCTCTCTAAAATCAATGTAATGCTAACTGCTTGTTTCGATTACTGTAGTGTGCATTCAGAATTCCTGTCAGAGAAAGAATACTACTTGAGCGTCATTGGGCGCTTATGTGAAAATATTCGACTTAAAAGACCTGAACTGTGGATGAACAATTCAGGGATTGTGTACCATGATAACATACAAACACACAAGGCGATTCTTGTGAATGATTTGTTTGGTGAAAAATTCAACGAAATTCTTGATCAAGCTCCGTATTTACATGATATGACCCAGATGACTTTTTCCTGTTTCCAAAACAAATTACCACTTGGCGGAACACGTTTTGATTAAGTTGAATCCACCAACCTAAGTTCTCTGAAGAAGCTAAGGCTATCCCGGAAACTGACTACAAAAAGTGTACGATGATTTTAGTGAATTGTTGACATATACGTATTGCTTCAAATAGGGCATATTTTTATTGACGAATTCTGGGTATTTTTCTCTTTGGCAAAATGTACTCCAGGCGTTATATACACTTTATACCCCAAGTATGTAAGCTTTCAATCTCGTCAATATTTTTGAGGCACAATTTTTTAAAAAAGCTTTTAACCTCTGGAAATCACAACTGTTTAGCATCAGTTTAAATAAAAACAATACTCTACCTGTATACTAACACTGACTAGCCACAACATTTTGATAACCTATCTAACATCTTGTATGTCCATCTTTTTATCGAGATAGCAGCAGTGCGGTTTGATATGGAAGCAATGAGGCCTTGGTAGATAGCTCTAGACATGGCTTACCACATCTGAACACGCGCCACTTAATTCCTGTAAATTTTATGGAGGGAGTCGATAAACTCATATCTGACGTTTAATGACATCCGAAAGATTTTCAATTGAGTTCATATCGGGTGATTCTGTGTGTGGGGGGAAGCTATTGCACTAATTGAAATTCACCACACTATATATAAGTTCCCAAGTCATAATGGAGCCACCACTGGTCTGTCGCAGGCACGTAGCCAAGGGGAAGGGGGGGGTTCGGACACCCCATTCGAGACCAGAATTGAAAAAATTAACGAAGGATGAAACAAAATGAAATGAGAAAAAGAAGGATCAGCGTTAAAAATGAAATAAAAAGTACAGGAAGCTTTTGGTTACTCTTTCTTATGAGGAGATTTGTATTACTTGCAGATACATGGTGGCGAGGTGAGCGAGATATCCTGAAAGAGTCAGGGAATTTGAAATTTCTAGAAAAGTTAAAGAATTCTCAGAATTTCTGCTACTAGTCAGGGAGATTTCAAGCTTCCGAAAGCATAGTGGCGTTGAGTAACAACGTGGACATTTTTTATCATAATTTTTCGTAATCGCATCCTTGCAGAATCAAACATGTTCTTTCAAAAACAATTT
Source organism: Thermobia domestica (assembly GCF_964235325.1). NCBI lineage: Eukaryota > Metazoa > Arthropoda > Insecta > Zygentoma > Lepismatidae > Thermobia > Thermobia domestica. The sequence goes on along the minus strand of NC_137462.1, from coordinate 151,218,251 downwards.
TCTACTGTTCCTTTAACCTGTCATTTGGAACCGACAGTAGTTGACGGAATAATAAAAACAAAAAAAATATATGGAAAAGGAGTTCTATTAGCATTTGATTCAACAGAAAAAGGAACGCAGATATTGTAAAATATTTTACAAGGCTTTATTGAGTATGTACTTTTTATAATAGTGAATATGTACTTTTCGTAATAGTTAAGATCATAATGAAAGGAAAATTGTTATATTTAAATGAACAGAGGAAGGACGTAAATATTGTAAAATCTTTTTCAATACATTTTTAATTCTTTTATTACTCGAGATATCTTCATAGTTTGTTATTAAAATACTTACCAACATATCCTCATTTTATTGTCCTAACAAACCAATATATGTTGATAGTAAAGTAGTTTACATTGATCAAACTCCTGAGCCTTCAGAATTTCATATCAGCCTTCCGTCCCCCGTTACGAAATCCTGGCTAAACGAACCAATATATATTCCAGTAAAATAGTTTAGAATGATCGAGCCCCTGGTGTGATGATCACAGTATTTCTGTCATGGACCCCTCCCCCTTCACGAAATCCTGGCTACATGCCTGTCTGTCGTCATCCTACTCTGCATGTCTCGAACAGCTGTTTCCTGCAAGAAGAATAACTCTGACCTGGGCATCGATCTAATGAAGGCAATATCATGGTTCATCGGACTATTCCAGCATTGTGTCATTGCTTTTATAACGACACATATATTAGGCCACACAGTTCGATTATTTTCACTAATGGTATCATTAGTATCTACTATTCACTGTATACAGTAAATGATAACACATTAGCTGATGTAACTTAAATCTCCAGTATATTATGGATATAAGTATTATACACGACAGCAAACTTATTTGCTTCCTTGTAGTATGTCGTTCTAACTCCTCATCGTTACCATGACGACCAAATCAACATACAAACTTTAAATTATTAACCAACAAATCTATATTAATCTATACAACTTTAACAAGGATCTTATAAAATAGAGGATCTGTCCTTACAACAAAATCTTGAAACCATACGTCACAATTTTACCACCCCTACTCTGCCCACTCCGCCCAATAGGATCGCAATGTTTCGAGCCCACAATCATGGTGGAAACGAAAGTAGCCAATCAGACGATGGCGGAGACGAGAGTAGCCTATCAGACGTGCCTATGTTCGGTTGTTTTTTGGCTTCATCGATTTAATAGGATGAAGATACATATGGGCAAATCCTCTTTATAACATCCTTGAACTTTAAACTAACTTGCTCTTTCTTTTCTTCTTCTTCTACTTGATATAACATTTAAAAGCACTTTTGCCCTAAAGCCGGATATACACCAAATATTATCTAAACGTTATCGTTGCACTCTGCAGTCCAATGTCGATGCATGTGTCTATTCCAGCCATAATCGACGAAGCTATAAAGTTAGCATTGGTACACGTGTGGGATGTCGATTGCAAATGTATTTTACAGTGTACGGTGAACTATGTGCTCAAAACTCTCGTGCTTACTCCCTGTTAAAATCTGCTGTTAATTGTGCCACAGTTTGCGCCCTATCCTCTTGTGCTAACCTTGACAGTGTACTGCATCCGACATCTTTAATGAAGTGTGGCCCTCCCATATCTTTTGGTTTGGGTAAGTTGAAAACACTTACCATAGCAGCTCTCAAACACCAAACAACTTGTGTTCTTTCCAAGATGATCTTTCCCAGTCGTCTGACCATCACAATCTGGTTCCTATCAAACTCTAATCGCCGGTCTTTCCCATTTTACACACAAGGATCACACTGGCTGATCAAGTGAAATTGCTGTCACCGCGGTTCTTCTGTGTTCCGTGCCTATTATGTTAGCCCAACGAATTTTGTTTTTAAAAAGTAGGATTGGTAACAATGTTTTTGCAGATCAAGTCTCTCATATCCCAAGTATGTGAGGCTTTAACCTCACCAATATTTTTTTTTTAGATTTAACCAAAAATCTGTTAACATGAGAACTTGTAACCTTAAAAAAATATTTTATCTTTCAGCCTAAAATAAAGTAACTTCAGCATGGGATATGAGATATTGATAGCTATCATTAGTCATCGTTACCCATGAAAATATTAACGGATTGACTCCATGAAGAAACTCGGCCGAGATACTTGCTCTAGCTGACTATCGAGAAAAAAACACAATTGAAAAATTCGCTTTTGTTCAAGATTATCTTGTGGAGCAACGGCCGGACGTACCAACAGTACTTTCTTATAAGACCCAGTTTCTTAAGAAGTTACATTTTAGCAATTTACAAATTTGACCGATGTAAAACTCAAGTAAAGTTTTACGAAACGCATTTCTTACGTAACTTTGGAGATTGGTGCACGAGAAATGAGAAAGAGTGTAGAAAAAGAGAAGGAAAAAGTGGGCCAAAACGTTTTAAATTCTGATGGATATGTTCCTTGTAATATATACAAACTGGGAACATCTTTATCTCCGTTTTCCCAAATATGTTCTCTCATAGCCATAACGTCATGTTTCAAGAGCATGGAAAAAAAGAAAAGAAGAAGAAGGAGAGGAAGATGTGGTTGAGCAAGAGGAAAAGAGAGAAGGGAGTAAGTGTGAGTAGTAGAGTGGAAAAAAATATTGGTATCGGCACAGTGGAGGCAGCAAGCGGTACTTTTCGTTCCTCTTCTGTTCGGCTAAAAGCGCTGCGGTGTTGTTTTCTCTCGAGCAAGCAACAGAAAAAACTCCACATCCCACCCATACCGTTCGTTCGCCAGATGAAGAGAAGGAAGTTTCACAAGTTGGCGCTTGGGGGCCGGCGCTTTGACAAGACCCAGACAAACCAACTCAATCAGCTCGGGCCGTCTTTCACTTTACCATGCCAACTTCCATAGTCTTCCTTCGCAAGTTACGAGAACGAATCCCGACGGCTTCAGGGCCAAGAAGTCCTTGTAACGTCTTTCTCGTTTCTTTTGCTCTTTCTGTAGTTACTACATGGAGCACTTCTTCCTTTCTTTATCAATATAGATAGGATGTTGATCTTCCTTAAATAAACTCACTGAGTAAAGAAAGGGTTACTGTGTTGCAATATCACAAATACATATTGCTCTGAACAATCTTTCTGGGGTTAAAATGACTCAATGGTACAGCGATAATATCAAGGAGTGACGACGTTAGAGGAGGCAAGGAAGCGAATGCCCCCTTGGTGGCCATTTCTGCCCCCGACTGTCCCTATATATATGTCTTGTGATTTCAAACTATTCTTTTCGATATATATAGGTGCCCTCCGAAAAATGTCTATGCCCCCTCATCTAGCTCCAAGAAATTAAAGCTTGTGTCGTCACTGACATGAAGGGTCTCTGGTTCAATTCAAGATCATTCCCGTTTCGTCTCACTTTCTTCATTCTACCAATTATTTCATAATGTACATATTTCAATCTATCCTCTCACCAGAGTATAGCCGTAGGATTATAAATTAAAAATTTGATTCTATGGTGTGCACATATTTTACAAATAAATGATTAAATACTTAGCACTTTTACCTGGGATTCGACTTGTCTTGGTTATTGGGTCTCTGGGATCCAAGTGACTTCCATTGAAACGACATTACTTCGGTTTGCCATACTCATAAAAGCCCATGATTCATCCTCTGTGATGGTATTGACTAGGAATGTCACATTGTTGACGGCTTTTTCTCTAGTTTCCAGTTGGTGACACGAGTGTCCTAATGGTCCTTTGTGAGAGTTGTCGGCACGAATTTTGCCGATACACGTCGCATTCTAGATCTTCGTGTACGACTTAGTAAGATGAGCCAATGGAAATATTTAACTCCTCCACAATTACACGGACAGTCAATCGAAGACCAGATCTCATAACTGCACTGATGTGGTCAATTTTCTTCTCATTCTAACGGATGACCAGGGCCTTATTCCGTACCGATTTATTTCAAGTCAATACAAAATTTATGTTTGTTTGTGATAATCGGCATAACAGTTAGATATAATTACTTCCTGCAAATTTTGCAAAGACCATCATGAAGTAAGGCCCGTTTGTCCTTTGGTACGTACCCAGTATATATTAAGGAACGAAATTACCTAAATCACCTCAATTACCTTGGTTTAAAAAAAATTGTCTCGTTTTCTAATTGCTGCAATACCCTTGTAACTTACGCTGAAATATCTTGATAGCAAAAACATATTTGAAATAAGAATTGAGGCTTTCTTGGTGGCGAATATTATAGAGATGTTCTCGGGATATCAGCCAGGTGAAGACCGACGATAGAGCCGACGTTCCAAGAACTGACCTCGTTCTCGTCTTTATGCTGAGACCAGTTCATGTATACTATATATAGGAGAGGTAAGGGGGGAAGTTAAGAGTTGAGTTGATTTTGAGTTTAACGTCCCGTTCAGCAGCGAGGCTATGTGACGTGGACCTACTGATTAACGTGGAATCCGAACCACATGAGCTCCCGCCAGGAATCGAACCCGGGTCTCCTGCGCTAAAGGCACGTACGCTAACCGCTTAGCCACAGAGGAGCTCCGGGGGAAGTTAAGAATCCGTGTCTGATTGGATAGTCTATAGCTTTACGCTGATTGGTCGTATTCATATATGCTTTATGACTGGTGTCCATGTCTGGGTGAGTTGAAATCCTGTATCCCTGTTGATATTGCTGGGTTCTTGTAGTATGGCAAGAGATTCTTTAATTATCCTATCCCAGTGGTTTGAGCTCTTTGAAATAACTTTAGTGTCTGAGAATAAAATTCTATGTCCTTCCGTTATACTGTGTGTCCGCCAGGGCTGATTTCTCCGGATAAAACAGTTTGATGTATCTCTCATGCTCCTTGCATCGATGTTCTATTTTTCATCCTGTTTCTCCTATGTAAGTTTTCCCGCATTCGCCTGGAATGCAGTATACTCCTGGTGTTTTTGAGACCCAAATCGTCTTTAACTGAACGGAATAGGTTTCTGATATTTGATGGCGGTCTATGTATGGTTTTGATGTTATCTCTCTTCATGATTCTTGCAATTTTTCCAGATAGTTTCCAAGTGTAGGGCAGGACTGCGATGTTGACTGTATCTTCAGATTCTGTGGTGGTCTTCTTACTGGAAAAGGTCCTTTTTAGGACCAATCGAATGTCATCTTCCTTGTGCCCATTCTGCAGTAAGGTCTTCTTGAGATGTGCAAATTCACTGGAGAAGCTTTCTTGGTCCGAGATGGTTTTTGCTCTAAGCGCAAGCGTGCTGATGACTGTATTGCGCTGTGATTTATGGTGAAAGCTGTTTCCATTAAGATAAAGATCAGTGTGGGTAAGTTTTTTGTAAACACTGTGGCCCAGACTTCCATCAGTTTGCGACGAATGAGGGTGTCTAGAAATGGTGTGCAGCCTTCTGTTTCTATTTCCATGGTAAACTTCATGTCTCAGCATAATCGCCCTGAAGACGAGAATGATGTCAGTTCTTGAAACGTCGGTTCTATCGTCGGACTTCACCTGGCTGATATCCCGAGAACATCTCTATAAAAACATTTATTTCTTTATCCTTGCACAAATACACCTATTTCTATAAGGCAAAATACAATGTGAGCAAGACCGTAGCTCAATCTACTGATGAGAATGTGCAAAAGTTAGATATCGCTCATGTATAAAAGTGTCCCTTTGTTGAACAACTTCCCTACATGTACATGTAAGAAAATTTTGTTTGCATCGCACTCTAAATTATTTTCTACTTTTGCCTTGTGCTTGCCATGCCTCACACCAAAATAGGCAACGCTGTAAGGTTAGGTTAGGTTAGGCCCCAGGTAACCGCTATGCACACTTTTAGAAACGCTGATACGTAGTGAAAAAATCTTATTCAACTTTAATATTTATGTTGTTTTCCAAACATAATGAGGGATAGCAAGATACAATACACCTTTCAAATTTAATTCAGTATTTACTAGTTTTATTTTCAGGTGAAAGTAGGGAAGTTTTGTTGCAGGGGTGCAAAACAGCGATAACAGTCAACAATATGGATAGAAGATGATGATGATCCTCAACAATTTCCACTCTTCTTCTCTCCCCTTCCTCACGCTCCATGACATTTTCATTCTGCTTGCATATATGCATGTATGTACTATATATACAGGGAACATCTGTTCGCATCGATAAATCAGACGCCACTCTTATAAAGAGACCGCAATTCATAATCTGTGTGGCGCAATTAACGAAGATTGAACGAAGCGAAGCATTGTTGTTGTCGTTTCAGATAATTTGGGTTCTAGAATAGTCTCCATCACTTCAATAGATGTGTTCGTAGTTGCTAACAAGGCTTTTTTTGTCTATATTCTTTTTTATGCCCCCTTTTTTGTGCTGTTGCCACGTGCTTGTAATGGAAAAGCTTGTGATGATGGGTTTGTTTTGTTGTGCTATGGAAAAAAAGAGAGTTAATTTTATTGAAACGGGGAGAAAAAATAACTTTGTAAAAACTTCATCTTGATTGAAATGATGTCACTAAATCATCGTATGTTCATCAGCAGGGAATTGACAACAGTCGTTGGGTAGCCGGTCAAGTTAACAATGTTTAACCGCTTTCAATTATATGTATTTAATCAGACAGGATAAGCAGAAAAGAAAAAAATATATTATCTATTTCAGTTTGTGGTGTTGTTTCGTTTCATATTTTAATTACTCTTGAACAATGTGCTTTGAACATAGTAATCATTCTTGTCTGTGAATGTGATTGTCTCTTATCATAGAAATTGACTGTATTTAGTGGTGTCAAAATCAGACGATGAGAAGATTCATATTGTTCTTGTTTATCTATTTGTTTCGGTCTCGTTTTGTGTTGGACTATATAAAGTAGAGTTCAATTTCTATTCATTTCTGTTTGCCGGTAAAATTGTAATTTTTAATGAAATAGGGTATATTCAACTGTAACCAAATTTATTCCGAATATCTCACATTTCATCAATCCTATTATTTTTTATAAAGGATTCTTTGTATAAAGCTGGTAGCTTATCAGTGTGCTGTACGTGCTGCAACTCAAAATTTCCGAAACCTTTAATATTCCGCCCAAACCAGTAGTAGTAGTAGTAGTAGGAACGCCTGCCGCTATTTGCATCTTAATATTATTTCCAGTTTAGACAATTTAGCCATTTTATGACTAAATCTAGTTTTCACCTTGTATCTAGTCAATAAACAGTAGTTTAGCTATTACCTATAATATTGGCCAAACCAACATTCATAATTGCCAGCTTCTAGCCATTTGTCTTTACCAGTAATTGAAAATATTTTTTTCGACCAACACTTCTGTAAAAAATATTTTAAAAAAATAAAATGTGACTTTCTTCTGCTTACAGTAGTGCATACTTATATTCCTACTTCGCAATATTCTTGCTTACCTGTCACAGGGTAGCGGCAATTAATGATTTTCCCTTCCAACAGCTAATTTAAGTTTCATTTAGTGTTTCGAGGGCAATTTTTGCTCATGTTTGTCCTTTTAGTGCTGTTTTAAATCGACATTGCACAGATATATAGCCAACGTTGTTACAAGAACTGGGAACGGAGAAAAGAATTGATACCTCTAGTCAGTGATAAGAGTAAAAGTCTTGTAAATATTATAAACTTGAATTAAGGGTAAAAGTGTTTCATTTGAGAATGTCAGAATGAATATTACGGTATTGATTTTGATACGTAAAGTGAAATTACTGGTATAAAATGTTTTTTATTAATTATAAATTAGCCATAATTTTAAAACAATTTAGCCATAGCTATTTTCTGACAACTTCTGTTTGGAAACACGGACTATTTCAACTAGCAGTCATCCAAGTTACATAGTTGTGATTGGACACATTTCTTAATTTTTGCTGGTTTCGGTACACCATGTTCTCCAGAGTCTGTATCATTGAACTTTGTCTTAAGCTGAAGAAAAGTGCAGCTGAAATCCACCTTCCGAACTCTTCTGAAAGAACCTTTTGGTAAACAAGTTGTAAGTCAAGCAATTGCATTTGTATGATTTGAGCATTTTTAAAGATGGCCGGAGATTCTGTTCGGGATAACAAACTTTCGGGTCAACCATCAACATGTACAACTTATCGCTAAACTTCATGAAGTGATCCTTGGATACAGGAGGCAGACAAACCATTATGTTTTTGTAATAGAGTTGGACTGTCATGCGGGAGGTGTCAATTCCTTCTGAAGGATGATCTGAACATGAGTCGAATTGCAGTGAAGATTGCTCCTCGCTTTTTAAACTACGATCAACGAAACCATTGAGTTCAAGTCAGAATATAACTTGACCACTGTTCCACATCCACCATGCTCATTCTACCTCTTCATTAAAATGGAATTCCAGTTGAAAGGGCGGCGTCTTTACTCCACCGAAGAGATCCGAGTGGAATCGCAATAGTTCTGCAACAGTTCTTGAATACACTACTCCCAGCGGACTATCAGTAGTGCTTCCAACAATGGCAAAATCAATGGAATTGTAGCATACAGGCCCCATGTAACTACCTTGAAGCTGCCCAGTAAAAATAGTTTTTAAGGTGTTTACTATTTTTTTTATACATGATAAGCCTCGGAAAATTTTGGGTAGCACCTTCGACAATAAGCACTTTGAATAAAACTACAAATCTGATAAGTATATTTATTTGAAAGTTTCTGAAATATGTGTAGAAGTGAAGGGAGAGACAGTGTAATACATAGATTTTCGACGCTCACTGTCGATATACTTTGGACATTTCCTTACTTCCTATCAGATGTAACCTTTGCACTACCCTGGTGCATACAAAGATTCCTGCCTAGGAAATTGAGAAGCTGAAAATCGGATCGAAATGACTAAAGATGCTTTGTGCCACATTATGATCATCACTCCGAATAAAACCATTGGAAGACGCCAATATTGGGTTTTCCACTATAAGTAGTGCTGTGAGTTAATAACAGTATTATTTCAACTTCTGTGGCTACTGAATCGCTTGCCTTCTGAACCGCATTATACTAGCAGCACTCCTTTTAGATTATCCACGATACTACTAGAAACTAAGGTTTCAACATCAGTCCTCCAATGTGTTGAAAGGAGGTATTTGGATTTGGGTCATTCTCCAAATAGGAGGACATTTTAAGTAACTCACCAATAACAAAACAATTCACTATAAAGTGAGGTTCTTACTTTTTTCCGTGTCAATTAGGGATGCTGAACTGTATGTTCCAATCCTCGTTATAATTAGTTAGGAATTTGGATGCAATACAAAATTTCTTAAAACACTCAAACGTCAACTCCATGGTATGTGACCAGGTACACTTTTACTTTTATAACATGAAAAGTTTCCTGACTATGGCATCGTGCAACTCCTTTGTAGTTTAATTTAGATACATGAAACGAAAATAAGAAAGAATTAAATGGCACCAACATTAATTACAAAGAAAATAATAATTTGATAGCGCAAGACTGGCAGAGAAAATAAATAAATTTCATATCGACTCCGTGGAAATAAATATTTTCCCAAAGAACTCAACAACTGGCAGGCATAGCGTTACTTCGTTCGTGCATATGGAAAGAAGGTTGACTCCATGTTGAGTGTAAACAATTAGTAATGTGGAACATGCTGTGCACCCCTGGAATATGATTTCTGTAGAAAGGATAAAAGTAAGGTAGATTCGGTTTTTAACCATCAACTCCATGGATACATGAAAAATTGTAGATATTGATTGTAACAAACAAACAAACAAACAAACAAAAGAACGATGAAGAGGTGAAACTTGTGCTACATACTTTGTGCTGTGAAACGCGTTTTAATATTTTTAAAACTGTTGATTCCGTCCCCGAATAAACACAAAATCGTCAACTCATGCCCGTCGACTCTGCGGAGTAACGCTGAAATAAAGAATTGAAAATGAAATGAAAGGAAATATTTCAGTTTAACGTCTCTCGTTTATGCCCTTTAGGCTAAGGGAGACGAATGATGAAGGCAGGCGATTGATAATGGAAGAATTGGTAGAATGAGAATGAGGGAGGAAACGGGAGTACCCGATAAAAAACACGGGCTCGAAATTGTTCACCACAAAGTAACTTGGCCGGGGATGGAACCAGAAGCCCCACACACCAGAGGTAAGCGCTCTACCACTGAGCCAGAGAAGGAACAACAGAGAAACTGAGAGGTTGAGACGAAAAAGAATTCGGAATGATCTCGAGTTATACGACTGAAGGAGAAAGAAAGAGGGTATTCACTTAAAAGGAAGAAACATGCAAAATAAAGGCTATTTATGATAGTGAAAAAGCGCCAAAAGCGGAGAAAGATGTGGAGACAATCCTCAACTAAGTACAGAAAAAAACGTCAGAACAACGAGAACTTTTGCAATTACTTAAAGTATTTAAGCCCTCCAGCAAGTCGTGAAGGAGATACCGTTTCTGAATATAATCATATGCAGCAGCCAGTTACAAGTGTATCAGCGGAAGAAAGGCAGAAAATGAAGGACAGATGGGGAAATGGCATATAAAGAAATTAATAAATTGAAGAAGGAAGAGACGCAATATAAAGTAAAAAATGAACGTTACGAGATGAAATACTACAGTTACGTAAAGGAAAAACCAATGTATCAACTCCAAATTCCAAAGTAAGGCATTTGCTTGTAAACAAAATTGTGACATACGACGAAAACTACTTTTAAATGAAGCTTTATTTGACAATATTGGGCGAGTAAACAACTGTGGACAACTCGAACTTCAGTAGGTCATTAGTGGTTACTTATCAGGAATAATTGTTATAAGATGTCGGTGCATGAAATACTTAAAATATATATATTTTTAGTTGCAAAGTTCTGAGAGGAAATAAAAAAGATGTGAGGCATAAGTCAGTGCTGAAGCGTGAAGAAATATAGTGTACAACGTGATATCAGAGCTTTTCTGGAACGAGATTAATATTCTAGTAAGCTCCCCCCCCCCCAAAAAAAAATTAATAAACCATTACCAGAATGAACAGAACTACAGAAACGCTTTTTAAGTGATACTTTACAAAATGTACACATTAGAGTTTGTGCCCAGAGTATATGTTGTGACTTATGCTACATTCTGCAAAAGATAAAAGACAATGAAGATTGCCTTTGCGTTAGCCAAAAAAATGTAAATTTCATCTCTAGACTGGACTATTTATGACGAATAGATTATAGTAACATGCATGCTTTGTGTGATAGTTTGTATTTTGAAGATGCTGAAAGTGAGAGTGAATATATGACAACTGCTTCCAGTGACATTTGCGATTATGTGTAAAACAGACAATTGCGATCACATTGTACCTAGGTAAATCATCTTATAAGTTTGTATCAAATTTAGGATTAATATTTTGTTATCAATGCTAGAAACTAACAGAAGACTGTTAAGTGAGAAAATTACTCAGATAAAAATATATGACAAATCCGTGTACAACTTAGAGAATTACGATAGCACAATATTTGTTGCGTATTGTGCTTACAAAAGCAAATAATTGAATCTGATTGGTGAAGCCGTCAGAATGTGGATGATAGGATTATAGTATTTGTTAACCCTTGCCTAGCAAACGCAATGATTCTCCATTCAATGTTCTTCCACTTGCTGTATTTGTCATATGTATAAAGAAGGTTGTTCACTATATATCCGACCATGTTTGATTCAGTGCTACCACCTGCCGTATTATGCTGAAACTTTGATTTTACTAGAGGGAGCAGTGTTGTGTCTGACCTTGTAGGTGCGTGATTGTTATCAAATGATGCCGAAAATCAACCGGTTTTGGGAGGGTTATATAATGGCCCTTTTGCGTGCCAAGTTTTTGTACGTACGCATTGTGAAACAGTGTCAGAAGAATGGGTTAACACTCGGGGTGGAGATTGCGAAAGCTATTGTGGCCCATTGCACACAACAGGCTCCTCTTGCGAAACATTCACCCAAGAAAACTACCAGGAGAAGTTTTGCAAGCAAAATGGCACCCGTGATGCTAAGGGAGATCCGTCGATTGGCGTGCCAAGAAAATTCCCTGACTCGATGTGATATGGGCCACAGATTCCACCTCGCATCGTCAACTGAGAACAAAACAATTCGCCAGCACCTCAGGTTGAAGTGTATACCGAAGACCCGTGTACTCCACCAGCTTCCGTGTCACATTGCTGAACGTAAGACGAACTACAAGAAAATGTACGTGGCGGGTTCCAGGTGCAAATTAAGTCTTCTTGTTCAGTTTGGTATTTAAAATGATCCACCATGGTTGATCGAAATAAGGCTTTTAATTGAAAATGTCCTAACTAAATCTTCACAAAATTGGTGATTACGAACTTCAAATTCAGTTCTAGTTCTATTGAAATAACTGTGTAAACTGAAAGAGCTATATTGAAAGAGAGTAGAATAAACAAAATTAATAGTAACAATGAAGTTATTAAATTACTTGAGGATCTGTTACATTCATTAGGATTTAATGTTTTTATATCATATTCAATACTTTTCTTTCCAGCACTTGGTCTTTCAGATTGATCCTCCTCTCTTAGTTGTTCTAAGAGAGAAAACCCAGAGCTGGAAAGTTGGTGTAGTTTGACGTGAGGCATTTCAAGCGTTAATTTGGTCGACATTTAAACGAGAGGTATTTTGTCCCCATCTCATAGTTTTACAACCATATATAGATACACACTCCTTCTCTCTACCGCTTTTATTTCTTTTTTCACGACACGGGAACACAATCAATGAGGTTTCCTGGATGAATCATTTATGTCCGTCTCACTTCCGGTGGTCAATTCGGGCGATCATATGCCGTGACATTGAGGGCAAGGAGCGCAGCACCTTCGTTCGTAAGTGCAGGGAAAGTTTCCCTCGTGGCTTTATGGTTGTTACGGGATTCGGATATGAGGGTAAGTTGATGATACGCAAGGTAGTTAAAAACATGAAGGTGAGTGCAAGATACTTCGAAGAATCCATTCTGACACCTAACTATCAAAGAGACATTCCACTACTGTAATGGATGTGAACCAGCTGATGATCCATATGGACAAGGCTTCGAGTGATACCGCCAGAACATCACTACGTTTCTATCAGGAAATGACAGAGGAATGAGGAATTCGGGTCATTCCGTTTGAAGACATTCCTGTGGAAAACCTAGACGCCAGTCCAATGGATTTTTGCGCATTTGATCTGTTGAAACGACGTCTTCAACATTGCCGCCCGCGCACCCTGGATGGTCTATGAAGGCTTGCAGGAAGGAGTGAGACACAATTCCCATACCTGTTCTGCGCCGGAGCTTGCTGCAATGGAAACTGAGATGCCGTGTGATAGTCCACAATGCTGAGGGACCAATAGAACACATTTCAAGAACTGAAATTCACGACATTGTTTTCATATATTTTTTTGCTTGTTACTAGTTCTTATAGTGATAAGATAATCCCTCATGAGTCTTATTATTTTCAAACTGAAAACACTATTCTCGAATCCATAATAATACAATTATACCTTAATGTTTAAGTTGGGATCCGAACGTTGTATTCAATAACTATATTCCTGTGTCGCAAACTTTGTTTTAATTAATTAATTATATTTACAAATAGTATATGCGTCACTGTTAGCAGAAACCAAACTACAATAAATACACTCTGCTACTTAACATGACACATTTCTTATATATAGAATATAAATAGGTAAATTATTATCTATACGAGCATAATAAAAATCAGTTGCTTGAGATGGGAAACGAACTACATAATTTTGAATACCACAAAAAATCGTTTTTCTCGAAAACTACGCTTAAGAATTTATAGAATGTGGCTAACTTCGATGTGATCTGTTGGTAGGTATATCTTATATTTGGACAATGTTAAAAGTTGAAGAGTTGATTGTAATTCTAGACTACGTCACATTAACGATATTATGTACTTCTTGTCTTGTTATTGTCATAATAAAATATTTTAATGAGGGTTTTCTTTAGCATTATCTTCATCTTAATAAGTAACATGTTTATTATACAGCATCAACTTTATAACGACACTATAGAAAAGCGTCGTCAACCTGGTTCGTCTTGTAAAATATAAGTTACGAAGCGATAATTACTTTTCTTTATGCAAAAATCAACTCAGATATTCAAAGATTATTAGTCTCACCTTTATTGCTTGATATGTCTTAAATATTCTTTTTAAGACCGTAAAATACATAAATTCACTTGACTAGGTCAACACATAACATGTACATAGCCACAACTATCCCATAATAATCTCTTACATATATTAAAAACATTCTTCTTTTCTGTTAATTTAAAATGAACATTCTACTAAGTATATTACATATTTATGAGCACTTTTTGCCCACGGTACAGGTAAATATTATACAAACTAAAGTATTTCGTTATAGAAAATGTCGCCCGATAAAGGGACTGAATATAAAAGTCATGAGTAGGCTTGGCTTTTATATTCAAGAACCACTGGTCTGATTAGATTAATGTTCGTACATTACATATGTTCTTTATATTTTGATCACACCTCGTATATATCTTCATTACTTTTTGGTTAACCCTCATATATATAAAATATTAATTATTATCATTTACATCAATACATTTACAATAAATCTTTGATTTCATTAATATTTCTCTTTTATTACATTATTATTTATTCTTTATCATTAAAAACATCGTCGCTTAAAAATATAATTAACGAGGGTGAAACACAAATTATGAAGATTAATAGTTTCGATCATCATTACAAACGATGATGTGACAAATAATATTTGTTCTTTTCGGGCGCATTGTATAACAAATTAGTTAGATGTTGCAATTGTAATGTATACATAGTAGCACTAAGATGTCCAAAATAAAGAAGAATTTCACTCAAGGTAGTCATTGAATAATTGATTTTATAGAATGGATCTTATTCTTAACATAATCTTTGATAATTAAACACAAATCAATCTGATATAAATAATCTTTGCCTTTAACTAATTATAAATTGAATTATGATTCTTCACATTAATAAGAAAGAATAAAAATTAAACATAACCTACGTTTGAATAATCAAATGGAAGTAAATAAATTTATTTTACAGAAACAAAAGACACCTTTTTGTTATTAAATAAACACATTTTTCATTATTATTGTTATTTTTCATTCTTATTTATTTGATCAAGAATGTTGGGTGCTACTAACTCTTTAACTAGATGCATTTCAAATATTTATAACCATCGTTTTCATTATTAATACTAACACAAACTTTAAAACGAAAATTCACAAGAATCTATAATCAACATGGGTTTAACCTAATTTCGTTAACGGTAATCATGTTACATTCGCACTGGCATATGAATCTAATAAAGTGCACTGTACTGCACAATCGTGATTATGTTCTACATTAGGTTGTACATGTCTTTCATCGTGATTTGAATTTGGATACGAAGTACCATCTCGTGAACAATGATTATGTCTATACATAGGATTGGTAGCATCTCTAGGATTTCGACATGTATTTCTATTATTTTTGTGTCTACTTCGGTTGATTAGGTTAGGCGGATTCCCTACATAACCTTGTCTATTTTGTTCATTTTGATTGCTAGAGTAGACTCGTCTTAGGTTCGGTTCATTATTATTCACACTTCGGATATTCAAATTCCGAACAGGGACCAAATGATCTGTATTATTCTTATTTTTACCCATTCCTGGTTGTGTTAGATTCATAGCATGATATTGAGTTTCGTAGCATTGTACAAGCATTAATAAATGACTGAAACTCATACACTGTGTGGAAAATAAGATCTGCTGTAATTTAAATGGAAGCAAATTGCGAATCGATGCAATTATTCTTGATTCCGATTGCAAGGGATTAACAACCTTTAATTCATTATAGACATTTACAACAAACTCTACAATAGATTTGTGCAATCGAGGATTGAAATGTTGATTTCTAAGAGTGGCATCTCTGTTTGCCAGCAAAAAGTCATTTTCGTAATTCGCGATCAATGCCGCTTTAAATTCCTCATATGTACTAATGTGATCACGTATTGCCTTAAACCATAAGGAACAAGGTGGGAGTAATACATGGGGTATTAATTTCATGTATTGTGATCGGTCGATAGACATTATATTGCATTCATCTTGGAACTTCTCTAAGAAAGAACTAGCATTTTCATTGCACTTACCACTAAATTTACTCATGGCTTTGATTTCGCTCATCTTGACACTTAACTTTACCTTTCTTTTCTCACTCCTTGTTCTTGTGGTGTGATTGTTCCGGTCCGTAGCGTGCTGTGTCATGATACCATTTATATTTCGTTCATCAGTGATCTTCGGACAATTTTCCTCTAATATAATATCCTCCTCAGATTCCGGCAAAGGCGTATTTACATCCGGTGATTGGGGAAACTCGAAGCGATCACTGCCCAGATTATTGCGATAAATGTTATCTCTAGCCTGTAACGTTTTAATTTCTTCCTGCATAGTAGCCAACTGGATCTTTTGATGTTTAACGGAAGATTCTATTAACGTTAAATCCTTTTTTACAGCACAGATTTCATGATTTTGATAATCGTGCTTTTCTTGACACTCATCGGCTAACCTTTTTAACTTCTCTTCAAACTGCGAGGATATGTCGTTCATCACCTGGACGATTGTTTGTTTCGTTTCGTCTGATTTCAGTTCTATCCGTTCTATTCGTTTACTTAATTCTTCATACTGCTTGCTAGCTTCGTTGAATTTCAATTCAATCTTCTGTTCCATGGTCTGGTTAGCTTCATAGAACTTCTGTTCCATGGTCTTGTTAGATTCATTGAGCTTCTGTTCCATGGTTTGGTTAGCTTCATAGAACTTCTGTTCCATGTTTGTGTTAGATTCATTGAGCTTCTGTTCCATGGTTTGTTTTATCTCAGTCGTCATTTGCATAATTTGTCGCTGCACAGCTAACAAAAGTCGATCCTCAGATGACAAACTTGGTGTTGCACTAATTTCACCTGGATTACTGGTATTAGATTCCTGTTGCACTATTTCACTATCCATTTTTCTTTTGATGACCTTACCGCTTCGTAATACGGTTAAGTTCGTATTCATAAATGGTAATATCCAAGTAAATTCAGCCCTACTTTCCTTCTTCGGGAACTGAATTTTCAAAAATCCCGGGTTTGGTAAACCAAATTTTTATAACGACACTATAGAAAAGCGTCGTCAACCTGGTTCGTCTTGTAAAATATAAGTTACGAAGCGATAATTACTTTTCTTTATGCAAAAATCAACTCAGATATTCAAAGATTATTAGTCTCACCTTTATTGCTTGATATGTCTTAAATATTCTTTTTAAGACCGTAAAATACATAAATTCACTTGACTAGGTCAACACATAACATGTACATAGCCACAACTATCCCATAATAATCTCTTACATATATTAAAAACATTCTTCTTTTCTGTTAATTTAAAATGAACATTCTACTAAGTATATTACATATTTATGAGCACTTTTTGCCCACGGTACAGGTAAATATTATACAAACTAAAGTATTTCGTTATAACTTTTAGATTTACAAAAAAAAAAAAATCTATTTTCTGGGAAACTACGATAAGAATTTTATTCATCCACATCATTTTGTTCAACTTGATTTGACATATCGATGGATATATGTCTAAGGCCTCCAGATGTCCCGGTTTAGCCGGGACATATCCGAAGTTACATTATTTGTCCTCCCAAAAATTGTTCAAAACTCTCAAGTGTCCTGGTTTTTCTCCAAAACATGAGTTAACGTAATTCGTGTGATATTTATAAGCTACCACTTTAATCAAGCTTCGAAAAGTGTGAGAGAAATCGGAAATTTATCATTAAAGTTGCTGTGATTATATAATGACAGTAATATTAATTTTCATAAGTTATAATAATGGAATTTCAATTCTTAATATTTTGACACTTTCACAGTTGATCGTAATTGTCACTAGAGTTTCCACATTAACATAAGACAACTTCCTTGTTGATCATAATTGTCTCTACATGAGTAAGAATTGTTACACAAGAAAATCGTGAAATGCAGTGGGGGAAAAACTGTTCTGAATTTTGAAAATAATCAGATTGTAAATAATAATTAACACCAACGAAAACATATATCTAATTTAAAAGAACACCTATCCTCACAACATTGTCCGACTACATGTTCACTATTCAGATATTACGACAGTAAATAGTGAAGAGAAATATATTCGTGCCATATTGGCAGTTTTCGTGATCAGGTAATTATTCATACAGTAATAACGTATTTTAATTGTGAAAAGCAGCAAGTAATAGGCCTAAGCAATAAAGCCATCTTTACGCTTTCTGATAGCCTGCCTCGTCTTTCGATTTCTATCACTGCACAATTTGAGATTGTTTCTAAGCGAACAAGAGGACATAATACAAAACCTTACAGAATTAAATTTCCTGTGCGACGGCCTGTTACGTAATATCGTAACCACAAGATTTCCAATTAATTAAAAAGTGTATCCCTGGGGTGTTTCCACATTTGAACACTATTACTTGGAATTTCACTGAAAAGAACATAGAAGCTTTGGAGGAAATCTGAACAGAACAGCAGATTCTTGTAGTACAAGGTGAACTGTATTTAAGTAGTTGAATGAATTGTTTAAAATATCAAAGAAATCGAAATAATACACTCCTGAAGAAGAAAACAACTGGGTCGCCTCGTAGCTGAGAAATCCATATTTTAAAGGAACATTACAAGCGCATAGGGAGTGATATTCCAAAACTGCGTGTCAGAAGATTGAACTCCTTTGACTTCGAGATTTACAACTTATAGGTAGTACATTAAACTCTGTTTTCAAGGTACAGTACTGTATAGTTCATATTTTCTTTAAGTGCTAGTAATTCGTATTATCATTGCAATAACAACTGCGTGAAAATTGTGCCAACTCCCTGGAGATCTGAAAACAATTTGAACTTTGAAAAGTACTAAAGTGTGGCGAAAGTACACATCAAATGTGTTTCTGGTTATCAATATCATGCCTGAACGTACGCAGAGGGTGGTTTCTAGGGACCCAGACCCCCCGAAATCCCGACTTTTGTGTAAATTTAGTATAGTTTTAAGTGTGATTGTACAAATTTTAATATAATTTATTCCCATGTTGAATTTGGAATTCTCCCAAAAAGTTTTGGACCTTTCCTAAAATAAATTCCTGCTTACATGCCTGGTATCATGTAATCTTGTAGAAAAAGTGAAAATTTTATTCAAAAGAAAACAATACACTGAGATTTTATATGTTCCAAATTATCCCCTATTTGGAGAATGACCCATTTACAGGAGAATGCATTAAAGATCACTGCAAGCGTTCAGCTGTAGGTGCTTCTACTATTTTTGCGAGAGTAGTCCTACGATCTCTGATTCCATAGTTCGGAAGACTGAAAAAAAAAAAAAAAAAAAAAAGTTCTTACAAGTAAGGGACCATATGGTTGTCGCGCAAATCAGATGCAGACATACGCCATCTGATTGAGCATGAAAAGATATGGAGAACACAGAAATTTAAGGTGCTAAGGGCCATAGGGAGCGGAGCGAGGAAAGAGAAAACATTGAATGTCGGTAAAATTGAAGAAAGTCAGGAATGACGGGAAAAGTTAATTTCTTGCAAACAGGGAAAGAAAGTCAACCAAAAGAAAGGAACTAAACATAACAAGGGCATCAAGGACGAAGAAAGATCATAATCAGGGTTGCCATCCGGACCGCAGTGTTGCCAGCTCTGCATAATATTGATATGAAAGATATAGCACAATATAGCAATTCATGCACAGGGAAAAATATTAGTAACACAAAAGACAATTGAAAAGACTCTGTACAGGTGCCTAAAAAGGTTTAACGATAGTCGTGAGTGAATAATGTACATGAGGGAGGACAAATATAGACATGAAAGTGAAGGGGGTACACATGATAACACAGAAACGAAAGTGTTTGGGAGCATCGTTCCATGATGATGATGGTGATCGTTCATCACAGATACATTAGTGTTCTCCAGTATTAATGTGTGGCAACGTGAGAACTTTCTCCGCCTTCAGTCATTTGTTCATTACGAGTTTTCCTCTAGGCGATTCCAAAAGATGATACGCTTTGCGTTTTTCAACTGTGGCTACTCCAATGAACATCCTGGACAGTTTGAAACACCTTCCGTATATTGCTTTGAAAAAGGACTCACAGAGGAATGCTGCAGAGACGCGTGTGACCAGCTTGCTTTTATCCACTGTGCTCACTGCGAGAAATGTTTGTGTGTTGACCACGCATTCATTCGTGATCTTCACGTCAACTGCAATTGAGTAGTGGAAATGGAAAAGGCTGAAAGTGCCAAAAAATAAAAAGCGATTTTTTGCATGGAATGTGTTGTAAACGACATCGCCAATAACCTAGAGAAGGTCCAAAGTGCCAGAAAAATTCCTACTAGTTTCTAGAGCACTCGCAAGGAGCAGCACCTTAAAGGATAAAGTACAGTTTTAGGAAGTTTTTATTGAATACTGGAAATTTTACTTTGTGGCACTTTCAGCCTTTTCCATTTCCATTACACAATTAAACTACAAATGGTGCGTACTGTTCTCTATTTTCCTCCATTTGTATTCACGCGGGTGTAATATTCACTCACGACTACGTTAAACCTTTTTACGCACGTGTACAGAGTCTTTTCAATTGTCTTTTGAGTTACTAATATTTTTCCTTGTGCATGAATTGCTATACTGTGCTATATCTTCCATATCAATGTTATGCAGAGCTGGTAACACTGCGGTCCGGATGGCAACCCTGATTATGATCTTTCTTCGTCCTTGATGCCCTTGTTATGTTTAGTTTCTTTCTTTTGGTTGACTTTCTTTCCCTGTTTGCAAGAAATTAACTTTTCCCGTCATTCCTGACTTTCTTCAATTTTACCGACATTCAATGTTTTCTCTTTCCTCGCTCCGCTCCCTATGGCCCTTAGCACCTTAAATTTCTGTGTTCTCCATATCTTTTCATGCTCAATCAGATGGCGTATGTCTGCATCTGATTTGCGCGACAACCATATGGTCCCTTACTTGTTAGGTAGGTATCTGAAATCATAATTATCGATACTGGCAAAAGGCAGAATTTAAAGTCGAATTTTAGTTTCAGAAATAAAATGATCCTAAATCATTACAACAATTAAAAAAAAAACTGAAAGCTTCCTTACTAAACATTCCTGTTTCTCTTATTAACATCTCAATAGCTGATACGTTTTTTGGTAGTTCTTTAGTTAAAAGCCCAGGCCAAAATAAGAAGGTAATCAACTTCAGTAATTGAGCGACTCAGGGTGAGATAATGCTAAGCGACTTTTTTTTTTTTTTTTAAATCTTTTTAATAAATTGGAAAATGGAAGTTCAACATACCTATGCAATGCCACATGCCAAGCAAGCTTCCGTCGCCATCTGAAGGTACATTTCCGAACTTCAGCTAGCTACATACAGTTGTGTGATCCGATCTTAACCAATTCCACCTAACTACTAAATTTCGATTAAGATAGTGGTTACCATTATCTTCCCCCGAGCCGCTTACATTATACTATATAAACAAGTGTATATTTCTTGTCTAATGTGTAATGTGGACTGCTGGGTATTAAAAATATAGTACCAAGAAGAAGTAATCTGAAAGACCCCACATTTGTAAGATGGAAGGAAAGTAAAGTGATTATTAGCAATACAGCTCAGAGACGTTCAAATTCGCGAATCTGGATCTCGAGCTCAATAATTGAGCGAAATCATATATGACCACGAGCACTTAAAGTGGTAGTGATTCTGATTCTGATTCTGAGTTCGAGCAAGCCTGAGCTAGCGTGAAACTTTATTGATATTAGTGTGCGCAAGCCCCTTTAATGATAGCAACGCTAAGACCGAGTGGACTTCGATTACAAAATGTCTATCTCTGGTGAAGCTCCACAACCAACAACGCTCACTGTAAACAGTAACCAGCAGCAGGCCAAATCGTCTTCCACCTCCACCACAACCCAATAGTGGCCATGTCTGCGTACCATGAGTGTGTCTGAACAGTTTAAAATTCCAGACTTCGAACGCGACAACAATTCCTGCAGGTTACCACCTTTGGTTGCAGGAGAATTCTGGTATACCACGACTTCAGATTATACTGCTGCGATATTGCGTCCGTGTTGGATGGAATGCAAACACAGTGAAAATAGTCTGAAAGAAATACTGCTCTTAACTCTTCAGTTCTCGATGCAAGCTACACTTCTTTCTTTCTTTCTTTCTTTCTTTCTTTCTTTCTTTCTCTCTCTCTCTCTCTCTCTCTCTCTCCCTCTCTCTCTCTCTCTCTCTCTCTCGCTGCTTCAATATGCAGTAATTACATTCCATCCTATCTGCACTCCCACACAAACCTCATTGATTATCTTCCCGTGTCGTGAAAAAAGAAATAAAAGCGGTAGAAAGAGGGAGTATGTATTTGTATATGGTTGTAAAACGGTGAGATGGGGACAAAATACCTCTCGTTAATGTCGACCAAATTAACGCTTGAAATGCCTCACGTCAAACTACACCAACTTTCCACCTCTGGGCTTTCTCTCTTAGAACAACTGAGAGAGGAGGATCAATCTGAAAGACCAAGTGCTGGAAAGAAAAGTAGTGAATATGATATTAAAACATTCAATCCTAAAGAATGTAAGAGGTCCTCAAGTAATTGAATAATTTCATTGTTACTATTAATTTTGTTCATTCTACTCTCTTTCAGTTACTTTTTTTTTTCATGTGCTTAAACATTTACCCACTAGAACTAAATTTGGAGTTGATAATCACCAATTCTGTGAAGATTAAGTTTGGACATTTTCAATTGAAAGACTTATTTCGATTAGCAGTTTGATTCTTAATAACATTAATCGTAGTGGAACCATCAGTACCAACATTTTAAATACCAAACTGAAAAAGACTAAATTTTATTCACTTCGTAGTTCCAAAATCCGGATCTAAGATATTTTGTTTTTGCTATTACGAACCAACCTTTGCTTTATATCAGCGTGCAGCATATCAAGGTTACAAAGGCGAAATCTGTAATTACAGTAAGATCCGAACATCTACTCGCGTTTTGTACTTTCCCAAATTTTGTGAGTAGGTCAGTACCGTGCCGTGGGAAGGGGGGGGGGGAAATAGGGCATTCAAATAATGGGGAGTAAAAAATTATATATATATATACTTATACTCTTATATATATATATATATATATATATATATATATATATATATATATATATATATATATATATATATATATATATACTTATATACTTATATATACATATATATAAGTATATATATACATACATACATACATACATATATATATATATATATATATATATATATATATATATATATATATATATATATATATATATATATATACACAGGGTGAGTCAAAAGTCCTTGGACACCTGCATAAGTTTGAAAATCGACGGGAAAAGTAAAAAGTGGTGATGGGAACAGAGGTTTGATGAGGGGCCGCAACTTTTGGAGTTTGTCATTCATGGCCGCCATCTTTAAATCCGCCATTTTGGATTCAAGTCAATTTTTTTAAACGGGAAGGGGGTGTATGCCACATTAAATAACACTAGCTTGAGCTCAGGAATTTAGTGGTGTAATTTGTTTTTTTCTATCTTGTACAGTTTAGAAGTTATTAATGTTCAAATGTGGGAAATTACCTTGATACCGAATGCTACAATACATGTTCTACGCGTTGTCCATCCCGTGCAATGTTCAATTGTAGTCGCCGCAACTACTCTGACTGCACACGGAGGAGAATGTCTCCTGAAATTTGGACACAGCCTTGTTGGATGCGTTCTTCCAGGTGGCTCAAATCGTGGATTGTCTCAGCACACACTATCTGCTTAAGATGTCCCCATAGATAAAAATCAAGGGGCGTTAAGTCGGGGGATCTGGGCGGCCACTCCACGGGACCACAGCGACCAATCCACTTCCTCGGCAGTTTTTCATCCAACCATTCACGGACACCAAGTCCATAGTGTGGAGGGGCTTCATCGTGCTGAAAATAAGATGGGGAAATGCTGTCAGCGTTCAGTGTGGCAGGGAACACAAGGTCCTGTAGCAGCGTCAGATACTGTCGTGCAGGTAAGGTGTTGTAAATGAAAAATAGCCCAATGATTCAGGTGTCCCATATGCCACACCACACCATCACCTTCGCTGGACTATGTTCTCGACTCGGGTCAACCCAGTTCGGATTTGCGTCACACCAGTATCGATAATTATGTCGATTAACCTCCCCGTTCAAAGTGAAATACGCCTCGTCGCTGAACAGTATATTGGCAAACTCTTGGCAAACGCAGGATCCAGTTCATGTTGTTCAGTAGCCCACATGCAGAACTCCAACCGGCGTTCAGGGTCATTCTCGTTCAGATTATATTGCAGGTGCAGCTTGTAACGATGCCACTGATTGGCGTGCAATATCCTGATAACGGAGGATTGGCTTATTGCACATGCTAGGGACACACGACAGGTACTTCGTTTAGGACTTTTCACAAACAACTGCCGTTGCAGTTTCGTCATTGGTGGCAGTCTTTGGCCGCCCACTATGTGCTCTATCTTGAACAGAACCTGTCTCCCGGAATTTGTTGATCACGTGAGCCACTGTGCTGTGCGATACCGGTTCTCTGTCTGGGTGACGTCTGTTGTAGTCAGCTGCTATTGTTTGGTAGCTGCGTTCCCCTGATATAAGGATGATTTCGATCTTCTGTTCACGTGTCAGACCCATTTTAGATCACCTGAAACAAAGAGAAAACTGGGTCAGTATCAAGGTAATTTCTCACCTTTGAACATTAATAACTTCTAAACTGTACAAGATAAAAAAAAAAAACAAATTACACCACTAAATTCCTGAGCTCAAGCTAGTGTTATTTGATGTGTCATACGCCCCCTTCCCATTTAAAGAAATTGACTTGAATCCAAAATGGCGGATTTCAAGATGGCGTCCATGAATGACATACCCTCCAAAAGTTGCGGCCCCTCATCAAACCTCTGTTCCCATCACCACTTTTTACTTTTCCCGTCGATTTTCAAACTTATGCAGGTGTCCAAAGACTTTTGACTCACCCTGTATATAATGGAATGAAAAACTAATAAAAAGTGCTCAAAATCGAGAAAAAGCAGAGTTTATTTTTGAAAATGTTCTTGCGCTTCGCGGCTGGTCTGTCAACCTCACTCATATGTACGCGGGTGGGGAGCGTCGTATACTCTCACCCCGGGCGCTGATTTTCCACGGCACGGCACTGGAGAAGGCATGCCATTATAATTGTCTGATAAAGCAAGGAAGTTGGCTGAGAAAGTTCCAGCATTTGGGTCGAGAGATTTGTAGATCTTGTAAGTAATTGTAAGAACGAAATACTATTGAATCTATTCATTCTGGAAAATTATCAGGATTCTTCAAATTTTAAACTTCAAAATGTGCTTAAACATGGATATTCATCTAACATGAACACGCGGAACAATTGATTTCCTTTAAGCTAGTTTTGTGGCTAACTCGTGTGACTTTGGTGTACGAGGTGACCAATGGCGGACCTAGCCCGGGAGCGGGGGGGCGAGCCACCCAGTTTTTTGAGTGACAAAAATAATTTAAGCTATTATTCATATATTTTTGAAAGTTTATAGTGAACTTACGATATACCTATCATAGCTTGGAGTCTAGCTGTTGCCCTCCGCCCAGTTTTTACCTTCTATACCCATCTCGGTTTCGATTTTCCGTGGGAAATCATTGAATGCATTACAGTGCTTTAGGTCTGTAATAACTAATAAAATGAAAAAAGAATGTTCTTCACAGTAAACCAATACCATATTTCTCCATAATGGCATCCTTATTCTACTCATCTAGTTCGTTACTCTAAACTTCTACCCTCAACTAAGCCTTTGGGCATAATAACTTCAATTTCGGTATCAAGATCCCACTTTAAACTGTAGGCTAGGTTTTATATAGCCTCGTTTCTGACAACAGACGTAAATTCAAACAATCGAAACAGTTTATACGTACTGTTATATAAACAAATGCATAAAATAAAATATAACAATTTGAAAACCTAAAAAGATCGAGGGCTTTCGAAAATATAAAATAGAAATGGTAGTGTATTTAAATATAAAGAGTGCATCTGACCACGAATAAACCCTACATATTGTAGTTACGTACATATGTACTGTAGACCATGTACAGTATTTTTTTGTTTTCAGGTAAATAGGGATGAGGTAACTGCATGAGAGCAATATTCAAATGAAGACGTGTCGAACAGCTGGGAGATGATGCTTCACTAAGTTGTCAAATGTTGTCCAAACAGTGTCATTGACTATTTTGAAGCGCCGAATCCAGCTGTTATACGCACCCATTCTGGTCATCATGCAAATGTACCAGGGGAACACGAACTGGCGCGAATGGACCGCAAGAGAAAAGCGAAGGAAAAGTGGTCTGGAAACTAGCGACATCTGCTACCGTACAGAGAGATGGAGGGGCAGAGAGGAATGCAAATGGGTAGGGAGGGACATTACATGCCGTCCAGTTGTGTTTAGGCACACATCATCATGATCATCATCGTCATCGGGAATATACTGTGTTGTTGGTTACACAACTACTGTTGTTTGGTATTGTTTTATGGGAAAGTGACCACGTTTCGTCATTTAGACTCTGGC
The DNA here is from genome assembly GCF_964235325.1 of Thermobia domestica. NCBI lineage: Eukaryota > Metazoa > Arthropoda > Insecta > Zygentoma > Lepismatidae > Thermobia > Thermobia domestica. The sequence goes on along the minus strand of NC_137462.1, from coordinate 151,191,666 downwards.
TTCCGAATGCATTATTTGTTATGCCCATCTTGTACTAGTATTCCCGGCATTTCTTGCGGTTTATACATTGTTTTCTCATGTCATGTGACTGAGTTGATGGGAGCTTCATTTAGTGTAGCGCTAATTAATTACTAATAAATAAAACACTAACATCAGTTGGAACACCGTATTTCCATTTGTTTCCACTAAGGAAAAAATAATATGAAAAAAAAACTCGTATAAATGTACTTTGCTTAGCTATGTTCGTGAATTTATTTATATTAATGAACATAGAAACTAGTAAACAAAAAAGTGTAAAGTGTAAAAACAACTAATTAACGAGTTCTGTAGCTTAATAAACCTGAAGGAGCATCATCGCAGAAACTAAAATTCGTCTTTGAACCCTCATGCTAGTACCAATCAGAATTATGGTTGCCTATACTTTCCTAAGATTTTGTTTTTATTTAGACTTTCAAACTAGGATACACGTCTAACATGGTACATTCGCGAAGTGTCCCCTCGGGATTCATGTAAAACTGATTTAAATGCAAAGTTCTCCATGGCTCAATGTGTATTGTACTAATTTTAGCGGCCCATATGAGTAATTTGTATATTTATGATCCTTCATATATCCGGAATTCAATCATACACTACTATAACGCTCGGTCACAAAATTGCTTTTAGTTTCTTTAGATGTAACTTAACATGAATGTGGGCATATGGCAAAACAAATGGGGGCATATGTGGGCCCATATGGCATGTGGGCAAAACAAATTGGATCAAGTACTGCTTCTCTGACACGTGTTATCCACACCGGCCGCCATCTTGGACCCTCCACATTGGATTCAACTTTCGGTTTTTCAAATGGGAATAGGTGCAAGAGATACATCAAATTCATATAAAATTTTCTCGAAAATTCATTGGTGTAGTGAGTTTTACGGTAGCTTGTACCATTTGCGAGATATTACATGTTAATCCCACTAGGCACTTCCCGAATAGACATTGCAGAGTTATACCAGTTACGCCTACGTTTTTGATGTTGACAAATCAAAACAATTTCTAACTGGAAAAGTACTGTAGGTATAAACAAACTCTCTACAACATTGGTGTCATAATCTTACAACATTTCTCTGAGTGATTGTTATTACTTCCATGTTATACTATAACAAGAAAGTATTGTATTACGAACAAAATGCTTAATGTAAATCTAGATACGACCAGATTTTAATGAAAGTCTACCATATCCTATTTACGTCTGTATGTCTGTATGTACGTACCTTCAGAAAACATTTAGTCAACAATAAATCACGTCAAAGATCACATATACATACGGGACACTGCACAACTTTTTAATGATTGAATTTGTGAAGTGCCTCACATTTAACATGCAATATCTTGCAAATGATACAAGCTACCGTAAAACTCACTACACCAATGAATTTCCTAGAAATTTTTTTATGAATTTGATGTATCATATGCACCTATTCCAATTTAAAAAACTGAAAGTTGAATCCAATATAGCGGATCCAAGATGGCGGCTGGTGTAGATAACACGTGTCAGAGAAGCAGTACTTGACCCATTTTGTTTTGCATATGCTCACATTCATGTTCAATTATATCTAAAGAAACTAAAAGCAATTTTGTGACCAAGCGTTTTAGTAGTGTATGAATTCCGGATATATGAAGGCCCATAAATATGCAAATTACCCGTATGGGTCGCTAAAATTAGTACAATACACTTTGGGCCGCGGAGAACTTTGCATTTAAATCAATTTTAGATGAATCCCGAGGGGACACTTCACGAATGTACCTTGTAAGTCTTATAGATGGGCCATGACTGTCCATTCAGCTGTCGAGAGATATTAGAGCAAACATCGTAAGAGGGGTAATAAGAAACTGATTTTCTTTTACCTTACGTGAGTGCCTCTAGAATAGGTTTGGTCTTTTCTCTTAACCCTCTATTGAAACCGGAAGTGACAACATCTTCGAACTTCCTTTCTTAACCCTTTATTCGAACTGAAACTGATGGAAATAATTTCATTTCCAGTTTCCACGTTGATCAACATTAAATAAAAACGACATACTAAGAAATACAATAAGCGCATTCTTGAATTGGATTTAACGTAGAAAGATATATTCAATCTTCATCCATATATCTTTAATAAAACAAAAAGTTGTAGTACTCTGGTAGCCTACTTCTTCCGGTTTCAGTGTTATATCTCATAGTTTGGAAGTGTACGGCAGTTTCATAATGTATGTAGACCGGAACTTGCTTTGTGTGCGTGTTAATATTATCCTTGTATCTTCTACTTGGTTGAGCTATGTTATCCTTGTATCTTCTACTTGATTTATCTAAATTATCCTTGTATCTTCTACTTGGTTTATCTAAATTATCCTTGTATCTTCTACTTGGTTTATCTAAATTATCCTTGTATCTTATACTTGGTTGACCTAAGTAGCTGAAGTGGCTAACATGAGTATGTTCCTGTTAAGATGGGTGATGTAGTCGTGGGGAGAAGATAGTTTGGTGGAAAAGGACTTCTACTGTGAGACTTGATCTTGCACGATAGCCTGTACACTCACAATCTGCCTCAATCGTGATTCAGAGTTCGTATGACGCTAATTGTATCTCATCCTTTATGACCGCGGTGTTGTATGTGGACACAAATCAAACTGAAAACTCGAGTATCTTCTGCAAACATTGTCCTGAGAAGGAATCCCACTGTAGTCCTTCTCAGGATAAAATTTCGAGTTATATTTACTGATCCTGTTTCAGGCACTGTCTCATCTCGCATAATCTGTGCTTTAAAAAAAAGTTAAGCATCCGTCAATCAATGTTTATTAAAAACATTCTAACTAAGAGTTATATACGGACCCTGCGTATATTTCTCATTCCTCACCTATTCTTTATCTTGTTTTCATTTTTGGCGATCTGTTGCAATATGAGGTGCCGCATTATACAACCTTCTTCGTTAAATAATTTATTCGTCTGCTTTTACTTAAAATATTTTTTTCTCAAACCTTTGCTTTCGAGAAGTCTCTGTTCTTTTCTACAAATTAAGAGACCAGAAAGAAGTAAACACAATATAAAACGATATTTCAATTATTGGGATACCAAACTATTAATACTTAAGTGTTGGAAGTCTTATAGAAAGGCTGTCCGTCTGTTGACAGGTACGAGAACAGGAACGATAAGAGATACCAAGATGCGGTTTAATACAATCGATTTAGCGTCCCAAGAGTAGGTTCCATCTTGTCCATTTACTCTTAATTCAAACCAGAGGAAGTTGAAATTTAATCATCTCCGGTTTCATCATTTATCACCATAGAACAAAAATGGTAATAGATAGCAACAATCAGTTTTTAGCATTCGATTCAGCGTCTCAATAAAACATACCATAATCACCTGCAACATTCTACAGAAACCAAAAATGGTTGAAATTTACAAGTGCGTTCGTTTTCGATACTGATTTCCATACAACAAAAATGGTAAGACATGCTGTGAAACGTTTTTTTTAAATACAGATTCAGCATCCGTCTGTTGAAACTGGAAGTGGTGGAATTCTACAATTTTACGGTTCCAACACTGATCACATAATGGATAACTTTTTCTTATATCTGTAGACTCAGTACCGCAAAAGTAAATTTTACCTCTGATTTTATCCCTTTATTGCAATCGAAAGTGCACTTCCGATTTCAGTGTTAATCTCCAAACAGCCATAACAATATTTACTTTTTGATATACATTCCGAGTCCGAGGAACTGGTTCTATCTTTGATCTTATTACTCTATTACAACCAATGGTTATAGATATACTACTTCAATGTTGAGTATTCAATTGGCATAGTTTGAAAGTCTATCGTAGTTTCACACTGTACAACGAAACTCACTTGTTAAATTATGTAGTAGGTATTTTTAGACATCCAAAGTATGTTATGTAGAAGTATGGCAAGTTTTCTAAACACCTACCCGTTCTTTTATCTGTCTGTCATCAAGTACTACAGTATAACCAGTAAAATATAGCAAAAATGATTTTCTGATATAGATTCAGTGTCTTAAGGGTGGGTTTCGTCGCCTTTCTTACCCCTGTATTCAAATCGGAAGAGGTAGAGATCAACCATTTCCGGTTGCAACGTTATAGAACAACAACGGTAATAGCAAGATCCCGTATTTTGAAATGGATTCTCAAGAATACTTTCCATTTCACTCCGTATTCCTGTTTTCCAACGGTAGAAACCTAATACTATACTTCTGGTTTTAATATTCATATGTTTAGATCAAAAAACGTTAAGAGATACCAAGAAATGACTTTTTGATATGATTTTAACATTCTAAAAGTAGGTTTAATCTTCACCTCAATCTCTCTGTTCAAACTAAAACTGATAAAAATTTATGATTTTCTGTTCCAAAACTGATCGCCATAAAGAAAGAAAAAACTGTAATAGATAGCGAGAAGCAGTTTTTTGATATAGTTTAAGCATCGCAAGACCGGACTTCATAGAGATCTCCTGCTACTTCCAGTTTTAATACTGATCTCATTACAGCAAAAATCTGTAGTAGGCAGCGATATAATATCTATCTATTATATATATTAAGGATTCAGCGTCTCAAGAACAATGTTTATCTCTGATCTGATTTCTCTAATACAACTGGAAGGAAAAGATCTACCACTTGTTAGATTGAGTTCCCATACTGACACCAGAAGTCTACCGTAGTTTCAAATTGAGGAATGCAACTTACTTGTTTATAGTTACGTTGTAAGTTTACGACTGAAAAATGGGTATTTGATTTCTCGGTGGATGAATTGCAATTTCAGAAAAAAAAAAGGAGTAATGTTATATAATATGAATGTTTTGTATATTTTTATACTAGAATTTGATATAATCTACTATATACTAGATTATATCACTGTGTACTAGATCTAGATATACTAGGTACTAGATCTAGATACACTGTATACTAGATATAATCTACTATATACTAGATTATATATACTATATACTGATATATACTAGAATTTGACATACTTTACTCGTAAGCTTATTTGGTATTTTAATGTTTAATCTCCACTGGTTTAGTGGCTAGCTTGTGCGCTTTTCATGATTACGATCCCGGTTTCAATTCCCAGTGAGATAGCCTTGAAATTTGAATGCGCCACGGTACTTTTGATCTGACCTTATAGTATAGGTCCACATCTCATATAGCCTCTTTGCTGAAAAGGAACACCAAACTCCAACCAACCAATGGTAACTAAATTTGTCTTTACCTTCCTAAAATGTGTTCAGTATACACTTTCTGTAATTCACTTCTTGCTAATAATACTCGAGAAGGAAGGAAATCATATCCGATATGTTTCCGCTTATCGTCATTTCAGTTTATCTAGCTCACTAAAATGTCTGACGGCGCAAACTTGCTACATAAAATAACTTAATATCGTTAGTATTACTAGTATGGATGGAAGAGTTTCAATATTATAAATCCAGAGACTGTGTATATCTTTATCGATAAAAAGTGAAGTTTAACTTCGACGTGACAAAATAAATTTCTATTCTATAGGTGTTGTTTGCCATATGTATACATGTCCTAACCTTTTGTAAAAGCTCTTTGCTTATCAGTTCCTTTTGTTGATTTAGTATACAATTTTCTTCACTGTTTTTTTGAAACTTTAAAAAGAAAACATGCCATAAAACATACAAATGAAATTTTGGAGACAGCAAAAAGGAATAGAAAATAAAAAGAAAGTAAGGAAACGACCGCTTTGTGTATTACTCTCTTATCTTCCTTAGTAGTTGCTGGATATCATTGTTATTCCCAGCAGGGGAAGAGTTCTGAATAAAAAGAGACCTGGACAAACTCTCAACGCCCCTTTCCCTTGTCCCATACCCTGCTGCTATGATTTCTCCCACTCTCCTACCCGTTGTGACGTTTTCAAAGCTTTAAAAGTTAAAGTTTCGACTTTCAATCAAAGGTTGAACGGGTGGAGGAATCGCAAGGATAAATCGCAGCAGCACGAAAGAGATAGAAACGAAAGAAAAAAAATAAGGGATGGAACAGTTTTGAGAAGAAGAAGAAGGTGAACGGGTTATAGAATCATAAGGATATTGTGTTTTATTGGTGATGGTGGTGGTGGTAGTAGTAGTAGTAGCAGTAGTGGCGGACATATGAGGGATGGAAAGGGAATCTTTTTGCTTTTGTTGTTGATAGCGAACGAATTTTACAGTGAAAGTTAGGATAATAAAAGAGGACAGGGCATAATAAAAAACGGAGAGCAGAACATAAAAGTGACTACAAGGGGCGGTATAATGCATTTATGTACCAAAATGGGACTACAAAGCTATATACGGAATGAAATGTTGTGATTCTTTCCTTGCTTGAAAGAAATATTATTATTTTTCTTCGTTTCCTTTATCCTTTTTCCTTTTATTTATTTTGATTTCCTGTATACAATTTCTTGTGCTTGGACAATTTCCTGTCAGCAAGAGCAGAGACTACTAGCTAGTGTTGCTAACCAATTATATAAAAACTATCGTATTTACCTGAACAAGAAAAGAGAAAAAGAACTGATTGCGTTGCAGAATTAATTATAATTACATTAAAATGTTTAATAAGATAATAATAATGTGAAAATTGTTGTGCTTTAACTGTGTGGTATGTTGGTCGCTTCTACCTCGAGAACAGAACTTTCATTTTCAAAATTTTTGTTAGTAAAAGTGGTAGTTGGTAACTAAGAACTGCCTTCATGTCAATGGTAAAAGTGCACACATTTGGATAAGTTTCTAATGGCTCTTTTCATTAAGACTATTGATTTGAGAATGTGTAATCTAATGGAATTATTTTTAAACGTATCCGTTCATGACGTTATGAGAAAACGACCTTAAAGTTGGTCAGTTAATATTATTGATCATAAAGAAGAAATCCTCTTATGTAAAAAATTTCTTAATATACTTAGGGTTCGTTTCCAAGATGATAATTTTAATATTAAAGCAATGTAGACATATCGATACACATTTCTAATGGACGAGTCAAAATGACGTGATAGAATGAGGATGTGGAAGAAAACGGGAGTACCCCGAGAAAACCCACGAAACACAATGTTTTCTGCCGCAAGCTTACTTGGCCGGAGATCGATCCAGGGCACCAACCTACCAGAGTAAACTCTCTACCACTAAGCTACCGTGCCCCCAGAAGAAACATTAAAAGAGCAATTGCTATATTGAGAAAAATGATCGGGTTGAAATTGACCTTATTGGTGCATATTTTAACCCAACCAGGTGGCTAAAACTGCTCCGACCCAAATAGGGTTAAAGCGTTTAGTGTAGTTCAATGTAGGAGTCCAACCCAACGATCCTATTGGTGTAAAATCGTATAACCGGTTAATACGTTTAACCGAACTTGGTGTACAATATGACCCAACAATGTGTAAATTCTATTAACTTGGTTATGTGTTTGACCAAACGTGTAGTTAAAAGTAAACAAGAATGGGGTAAGAAATGACCACATTGTGGGGTCGCTTGGAGAAGGAAGGGAGTGCAAATAACCAAACAATGAGGTAAAATTGACCACGGTGCAGTTAAAACAAGACGAAACAATGGATTAAAAGAATGGTCACATTTAACCGTTAAGAGATTTAACACAGCATGGAGTTAATGTTAAATCATCAGGTGACCCAAACCTACACAACACGAAATGATTACCACTTTAGCGTGTTACTTGGAATTTTATTCAAGACCGAAACATTGCCTTCCGAGCATATCACAAATAATTACTGACTGGCTGTGAATATTTTCATTTCTCACAGCCAGTAGGTAGTTACGTCAAAGCTTTTCGCAGTATATTTTGGATTTGTGCGAAGCACCAAATAACGTTCTATGTTTCCTGTAATTGGCCACAACAATCGTTTTTTAAACTTGTGAATAGTTTGACAACAGTTACGCATGTTACACTTACTTGAGGACATTCCTCGTACTTGTAAGTTCATACAAAAGAAATAAATACAATACAATACAGTAACAGTTGCGCCATCTGTTATTCTTATATGCTAGGGCATAAGAATGACAAAGAAAAAATATTAGAGCACTGCTAATCATGCATTGTAGCTTCGATGCAATGATTTCTTTTTTCTTTTTGGCGCTATTATCTTCCTCTATAGCGTTCCGCTTGGGCCGTAGCTAACGTTGCTATTGTAATCGTGCTCTGTCATGATATAACTTTGTATAATTTCGACTGAATAGACAGTAATAACAAACATGTTTTGTAATTCTTGTAGTATTAAATTGTCCACGTAAATCAGCTTCCTTTAGTCTATATTTTTCACGCTTCATGGCACTTTCCGTTAGCGAGGTATGATCCAAGTATTGGTTTAAAATACTCTACAGTGACATATAGTCAGTTTGTTCACCCAACGGTTAATGCAGTTGGGTTGCAAGTGACTACCCACCCAAACAACCCAATTTGGTTCGAAAATTTCTAACCACACCGCGTGGTCACGTTTCAACCCAATCATTTTTCTCGGTGTAAGAACCAAAAATGTGAGCTTTGGAACCTTGCGCTTAGATTGACAGTGGTAATGACGAAATTTCTTGACTCATCCATTACCTGTCTTTTTTCACGTTATTACTTTTGTGATTACTTATCGCTATTTGTTTTCATAGTTACCATCTCTGCGTTTTAAAAAGCTAAATTTTACATACATTGTATTTAGTTGCAATATACTATTTTAAATAATAAAACCTGTTGTCAATATTGTCTGAGATATAAGCAAATGTGTATCTCACCAACTTTGAGATCATTTTCTCGGTCCTTATGGAGGGAAATATATTTTAACATAATTCCATTGGAATTACATGTCTTCAAATGAGTATTAAAAGTGCAGTTAAATCTGAACATTTTTACTATTCGCATGAGCGGTAATTCTTTATGAGTGACCCAATCATGTGAAATAGTGATCCAAAATTTTATTTTAGCTCAGTCAGCAGTAGTTTGGACGAAACTGTAACACAATAGAGCAGAGAGATAACCCTTTTGCAACAAAGACACATGAGCTCAGGCTCCTTGTCTTCAATGAGTCTCGTGCTAACCAATCTCAGTGATCAAGCTTTCATTCAATGAAGATTTGCGGTCACTAACCTCATTCGGTTCTCGCTCAGTCAAGGCTTGGGCTTGCTTGTAATCACACTCACTTCCCTGATTGTGCCTTACACTTGCTTGAATCCGGGTTTTAGCTTGCTATCCACTTACGGGTTAACGCTCAGAGTGGTTCACACTCAATTAAGGAACTGAAGCCCGAGGATCAAGCTCGTGAGTTTTACATCTTTGCAATACTGGTGAATTTTTAAAGTATACCAGCCGAAACTCCTTTATATCTTTACTGTGGTAAAAATCACAGTCGAAAAAAAAAGTTATATATTTTAAATATTTTTCATACAGGTTAAAAAACCAGAGATTGATTTATTTTTAGGTTTATTGAGTTAGAAGAGACCAGAAGTTTTCACCTAACAGTAAAATTCTAAATATTATTCTATGCTACGTGGCTTTTGTAAGTGAGTGGGTCACAACAGAAATAGGTTAAGAGGAATTTAACCACAGTTACACGATTGATATAAAAGACTGCTGTAAATTTGCTTCGGGGTCCAGTTGGTACAGTGGAGAGGCAAGGCAGTTGTTTTGAAGAAGTCTCCATTGTTTGGAACATAGAAATAGATTTCTTCTGCCCATCAAAGGTTGGATCTTCTGGTCTCTTCTGTCGAATAGTATTGTAAGTAACTATCCTTTTACTTATCTTATAATATGGATAAATGTTAAATTATAATTTTCAATAAAAAATATTTAAAATTCTTACCGTGTAATAGAAAATGTCTCCCATTTAATTCTTACTTTCATAAATATTCATTTAATTAGCTTTCACTTTTGTTACCACCATTAATTAATTATAAATTTTGTAACTTCATTTAATTTATTTTATCATATTTCAATAAATCATTATAAATATACTAGCAACCCTTTTTACATCATTTAAATATTTACGTTTCCATAATTTAACCAAAGGTGTATCTTATTTAGCAGTGACAGGCATTTTAATTAGCCAATGCTTTTGTCAAGATAATTTGTTTACATTTGCTAATAACGTTATGGCTAACAAAATTAAATATTACACCCCCCCCAAAAAAAGTACACCACATTACCCTGTCTGTGCGTGTACAGAGACAAAACAATCTCATGGATCATCACTAATTTTGACTGGGTTATAAAGGGTTAAAAGTTACGAATCTAGTTCACTGATGTAGGTGATCCATTTAGTTAATCCGAATATATGCCTTCCCCGATAGGGGTTATTATAGATGAGTTACCCTTGGCAGAATGTAACCCAACTGTACTTAAAGACCAGGTTGGTTGCATACCATTCAATTATTTTCAATATTGTAACCAAACTCGTTCACGTAGTGTACACGTTGACATTATTTACTTGTTTTATATGAAAAAATAAGAAAACAATTTTCTCCGAATATTACAGTAAAGAGACAAGTAGTCAACGTAATATATGAATTAAATTGTTTATCTATTCTTTTGGAATGTTTTTTTCCTTTCTTTAAAAAAAATGGAAATCTTTCCAGTACATTCTCATCGGATGTAAATAAAATTTCTTCCAAAATTTATAGAAAACAAAGTAAAATAATATTTACAATGTCAAAATATGAATATCAAAATTATTACTGATTGATGTATCCATATTTTTCGGTAATTTAATATTCAATGTTTTTGAAATTGATATTTGATATTTAATCGATAAAGTATTATGATATATCTAATCCATCGAATTTTCATATCGTAACTCATTGGCTTTTGTTATTCAAATCCAGATATCGCGATATAGCCTTATAAACCACTATATGAATTACTTAAACCAGCGTTTCTCAATTTTTTTTTCAAGTAGAAATCACATTTTTGGTCAGAATGTTCTGCGTACTACTCTACTCTTGTCTTCTTCGAAATAATTTTAATACATATAGATATATTTTTAATGTTTTGTGCAAAGGAAGAGTCGATTAATATGGGCAACGAGTGAGATATTTTTTTCTTTAGCGCCACACACTATGTTCTATTTCGATTTTCTCGGAAACTGTGCATGAGAATTTAGCCTGAAACACACTATTTTATTTAGGTCAATTTGATATTATCGATTTAGTATATGTCCTGTACATGGACAATATTTTAGTTAAGTACAAATTAAAATTTAAGGGTTAGTGATAACTTTAGGCTGTTTCTTATTAACCATATCATGTACTGTCGTCTTGTTAATGGTGTAATGAACAGCTTAAGAAGATTATATTTCACTATCGGTTTCACCTCACTAAGTGGCATGCTTCTCATGAAGCACCAATTTTAAGTTTTACAAAGAACACGTTTTCCGTTTTTTTTTTTTTTTTCGAAAATTGCGTATGAGGTTTTACACTCTTGCCTTTCTATCATTTTGTTAAGTTCCAAGATATCTATCGATTCGCATAGAATGAACAACTTAAAATTTTTAGGGAATTTTTGAAATGGTCATTGCTTTCTTTTGCATTAACGTATAACGTTATAATGATAGTAGGCCCTAGTTGGTAGTTGAAATTACAGTAATTTTAAGGAATGTTGCAAACCTTTCCTATGTTTTTCATATCTCAGAAACGCTTTGATATATCAAATTGCTGTAAACGGCATTATGATTATTTTGTCTGTTGGAAACTATCTAACTCCTTAGATACGATACTTATCTTAGCATTTTTGTAAAAATAAAGCCAGGATAAAATATATCAATTTTCAATTTCTTGCGACTTTGTTTCCATTTGCTCGAAATGCATTATATGGTCATAGTATCCGACACTAAGTTACTTTAGATATTCATCGCCATTTTCATCTCAGTTGCTTTATTACCGTTGTGGAGCTCTCCGAAATTTGGGTATATTTGTGATTCTGTATCATCCTTTGTTGGCAACACTGAATGAAAATTTTGGTATTTTAATGTTTTCTTAATCTTTTTTACATGTGGGTTCGAAATATGTAATAACCTTACGTAGTGCCATTTGAAAAAATTAAACTTTATATTGAGATATTAACACTGTTAACCAGGTGATGTTATTGAGTATGTTATCGATATTATCGAGTAACTTTTATCTTATTCTGATATTGTTTGCTACAAAATTTCAGCTATTTCTGTCAATTAGTTTGGAAGTTACAAGGAAGGATCATTTGTGGTTCACCCTATATCTATCTATCTATCTATCTATCTATCTATCTATCTATCTATCTATCTATCTATCTATCTTTAGCTGCTAGGGGTCTAAAAAGGACGAAACAATAGATATATTCTAAATTTTCTACCTTTGATTTATTTGCTCCTCTCTATACTATATTGACTAAATCTTGATCTGAAGAAATGCGTGAAGCAATAAAATTATGTATATTCTATTGCCATGAACACGTTCTGTTCTAATGTAGTTTTCGAAATGTCATGATATTTTTCCTAAAATATCACTATTTTTACAGAAACAACTTTTGATGTCACCGTTTTACAAAGAAATAAGTATAAAAAGCTTTATCGACCCTATTATCTATTCACAAATAAATATTTTGTTGTTTTTTAAGAAACAAAATGTATTTTGTTCATTACATACCATCAAGGCATCTTTCTGTGAGGCGAAAAAGTCGAAGGACAAAAAAGTTTATATTTTACAATAAATTTCGTTGAGAGTGGTAAAGGACTGTGAGAAACATCGTTATAGAAAGTTTCGTTAATTAATTTTAATAAATAACATATTTATACATATCTATAGTTTTGAGGGGTTTAAACGGGACGAAATGTTTCCAATAATTTGGATCTTTTTTAAATAACAACGATATTTTACATCCTATTGCAATGAATCTGACATAATTCAATCTAAGTAGCATAAGAAACGTTTTCCCGAGATGTGTCAGTAATTAGATAGAAATAACGTTGATTGATATGACGATATTTTTTATGGTCAAGGGGTTTTTTCGGGACGATTTTTGGTTATTTCCAGGTATCCAACTCTCAACAGAATGTGTAAGAAAATGTCGGCAACTGTGAGCGTATTCTTTAAAACATCTCTTCTCAAGCATTTCTCATTTCATAAACTATTCTGTTTAAACAGTTCACAGAAATTAGGATGGAAAATTGACAAAAACAGTGTCTACCAACATTTCAGATAGAACATCATGTCCATACACAATTGCTTCGGAGAAAGTCGCACCGCCGTTCGCTCATAACAAACGCTATTGAGAAGGGGGAAGTATGTAGAGGAGGAGCCCTCCCCACGTGCGTCACGCAGCAGCTCAATAGTTGATTGACACCTGAAGTTCCTTTATAGCTGTTTTCTTCCGCTGGTTATAAAGCAGTAAAGCGAACAAGAAAGACTGGTTGCAGATTTCAATAACAATTGTATAGGCTGTGCTCTAAACAAACATATTTAAAGCTGAGAAAATATGTAGAAGCCCTAGACTAAAAGACACACACCATTTGAAATTATAACTACAATACATGTATATAGAATAAGAAATGCATGTTACTCAATGATAATTAAATAATCCGATGTAACACCACTCTACAATATATCCCGTTAAGACTATTATATTAGATTTATTTATGGTTTAGTGTCTCACTGGTAATTACACTGAAAGGAGAGGTTCCGACTTCATCTGATCGCATGCAGTTTTTTATATGGTTTCTTGCCTTTCACTCCTTACATTGTGTCGTTTATTATTATTATTATTATTATTATTATTATTATTATTATTATTATTATTATTATTATTATTATTATTATTATTATTATTACATTATTAGAGAGTTGAGTTGATTTTGAGTTTAACGTCCGTTTCAGCAGCTAAGCTGTATGAGAAGTGGACGTACTGATTAACGTGGAATCCGAAACACATGAGCTCCTACTGGGAATCGAACCCAGGTACTCCACGCCAAAAACGCGTACGCTAATCGCTTAGGTATGGAGATACTCATAATAATAATAATAATAATAATAATAATAATAATAATAATAATAATAATAATAATAATAATAATAATAATAATAATAATAATAATAATAAAGTTTAAATTAAAAGACAAATTCTGACCAAAGCATATATTAACTAATAAATAATAGTATTACAGTTTCGGCAAATTAATTGCCGACAAATTCGAAACTGTAACGCTATTATTTATTAGTATATATATGCTTTGGTCAGAATTTGTCTTTTAATTTATACAGGAAGTTCCAAAGCTAGAATGAGTGGTATTCAAATAATATAGTTAATAACATCAAGAAATTTTGAAAACAATAATTTTGGGAGAAAATAGTTTTTGTGGGGGTAAATTAAAGAAATTAAATTAACACTAAAAGCATTTGCGAGATTAAATGTTTCTATAAACTAAACTACTTCCCTGATATTCGAGAAAACCGCACTCAATGTTTTTAATTTCTTCATTTTACTTTCTCAAAAATAGTTTATTCTTTTTAATGCATTTTATAAAAACTATGCTTTGTTATAATTTCAGCATCATCTTTACCAAAGGATTTACCAATGAATAAATTAGAAATTTATTTATGACCTCTTTCTAGTACCGAAGATATACGTTGCTTGAAAGCAGTAATGGTTTTAGATTTTCCCTCAGGAGTGAGGATTTTAATACACTAGGTGTGAAAAGTAATATTGTTGAAATTGTAGGAAATTCACATTTACCATGTCCAGGAGGAATTCAATAGCTCCAAGGGGCTCCCTGTCACTCTCTGAAATAATCACTGCTTGAAAATGAAATCTGTGAGTTTAGTGCCACACAATTATGCTCCAAGGCTGAAGGAGATGGTAGCGAATGAATCAAACAAATGATGGTAAAATCTTGGCGACATAAAAAGAGGGAGGTAATGGAAGGTATTCCAGAAAACCCGTGCACATAGTTTTCATCCTCAATGAAACCGGCTTGGAGAGAACCAGGACCGAAGCTGGGGCCACATATCCAAAGAAGTAGGTAGGTGCTCTATCACTGAGCCACCGAGGTTTCCGTATAAGTGAATCCTACCTTAAGATCGAATCAGATATACGTTAATGAGTTCAAATTTTAAGACTAATCAAGAATCGAACTCGGAGCCTCTTACATCACGCTCGCTAACCACCAGAACAGAGCGGAGACTGTAGCGGGTGAAATACAGGAACCTGATCCCTATTAATTGTAACTTCCTGAAGATAGCTCCCCACTCATCACAAATATATATTCCAAATATTATACTTTATTCCTTTTAAGACATTTTTAGTACTCAAAGAGCATTCCCTAAAAATCTCGAAATCTAATTTTGTAAAACAAACACAGGGGCGGATCCAGGATGGCGATCGGGGGCGATCGCAACCCCAAGAATAGGATTTTAAAAAAATAAAACCCATTACAAAGTTGTAGCTCTTGATTTTTTTTAAAACTTTGTATTATAATTGTAGAATAAAACCTAAAATAAGTAAGTCTTCAATTGCAGAAGTTAAATGAATCAATACATCTCAATAAATTACTTGCATTGGAATTCTTGCTCAGAAAATGCCCACTTTCGAAAATGTAGGTGGCCGCTTCTCTTCTTTCTTTTCAAGATGCAATATTTTGAGCTATCCGTTCCTTCTTAAAACTGATTTCTGCTTCTTGTTAACAATTGGTAAACAGTAAGCTATAAACCCGTTTATCCGCAAGTGTTTGCCAATATTCCTGTTTTAGAAAGTCCATTTTGTCAGTACAGAAAGTCAATAAACGTAATGGTTCTGGCATTTTACATGCAAGTGCAATTGAAAATACAAAGAAGGAAGTAATATAACTAGCGTATGAATAGAAATTAAAGTTCATGATTCAAGAAGAATTCGTATTCTTATTATTATTCTTACTCTACTGCTACTACTGTTATTTATTATTATTATTATTATTATTATTATTATTATTATTATTATTATTATTATTATTATTATTATTATTATTATTTATAATCCATCAGTATCAATGTTTAAACAAGTCATCATGCATGGCAGTGCATGGCAGCCAAGTTCCGCGAAGAAAATGAAAACTGGCCTGCACTGCCGTAAGCATATTATACACGAACAAGAGTTTTGGGTAAAATCGCCGATTTCGAGGCTCTGTAAAACCGATTCTAGTAAGGGGATAAAACATGAAATTTAGAATTTAAGGAGATATCCGAGAGATGTGCTCATATACCAAATCTCACATTCCTACCTTCAACCATATTCGAGTACTGGACCCCTAAAATATGCAGTTTTCAGGTTCGCTGACTCACTGACTCACTCATCAAATTGATTAGATACTTCCCAATGAGACAGAGACGTGAAACTTAGCACAAAGGTACCTTATAATGACCTGAGTATAGAAAAAGTCCGAAATCTGATGAATGTGCTATGGGAAATTTTACATGGGCAAAAAACTCTCCTTAGCTAAGCAAGAAATCGTTTCACTCACTCACTCATCAAATTGATAAGGTACTCCCCAATGAGGTAGATACGTGAAACTTTGCATAAAGGTACTCTATAACGACTTGAGTATAGCAAAGGTCCGAAATCTAAGGAATATACTATGGAAAATTGTTTATGGAGAAAAAAAAAAAACTGTCATCAGCCAAGCAAGAAATCGTTTCATTGACTCACTCATCAAATTGATAAGGTACTCCCCAATGAGGTAGATACGTGAAACTTTGCATAAAGGTACTCTATAATGACTTGATATAGAAAAAAGTCAGAAATCTAAGGAATGTGCTATGGGAATTTTTTTATGGGCAAGAAACTGTTCTTAGCCAGACAGGAAATCGTTTCATTGACTCACTCAACAAATTGATTAGGTATTTTCCAGTGGGATAGAGACGTGAAACTTTACATAAAGGTACCCTATAATGACTTGAGTATTGCGCTATGGGAATTTTTATAGGCAAAATACTGTCCATAGCCAAGCAAGATATCGTTTCACTGACTAACTCATCAAATTGATTAGGTAGTTCCAACCAGATAGAGATGGGAAATTCTGCATAAAGGTACCCTACAATGACTTGAGTATGGGAAAAGTCTGAAATTTGAGAAATGTGCTATGACTATTTTTTATAGGCAAGAAACTGTCTTTAACCAAGCAAGAAATCGTTTCACTCACTCACTCATTAAATTGATTAGGTATTTTCCAGTGATATAGAGACGGGAAACTTTGCGTTATTAAACACATCATGTGCATTGTGATAATGTTGTCAATCGTCCGAGTAGTCGAGTTGGTGCCCTCCTCGCTGTCTATCATGTGCGCCTTTGGAATATGGGGTCCCGAGTTCGATTCCCGGTAGAAGAGCCTTTGGAATTTTAACTCTCCTCGATGTTTCTGTGTTCGTGTCCCTGTCGTTCTAGATTAATAGAAAAACGAGCTAAGGTCACCGACAAAAATTCGTTATCCGGACATCGGTATATTGTACAGCGGGGGACACTTCTAAATGGTACAGCCATATGGAGATTTACGGCTAAGGTGTACCATTTAGAAGTGTCCCCCGCTGTACAAATATACGGGATCCTTATGTTTACTATAGACATCAATACTTAACATACGTTATCCATATGCTACATACGTACTGGCCTCTTTCCCGCTTAGATGTTACTCAGTGGCGTTACAGGATGTCTGACATCTAACAGTCTTCCGTACATTACGTACATCAACTATAAGTTACAAACGGCCATCTGTATGTGAGATCCTGACTGTCTATATAGTTCTTTCCTTTGTGCGGAAAGTACGTTTATTCGGAACACTTATACGGAAACTATGTTTAAAATATACTCTTTCAGTTATACGTTAAGTCCAAAAACTACAGGATTTACATATGTAATCTACGTACGCCACATATCTACCTATGTAACCTATGTACCTACGTACATTTTTTTCTCAGTGTGCGAGTAAAATAAGTGAAAGCTAGTAATAAGTAGTTAAGCAAGTTAATGAGGCACATTCTGAGAATCAGTTAACTTTTAAAAACGTGGGCTAAGACACGTACATACTGCCGTAAATTTCGTGGTTGGAAACCCAGACAAGGGGAGCCAATATTTTTTTCTTTTTTCAGTGAAGATTTTTCCTTTATTGCAGGTATTTGTATTAAATAGATATTGAAATTAATTGACAAGTAAGAGATTGTAGAAGTGAGTATATTTAGAATTAATAAAGTTTCCGAAGAAATGAGAAATTTAATTGTTCGAATTTACGTAAGACTAGCAACAAAATGTAACCGATTTCGTAAATATATTGGTACCACGAGTTGTATTATGGTTACCACAGTCATTATGTAAAAATGTTCTTGATGCTTCGTGTCTCTATCTGTGAACAGTGTGCGAATCTCTTACGTATCAGCCTTTTCATCAACAGTGAATTTTGTGCCTTTGCTCTTCATATTTCGTGAATTTGCCCACCTGGGGGTTCGCCCCCACGCGTCCGTCTTTGCTCGGCCTACTTCCTCACACCTCTTAAGCTCACAATTCTACCGAATTTCAAATTTCTTTTCCTATTTCAACTATCTAAAACATAAGATTTTGTATCCCAGGAAAACGCCTATTTAAATAACATGGGGATTTCTTTATCTCCCTTTAGATTCCTTAAAAATTAAAAAAAAAAAAAAAATTCACTTTTAGCAATTTTTTTGTAGGTTAGTTGCGGGAGGCTACAATCGTGCCAAATTTCATCATTCTAATCTTGCCGGAAGTGAATAAACATTTTGGGGCGTAGAAGACATCCAGTATAAATAACATGGAAATGTTTTTTCAGTTCCTCTTAAAACCACTCTAAAGTTGGAATTGTTTATTATTACTGATTACTTAGGTAATACTAACGAAAACGTAGAAGCATACTGAATTTCAAGATCCTATTCCAATTCCAAGTTCCTAAAACATGAGATTATAGGTCCAAAAAAAAGACCCATTTAAATAACATGGGGAAATTTTTCATCCCCCCCTCATCATTTCAACTTTCCACGTCAACCGGAAGCACCTCTTTAATTTATGTCGGTTCATGTATTTTATATACAGTTAGGATATGTTGGTGGCAAATATTATTAAGATTACAAGCTATTTGAAAGGTGTATATCGTTGGAAGGAAAACCCGAGGCAGTATGAAACTGCGCAACATGCGCGCCATGTAATGAACTCCGTAATTTTGCAATGTGGAATGGTAGAGAACAATTAAGTATATTAAAACACCAGCCATGTCTAGTGATGTAGCAGCGAGGATTCAGCATTAAGGGTTTTGGACCCTGTTGATACTCTTCGTATTTAGGTAATGAAAAATGAGATGTTAGCGATCGTGATTTTGTAGTTCTGGTAAATGAATTAGAATCTCGTTTGGACATAACTCTCTGACAGATATTTAATAGAATGAATCTTCCCCGCTGTTCTAGTGGCTAGCATGTGCGCCTTTCTTGTATGGCGTCCTGGGTTCGATTTCCGGTGGGAGAGCCCTTGGGAACTAATGTTGCATGTGACACATTATGACTCCTTTAAAAATGTACAATTAAATTTAAATCCAATAATATGCCACAATTAAGGTATACGATATTGACATGGTGAACTACAAAAAGAAGTGAAATATGAACAAAAACACCAGAGGTACAAAAAGTGCAGCTAAGTTGGTCAGCCTCAAAAAGTGTTGAGATGAGGATAGATGAACCAAGTTCCTTGGCCCTGCATCTGAAACGAACACTGGAACTTGGCGCGAGATGTCAAGGAAAATTATGTTAAGGAACTTTAGGGATAGTGGTGGTGGGTGTGGTGGGTTTGAGACCACCACCAACCTTAGGAATATCAACTTCGCTAAGGCGCTAAGGCACATATACAGTATATTGCAGTAAGATTGGTGGTTCGAAACCCAGACAAGGAAAACTTATATTCCTTCACGAAGTGTCAAGGTAAATGATGTTAACGAACCTTAGGGATGGTGTTTGTGAGCGTGGTGGATTTGGGGGTCACCATTAGCCTTATGGCTGAAATGTCCGGCCGTGAAACTAGGAACAGACATCTTAATGTTTTCGAATATGTTAGACATCTTGCGCCAAGTTCCAGTGTACGTTTCAGATGCAGTGGTAAGGAACTTGGCTCATCCATCCTCATCTCAACACTTTTTGAGGCTGACGAACTTGGCTGCACTTTTTGTACCTCTGGTGTTTTTGTTCATATTAATTCTACAGAAGAGTCCATTCCCTTTTCTAAAATTGTTTCACTTTTCGTTTTTTATTTCTTCTTTCTTTTTTGCAATATATTATTACCTTGTTTTGAGCTCGAACGACTGCCCCCCCTTAATATTTAACTTGGATCCGCCTCTAGTTACACAGTTAAGGAATTATCCACAGAAAGATACATTAAAAATTTTTTGTTGTTTATTACAAGCGCTTGCATGCGTGGAATAAAAAGTAATTTCTATTTTACGTACATACCAATGTAAAGCTAATTAATGTTAACTGGAAAGCAAAGTTGTTAATGTTTAATTTAGTCGGCAATGTCCTAGTGAGATCAGCAAAGTTAAATAGTACCGGATCTGGCCCGAGTGACCATGCGTACTCATTATATGGTATCGGCATTTCGGTATCCACCCAGCGTCGTGAGGACGATTGGGGAACTACTTGAAAGAAAGTATTGAACTCGGTGACTTCAACTTTCGGCCATTCAAGATTCGTCTAATAACCTCAGGCAATGAAATTTGCAGATGTTAACTCAAGAGAAAGTGTAAGCGAATCTTGAATTCAAGATTGCCTAATGTGAAACTATGTTGGTACTACTGACAAAAAATGACACAATTTAAGAAATTTGTAGTTTCTAAATTTAAAAAAAATAAAAATAAAAATAAAAAGTACACATCAAAACAGTATAAGCGCAATTACACTATATGACTAGATATTATATGTTTGACACCAAGATATAAAAATATTACATGAAGTTACAAAATCATTACAGAAAATATAAAATGAAGTCACACATTTGACGAGAGTTTGCATAATTCATAAAATAAAATTAAACAAAGCACCAAAGATCAGTATAAGCACAATTACGGTATAGATAGTATACGCTTGACATCGAGCATCACCATTAAAAGTGTAAATTTTTAATTAAGTGCGAACTGTTTTAGTGCAGTATGCAGGGGTCTGAACCGAAAAAAAATAGTAACAATAAAACTTATGGGACAGCTTCTTCCCATCAAGTATAGGCATATTGTAAAAGTGACCAGATATTCACTTAAGCTTCACCCAATATGGCTGCCATATCTCGTGTGATCGCCGCAGTCTATAGAATATCCATGTTTCCTTGATTTCTTACCTTTCGTTCAATTATACGATTTTGAAACTTATAACAAAATATTTTGTAAACAAATTTCTTCTCGTTTGATATAAAGTACAATCTCTGTAGGTTAGGTAGATATAAAGTTACAAATGGAGGAGAGGGTTGTGTCGTTTAATCTTGTATCTCTCTCTCTCTCTCTCTCTCTCTCTCTCTCTCTCTCAAGCGTATTTTTCTGATTTTTCATAAAGAAAGCAGATTTCATCAATCAGTCAAAATGTTTAAATACATGAAAATACAGGAGGAAACATGAATGATGTGATGATATTTTTACATGAATTTTCAGGAAGTAACATGGCTTTGTCTCTGTTCCAAAAAGGGAAGAAAACCTTTGAAACTACTCAAGAGATAGACAGTTAATTGTAACAGGTTATGAGTATATTCAATAATTCTACCACGAATCCTGAAGAACTAGTAAAAGTGGGATAACGTTTCCAATTATACATTTATGCATCCCATGGGTTGACGCACTGGCTTTCTGTCGATATTTCACATACAGAAGACTTATTTCACACCAGTCAGTTACCCCTCAGTTTTACTCTCAAGAGCAAGTGCGAGCAGACGGCACGTATAGAAAGTGTACCATGAGGAGCTAGCTTTGCGGGAGCAACATATTCAAGTAATTGATATGGGGGAGCAACATATTCAAATATTGGGGATCGGAAGAGAAAATGGAGAACGCTACCTAGTTCGTTCTTTGGACATAGCAACACCATTTTTTTAAAAGCTCGTCTATTGCAAATGTAAAACTCTCATATACTTGGGCCTATTGTTTATGTTCGAAATTGTTTCACTCAGACATGCAGAGGCGTAACTACGGGCTTGGGGGCCACCCAGCAGACAACGTGGAATGGGGCCCCTTCTCTACGTCCTACATCACGATTTGGGGCCCCGTGATGGCTTCGCGGCCCCAGCAATGCGGGGTCTGCGGGGCCCTTATTTACGCCCAACCGTATCGTTTATGTCCCAACAGTGTACCGTGCCAGGGATGGACTATTTTTTTTTTTTTTTTTTGTCTTTTATGTACCATAAATTATTTCTATCGCTTATAGAAAACTGAATTTTGCTTAAATAACGTTTTCTCTATAGATTATTTTGCTAAATAAGATTACAGAAACTTCCGTATAATGCCCTATTGTTCTCAAATGCATCATATTTTGTACATGTCAAGTGTAATTCTAGCATGTTCACATACTTTCTTTTTTTTTTACTTATATAAATATTATTTGTATAAACAAACAAAAGAAATTAGAAAAATACGCTTGACAAAAACACAGGCACAACAAACAGGCGATACAAGCCTACTCCTTCATTTCTAGATTTATATCTACCTGACCTACAGAGATGAATATACGAAACGAAACGAAATTTTATTCACAAAAATATTTTGTTACAGGTACCAAGACCGCATAATTGAACTAAGCTAAGAAATCAAGGAAAACATTATTTTTCTATACACAGTGTCGGCTAAATTGAATATGGCAGCCACATTGGATGTAGCTCAAGAGGAATGTTCGGGGACTTTCAGGATATTACTATACTTGATAAAAGGAAACTATCCTGCAAGTTTCGTTAGGCTACCAATTTGCGCTGGGTTTGTCAAAATTTTCCGCTACATACTGGACTATTTAATAAGAACGTGAAAACACTTTCAAGAAAAAATGATAACTATTAATAAGGTGCAGGACTACCAACATATGCGAGCTAAACGAAGTGCTTTAAAATATCAACTTTCGCCTAGTAAGAAAATTAACTGTGTCATCGCTTTGATTGACGTTTTGAGTTTAGTGTCCCGTTATGCACCAAGGCTATATGAGACGCGGACCTACAGTTTAATGTGTAACTATAATATTATGGAGAATAAGCGCATCGTAAGGTTGCAATAAGCTCGTGTTATAAAGTGTCAATTAAAGTTGGTGTTGTGAGAGGTAATTAAGGATTTCATCCATTTGAAACAAATATTGTATTAGTAAAATATCTATTTGTTAAGATAATGAACGTGATTTTCTTTGTTTAACATGGCAGTCAAAGAAGAATTAATGGATAATAAATACGAAATTGTAAAATTTAAATTTCCTATTGTTTAAATACATTCTTGCTACTATCAACGGCATTATCTGGTAGGAATGTTGAATGACCCTGATTCAGCAGGAAGAAAATAAGCTATAGTATTGAAGTTGATTGATTAGAGTTTCACTATATAACAAATATTGAGGTTATATGAGACAAGATATGTTGTTTAAAGTGAAATGTGGATCATTATCCAAGTGTGTTTTATCCAAGGCTTGATATACGTACTAGTGATTGAATCCGCAAACACGCATAGGAAGCACGAGCATTGCAACTTAGCTACGAATGGACACGCCATTCAATAATTCTAATTCAAGAATGAAGGCTAAAAATAAGAAAGATGAAACGACAGTCTGTAAGATGATACTACTTTCACATTTTTTATTTCACACTACTTATTCCGAAACGAAATCGAGACTTGACATTCTAGATCGAGACAAGCGTACAGTGTGTTTATCGAGACGAGATCAGGATCGAGGCCATTATTTGTCAAACGAGACAAGACCTACACTGCGGTCTCGTCTGTACACCACCCCTAATCGGAACTCCTCTAAATTGGACGATTTTCTAAAAGAATTTGAAAGAATTATAGGCTCAACAACCATTTGTAACATAGTTTAGAAAATTTTCATGATTTTTTTATGATGAATTTTATACCAATTTACTATTCACCTTGATGATGAACTTTATACCTATTTTAGGGAACTATTCACACAGGTCCTGAGAATATTCAAGAAATCACCACTGGAACTGTTCACATAGGCGGTGACAAATATAACTATGTGTAAAATTTTGGATGGCTGATGCCGTGAATGATAAGAAATAGTAGCATGTTTTGTGAAGTTTATTTCTATGTGCCAAACAAAAGGAAAGACAAACGGAAACAATGAAAGCAGAAATTGTATCTGCTTTAAATCCACTTGCTCATTTCAAACATGGGAGAGTGCGACAAGTGAGCGATGAAAAAAAAAAACGAAAGAAAATAAGAACGAAAAAAGACAACTGACATAATTTACCTGGAATATTGATCATAAAAGAAAGTTCAAAACAAAGAAAACATTTTACTGGATGGTAGAATAATTATTTCGTTCTGATCAGTAACCTTACAAAAATGAAGGTGTGTAAAATTAAGCATGTCTGCATGAACTCGTTTCAATCCCTGTACTCGTTTCAAAATTAACGTGACATTTCTAGACATTTTCTACGTTCTATCTTCTATCTGGATTGAATCAGGGATTCATTACCAGAGGTGAATACTATACCACTGACCCACCGCGGTCCCCTATTTAGGGGTCCAGGTCTCAATCCTCCCTCCCCCCCACATACAATTTTGAAATTCAAAGTCTTTTGTACGGCAAAGTCTTGTGGTATTTTCTTACCTTTTGTACCGAAAACCCCAAGTATTGTGCTCTTGCTGTTCTTAAGTTATAGCAAGAATAATTTGGGAGGGCTGGAGACTTCGGAAATTGAAAGTTCATTCTATGCAAAAGTTTTGTACTAGTTTTGTGCTGAAAACTACTACTTTTGTTCTCTTGCCGTTTTCGAGTTCTCTCTCTAATAAATATGGGGTACCCATCTCTCCAGCCACTACTTTAGAAATTGAAAATCATTTCTATGCTAAACTTTTTTTTTAAACCCTTTTACTCTGAAAACCCCAAGTTTTGTGCTCTTGTCGTTCTCAAGTTATAACAAGAATAAATTTGGAGGGCGGGATAGAGACATGCAACCTCCCACTTTAGAAACTGAAAGTCTTTTCTATGTCAGTTTATATCCCCAGTTCCGTGCTCACATTTCTCAAGTTAAAGCAACAATAAATTTGAGGGGGCTGGAGAAATGCAACAACCCACTTTAGAAATAGGAAGTGTTTTTTATGCTAAAGTTTGGTGCCGTTTTTTGCTGAAAACCCCGAGTTTTGTGTTCTTACAGCTTTTGACTTACCCCCATTTTAAATGTGGGGGATGCATACATATCTCTAGCCTCCATTTTAAAAATTGAAAGTTCTTTCTATGCGAAACTTTTATGCATCTAGTCCAACTTCTCGCGAATATTCTTAGAACGTACGCCAATCGTTTATGATTTGTTTGGGAAGATATAGGAGTGAAGTCCCGAAGTTAGAAGTTTACTATTTTAAAGATACATTACCGCAAATTGGGGGCCAACTTCGTGAAGTTAGCACCCCATACGTCACATATAATTTTAAAACCTACATCAATTGTTTTAAAATTGCCTGAGAGGATTTAAGACTGAAATCCTAAAGTTTAGAAGTTTACACTTCTCAAGATACAGCCAGTAAAATAAAGAAGGGCCCATTCGTCACGAATAATGAAACCTATGTTAATTGTTTTGGATTTGTTTCGAAGGATTTATGGGTGAAATTGTTAAGTTTATGAGTTAAAAGTTCTGGATATACAGTACAACAAAATAGTAGGGTCTCTCATTAGTCAAACTCTTCGTGAATATCAATCGTTTAGGAGTTGTTTGCGAGGACTTAAAAGTAAAGTTCCAAACTTCAG
Organism: Thermobia domestica; assembly: GCF_964235325.1. Lineage (NCBI taxonomy): Eukaryota > Metazoa > Arthropoda > Insecta > Zygentoma > Lepismatidae > Thermobia > Thermobia domestica. The sequence continues at coordinate 151,165,738 of NC_137462.1, read as the reverse complement.
GAGTTTTTTTTTTTTTTTTTTAAAGGGTTGGAAATAGTTTACGTGTTGTTTCCACGATTTCATTTTGCTGTTGTTTGCCACGGTATTATGTCTAGCTTATCTTATATCACAATCGTGAAGATTTATAGATAATGGACTCATAAGCTGAGGGTTATCAGATGACCATATCATAAAAATAAAATCTATTATATTTATAAACATAATACATACAATCCAAACTGTCCCAAGCACGTTATTGGGTTACTACGCTATCAGCTGCTAACGCCGCTGATAAATTTATTCAAGTTGAGTTTAAGCACTCGAGGAAATCATTTGTGTGCTTAAAATTTCCTCAAATGCATTTTCAAAATTTATATGACGTACACTTTGTGTGTGTTCGAGTGTGTAGCCAACGTTAAATGTAGGCATTTCATCAGGACCACCCGTAAGTAGGAGGTAACCATCCCGAAAAATGTGAACCCGGACCTTCAGGAGGCATGTTTGTTTTCTTTTTCTTCTATCTTTCATAACTTTCCTAGAGATTAAATTAAACAAAATTAGATTTAAATATATGGATTTAGCAATCTTTTGAACATCTTTGGTGAGAGGAAGGAAACTTCTATTGGTAATACAAAAATTTAGTGACTTTTGTATTGTTAGTTGGCTATTTTCAAGCCCACTCAGAGGGCTCCTTTGTGGCTAAGCGGTTAGCGTACGCGTACTCTGACTTGGAAGACCCGGGTTCGATTCCAACGGGAGCTCATGTGGATCGGATTCCATGTTAAACTGTAGGTACACATCTCATATAGCCTCGATGCTGAGCAGGCCGCTAAAAATCAAATCAAATCAATTCAACAGAGATTATTAAAATACATGGGTCGGCAATCCCTTCATAGTTTTTTTGAAACAAGATGGAATGTGCATGAATTGGAGTAGATTTGAGTTAAACATCCCATTCAGCAGCAGACTGAGACATGAACCTACAGCTTAACATGGAATCCGATCCAAATAAGTTTCCGCCGGTAATCTAACCCAGGTCTCCCACCTCAAAGGCGCGTACGCTATCCACATAGCCACAAGGAAGCACTGTGTACGATTTGATACAATAAAACCTATGGCAGAAGTAAACTAGCAGATTACATTTCTCTTGAACCATTAATTCTCTCGGACGTTTGAAGATAAAATTTAGACTATATAAATGTAAGAAGTTGAATTCCGCAATCGAAAGATACTGAACCACCCCCAGAAAAAAAGAATAATTTAAAATATTGTTTTTGTGATGTAATCGTACACAAGATCGTATCTCAGATGGATTCTCGGGGTGCAGAAATGAGAAATATTTGCTTAATTTTTCAAGCAAGTCTCAGAGTAAACACTTTAGATGACACTGATGCAGTGGGTTCTTGTTTCCTACCACTTTCTTCGTTACACTATTTTTCATTCATTCTGATCATTACCATATCCTTTAGCTCACACGTCATAACCATGGGAAGTAAAACTGAAATATTTCATTTCATTTTTCTAAAGTTTATAAAACCCAGTTCTTTAGTCGCGTAGCATAACGGAAAACGTAACATTTTGTAACAGCCCATATTAAAAACTCAGTTAAAAGAGAAAATGCAGTTATATCAATTTACTAAGCTTTTGTGATATTAATGATGTTTTGTGTTCAAAGGCGAGAACATTTATCACTTGTTCCAGAGAATCAAAAACAGAGGTGCCTTACAACCCTTCCTTTTACTCCAGGTGTGTGTGAACTTTCACGACAATGAGATATGGTAAGATCGGAATGCAAATCGTGGCAAAATCGTGGCAATCAACACGAAAATCGAGTCGTGGCAAACAACACGCCTCTTAGAAATACTGGGGAATAACTTCGTGAGGGAGTAACTTCCTGAAACTAGCTCGTCAAAAAAAAAAAAAAAAAAAAAAGCTCACTCTCGAAAATCTCGGTCTCTCGTTTCGAATATCGACTAAAAAAAATACAGACATATATACACCATTGTCTTTACTCAAAATGCACGCATTGTTAAGTTACATTTCTGATAGTAAACAATTACCCTCGGGTGACCTTGTTCAGAGGGATATACACGGGAGAAAGAGGAATTCCACCTCTGAGGTGATTCACAAGGTATATCGAAAGTGTTTAAAACAACTCAAATTTTGAGTTGTGACTCGATATACTGTAGATCTATTCCCTTTCCAGTCACTTTTAGTCAAAAAGCATGTTTTAAACAAATTCCGAAACCTAATTTTGTAAATCAAGCACATGAGATTTCAACCTTCCAATATTATTTTGTTACACATAGGGGTAGATCCAGAGGATTTTATTTTTTTTTTTTTACGTTGTAGAAGTTTAATGAAGCAATACATTGCAAGAAATTACTTGCATTGGCGTTCTTCCTCAGAAAATTTCGACCTTCCAAAATGCAGGTAGCCATTTCTTGTTCTTTGTTTTTAAGATTTGATATTTTGCGTTATCGCTTCGTTCTGAAGGTTTGGTGCTGATTGCCACGTGTGCTGACTGCCACAGCCATTATTGGTGCTGATTGCCACGACTGGCGCTGATTGCAAATATCAAGGTGCTGACTGCCACGACGGTGAGCTGACTGCCAGGAGCCTGAGAGAAACTATTTGGAAAGAGCGGAATTAATCCCTCATACTAAATTTACTAATCATCATACTAAATTAATATGAGGGATTAATTTAGTAGTCGTCACAGCAAATCTATGTCGCATCCTGTAAGTTACAAAGTTACTCACTAACTGTAACGACATACGCTTGGATGTTTATAAAGGGATTGTCTTTTCTGTTATATGAACAATTTGCACATTTCGTTGTTTAAATTAATTGTTTTATTGTATTATTTAATGGATCAGTATTATAATGTAAAATTAGTGTGTATTTATTCACCCAAATAATGTTTTTAAAGTCAAAGGAAGGGCTATTTAAACAATGCTAGATGGACAGTTCTTGGCATTAATAATAATAATAATAATAATAATAATAATAATAATAATAACAATAATAATAATAATAATAATAATAATAATATTAATAATAATAATAATAATAATAATAATAATAATAATAATAATAATAATAATAATAATAATAATAATAATAATAACGATAATAATAATTCCACATCTAAAGAACTAGATTTTCCGGATGATCGTCTTTGCTTCGAAGACGGAACTTCCATTCTGCAGTACGATAGATTGGAAAAAGATAAACGGATTTTATGTTCTGGATATGATAGTCTGAAGTCAGCGCTGACAAGGGAAGTTCGGGACAAAGCACTCGACTGCAGAGAAACTAACGAGGAAACGGTCTCAAGTGTAAACAACCGATTTGGCTGGAGTCCGGATATGTGTTACGGGAGACCAAAGTAGGAGACACGTATTGTGGCGTTTGGGCCCATGCGCAGAAATTTCCGAAATACGGGGCCCCAAAATGACCCTACATGCTATAACTAGGAAGCGAATGACGTTACTTGTACACAACCGATTTAGCTGGGGTCCAGATATGTGTTACGGGATACCAAAGTAGAAGACACGTATTGTGGCGTTTGGGCCGATACGCAGAAATTTCCGAAATACGGGGCCCCAAAGTGCCCCTACATGCTATAACTAGGAAGCGAATGACGTTACTTGTACACAACCGATTTAGCTGGGGTCCAGATATCTGTTACGGGAAACCAAAGTAGGAGACACGGATTTTGGCGTTTGGGCCCGTACGCAGAAATTTCCGAAATACGGGGCCCAAAATGACCCTACATGCTATAACTAGGAAGCGAATGACGTTACTTGTACATAACCGATTTAGCTGGGGTCCAGATATGTGTTACGGGAGACCAAAGTAGAAGACACGTATTGTTGCGTTTTGGCCGATACGCAGAAATTTCCGAAATACGGGGCCCCAAAGTGCCCCCACATGCTATAACTACGAAGCGAATGACGTTACTTGTACACAACCGATTTGGCTGGGGTCCAGATATGTGTTACGGGAGATCAACGTAGGAGACACGTATTATGGCGTTTTGGCCCATACGCAGAAATTTCCGAAATACGGGGCCCCAAATTGCCCCCACATGCTATAACTTGGAAGCGAATGACGTTACTTGTACACAACCGATTTGACTGGGGTCCAGATATCTGTTACGGGAAACCAAAGTAGGAGATACGGATTTTGGCGTTTGGGCATGTACGCAGAAATTTCCAAAATACGGGGCCCCAAAATGACCCTACATGATATAACTAGGAAGCGGATGACGTTACTTATACACAACCAATTTGGCTGGGGTCCGGATATGTGTTACGGGAGACCAAAGTAGGAGACACGTATTGTGACGTTTGGGCCGATACGCAGAAATTTCCGAAATACGGGGCCCCAAAGTGCCCCTACATGCTATAACTACGAAGCGAATGACGTTACTTGTACACAATCGATTTGGCTGGGGTCCAGATATGTGTTACGGAAGATCAACGTAGGAGACACGTATTATGGCGTTTTGGCCCATACGCAGAAATTTCCGAAATACGGGGCCCCAAATTGCCCCCACATGCTATAACTTGGAAGCGAATGACGTTACTTGTACACAACCGATTTGGCTGGGGTCCAGATATCTGTTACGGGAGACCAAAGTAGGAGACACGTATTGTGACGTTTGGGCCGATACGCAGAAATTTCCGAAATACGGGGCCCCAAAGTGCCCCTACATGCTATAACTACGAAGCGAATGACGTTACTTGTACACAATCGATTTGGCTGGGGTCCAGATATGTGTTACGGAAGATCAACGTAGGAGACACGTATTATGGCGTTTTGGCCCATACGCAGAAATTTCCGAAATACGGGGCCCCAAATTGCCCCCACATGCTATAACTTGGAAGCGAATGACGTTACTTGTACACAACCGATTTGGCTGGGGTCCAGATATCTGTTACGGGAGACCAAAGTAGGAGACACGTATCTTGGCGTTTGGGCCCATACGCAGAAATTTCCGAAATACGGGGCCCCAAAGTGACCCTATATGATATAACTTGGAAGCGAATGACGTTACTTGTACACAACCGATTTGGCTGGGGTCCGGATATGTGTTACGGGAGACCAAAGTAGGAGACACGTATTTTGGCGTTTTCGCCCCCGAAATACGGGACCCCAAAGTGACCCTATATGATATAACTAGGGAGCGAATGACGTTACTTCTACACAACCGATTTGGATGGATTCCGGATATGTGTTACGGGGGCCCAAGGTAAGAAACATGTGTTTTGGCGTCTGGGGCAATACGTAGAAATTTCCGAAATACGGGGCCCCAAAGTGCTCCTACATGCTATAACTAGGAAGCGAATGACGCTACTTGTACAGTACCGATTTGGCTGGGGTCCGAATATACCTATTATAAGCCCAAGTCGAAGAGATGCAGTTTTTTTTTTTCCGACCTAACCTGACAGGCCGGCACACTTTACTTCTTCCACACTGCCCGGTTTCCTGACAACACACGCCGTATCGATTAAATATTAATGATCACTCTCTGGCACAATAGTGTTCCGCCCAGTTTCCACACATCCTAGCCATAGAAATACAGGCGAAAATCGCAAACATTCTTTTGCTCCGTTGACACCCTCGTGGTAAGAAGATCCACCCTCGACGGCTCGTGCCAGCTGAACATTTGTTCACAATTGCATGGGTACGACATTTGCCAACTTCATGGGCTTATTAAAATCTAGCAATATGGGACCATGTATATTCGACATTCCTTTTTGTGGGACCTAACAACAAACACAAGTCGCTTACTTTTGCATATATATTAACATCTTATTCCAAGCCAAGCCAATTTTTCGTACCAGTAACGTCATTCGCTTCCTAGTTATAGCATGAAGGGCAACTTTGGGGCCCCGTATTTCGGAAATTTCTGCGTATGGACTAAAAAGCCAAAATACGTGTCTCCTACTTTGGTCTCCCGTAACACATATCTTGACCCCAGTCAAATCGGTTTTATACAAGTAACGTCATTCGCTTCCTAGTTATAGCATGTAGGGGCACTTTGGGGCCCCGTATTTCGGAAATTTCTGCGTATGGGCCCAAACGCCAGAATACGTGTCTCCTACTTTGGTCTCCCTTAACACATATCCGGACCCCAGCCAAATCGGTTGTTTACACTTTAGACCGTTTCCTCGTAAGCATGCCATTTGAAGGACCAATTCATGCTGATTTCAACAGGTAATAATATTCCTGTACAGTTGAGAACTGTTCGAGATATTCAGCTTGGAAGTTTATATGAAAAAATGAGTGGATGCATATTTAAACGCGTTAAGTATTTTCTTCCATACTGAAGCCTGATGTTTTGAACTTGCTACAGCTTGATCACTGGGTCCATTCACAGACAAATTGTTCATTACAAGTTGCATGACGGATGACAAAAGACGTAATGGTTGAGAAGATACCAAAGAACTGCTGCACACGGGGATACAACCATTTGATGTGTTTGGATTCCTACCAATCAAAAATTATGGCAGAATATTTGTACAGAGTATGAAACAACTTCATCAGGACGTTATGATGTACCAACGAAATAATCAAATACAGTTTGTATCCATACGAATCAGTTCCGATCACCGCAATACATTGGATTGTTTCAGTTTGCGTTTCACAAGGTAGGTTACGAACAAATTATAGGCCTATACCTTTTGAATCACTTATCGAATTTGCTTTCTGGTTTGGTTCTGCGAACTGTTTCCTTAACGAATGCAACGCAATTGCACATATAAAATGTTCATGATGCAAGGAAGTCTTTTGCCTGTGTCATTTCTTCATAAAACAGAAAAACAACAGTGATTAATTTTCATCTCTAACTTATCATTATTGTGAACAATATAATGACTAATTGTATCTAACAAACCCGTTAGTTATTGCAAAACAGTCTTTTTTTCTGTTACTTCCGATAGCATTCAATTCGTATGTCAATATTCATTGCTAATTATGTTGTACTTAACGCGTTCAAATGCGCACATCCTCATTTTCTCATATAATGCCAAGTTGAATATCTGGAACAATTCTCAACCGTACAGGAATTTTATTAGCTTGTTGTAATCATCATGAATTAGGGCTTCAAATGGCATGCTTAGTTTCTCTGCAGGCGAGTGCTTTCTTCCGAACTTCCCTTGTGAGGCAGAGTTGGCGTGGGTCAATGAAAACTTGACCCACGACCCACTGACCCACCACCCACCATGACCCAATCTGACCCACGACCCACCATCACCCACCACACACCGTAACCCACTCTGACCCACCATGACCCACAATGACCCACCACCCATGGTTACCCACTCTGATCCACCACCCATGGTGACCCACTTTGATCCACCACCCACCATGAACCACTCTCATCCACTTTGACCTACTCTGACTCACCAAAATCCATCGTCATCAACTCTGAACACGATCCACGGCCTCTTCTGTACTGACTAAAGAGTTTACACTTGTAATAAAACAAGACTGTGAAATTGTCACTAATCGGAGTTCGAATTTCTACGGACAATCGCTCAAGCACCACTCTGTTACAATAACAGTGGATCTGACCTTTACGATATAAAATGGTAAAGTGTTTGTCAGTGAGGAAATTTAAACAGTTCGAGGTGGGGGAAATTAGTGTGTGCCTAAAATATACTTGTACTAAGAGAGTATTTTTGCAAGTGTTAATTTCTGAACGCATTCCACAAGAAACTTCTATTCGCAGGAAAATACCCCTGTACAATATGGAAAAGGTTATGGTTTCTCAGTTCACAGTATTTTTCTCACAAAAGACTTGAAAAATCAGTTGTTCATAGGGTATAAAGGTGCTCGGGTACCCTCTATGAGAGCATCTCCATAAAGTATGCTCATAATTGTAATTTGTGTAATCACTAAAGCACCGCATTAAATTTAAGTTACAAATATGCATAATTGCAATTATTATGAATATTTATTCAAAGTAGTTTACCTAAAGCAAAGAAGAGACTTACTAAAAATTAAGTAAAATGTTGAATAACAGAAATAAGCCATTAGTAATACAAGTATACATTTTCCGTAACTCGTAATTTTCCATCTTAAAACAAATCTGAAATCGGATTTATTTCCTGTTGGTAACTTTTTGGTGGTAAATCATCAGCAGTGGAATGATGTCCATCCTTCAGCCAAGAAATAACTAGCTCGTCTACTTTGAGCTTGTCTAGCGGTGGGCCATTAACATTGATGAGTAACAAGTTAGACAATGTTTGAGCACTTAGTCTGTTTGTAATATCAGTCATCTGTAAATTCATAAGGGGAAATACCTATTCGCACTCTGTCGTGGAAATTGATAATATTTCTACCCGATTTTTGCAACTTCTCATCGACAATCTACTTGTTAGACTTAAGTCTAACAATGATTTTTCTTGGTCAGGTTTGAAATACTCAGCAAGAAGTATCATCTCTCTATCACCATACAACATCTTTTCCATATCGACCATGTCAGTTGGCAATGTCAACCCATGTAGAACAGAAACTTCATCTACCACGCCTTTGATAGGGAATCTTGTGGATAGATTATCCATTAAAGCCTGATAAACTGATGGTTTCTTATTTGTTTATAAATTTAATTTTTGTAATTACACATGAAGGTTTGATACCATTACCAAGTTCCCTCCCCCGTCTAGAAAGCAAAAGGGAACGATGTTCCTGGAAAGTGTTCAGAGTTGAATGGGAATTTCCCTCCTTCTTCAACTTCAATTACCACACTGCTGTTTGCCATGTGCCAAATTACGATGAATTTCAATTAAATTATCATAGTATAATTATTTCTTTGTTGAATTATCTATACTTTTCAGTGGAAAAAAGGATGAAATTTCAAAGTTCCAAATCAAAGTAAGTAGAACAACGTAAAGAGAGAAAAAGTGTAAAATTTTCCATACAATTATGCGTACAATCCAAACTTCAAATTTCCGTGTAATTAAGCTTACAGTACAAATTTTATGCCTATTTTTCTCACAACTTTATGGGTTGATTGCCCTGTGCTGTAAGCGCTCCATATAATAAACATAAGCTTCAGCAATTATTATAGCAGAAAGCAATGGATATATGAAGCCAAGCACTGTATTTTTTGTTTCTAATTTTTTTCTTAAATAACATCGATCGTTTTCGATCATTTTTACAAACCAACTCACTACCAATTTTCCATATATAGAAAGTGCCCCCCTACACATATAGGAGAATTTTAAAAAATGCTAGGACACACTGTTCATTTTCAATAAAGAGTTAATACACTGAATTTCATCTCCGTAAGATTAACGGGTTGCGAGATACTCTCTCTTTTTCTTTCTTTTTTTTTTTTTGTTTGCAAAAATTCGGATCATCACTACCTCCTTAGGATATTATGCATTATAATAAAGCAATATAACATCCCAATTTGGATTAAGGCCTAACTATATACCAAAAGTAATTTCATTTGACTTTGCAATTTGACCGTGATGATCAGGCACGCATAGTTACATTCATTTTTTTAATATAATAATTTATATATTACACTGATTCAAAAATGTATTTTTTTCCAGTAGTTAGCTCCTCTAAAAGCTCACAGGTCTCGAAAGCCAAGTAGTAGTATAACTGCTATTGCTATTATTACTATTAAAAATATCAATATCCAAAAGTGCCTGAAGTTCTTTTTTCACTAGGTTAGATATACTCAAATCAGGTAAGTAGACAGAAACAAGTGGAAGAGAAAGGGAAATGAAGGTCTTGAAAGTAAAACAGAGACAAATTTACCAGTCCTCAGAAGATACTGTCTACAATGCAGTGAGCAGAGAGGGTCGGTAGATCATACTGAGTCGGTGGTACGCAGTGGGTCACGGTGGGTGGTGAGTCGCAGTGGGTCACGGTGGGTGGTGGGTCGCAGTGGGTGGTGGGTCACATACTGTTGACCCACGACCCACTGACCCACCCAGAAAACTTGACCCACCGACCCACTGACCCACTCCATCTCTGTTGTGAGGGACAGCCAGCAGTGTTTTTTGATGGAATTTTCAAGAACTGCTCGAAACAATTTGCGCAGCTGTAAACAGTTCATGCTGACATAGGGAATTCAACTGAGAACATATAAATCGTACCAATATTGTACGTACCGCTCCCTGACAAAACTGAAAGTACATACAGAGATCTGTTTACGTTTGTTAGAAATTGGTCTGAACAACACGATCCTAAGGTTCATCACGTTTCTTTCATGCTTCTTGACGTCCGGTAATGCTACGTCTAGCAACTTCCTCTCAGGCTCGTGGCAGTCAGCACGCCATCGTGACAATCAGCACCTTGATATTAACAATCAGCGCCAGTCGTGACAATCAGCACCAATAATTGGCTGTGGTAGTCAGCAGCAATGACAATCAGCACGGTTCTGAAAAGCGATTTCTGCTTTCTTAAACAATTGGTAGACAATAAGCTTTAAACGCTATCTATTCGCAAGTGTTTGTCAATATTGCAGTTTTAGAAATTCTAGTTTGATAGTGCAGAAAGTTAATAGACCTAAGGTTCTGGCATCATATTCTTCTTCTTCTTCTTCTTCTTCTTCTACTACTACTACTACTACTACTACTACTACTACTACTACTACTACTAATAATAATAATAATAATAATAATAATAATTATTATTATTATTATTATTATTATTATTATTATTATTATTAGTAGTAGTAGTAGTAGTAGTAGTAGTAATCCATCAGTATCAATGTTTAAACAAGTTAATTGTACAGAAGAGTCCATTCCCTTTTATAAAATTGCTTGACTTTTTTTTTTTTTTTTTTTGCAATATATTATTACTGGTTTTGAGCTCGAACGACTGCTCCCCTTGCAATACTCAGCCTGGATCCGTCCCTGGTTACACAGTTAAGGAATTATCCACAGAAATATACGTTTAAAATTCCCTGTTGTTTTATTACAACCGCTTGTATGTATGGAATAAAAATAAATTTCTATTTTACGTAGATAATGATGTAAAACTATTTAATGTAGTGGAAAGCGAAGTTGTAAATGTTTAAATAACTCGGCAATGCCCTAGTGAGATCAGCGAGGTCAAGGAGCATCGGTTCTGGCTCGAGGAATGGTTGCCGACAATGCATACTCACTAGATAGTGTTGGCATTATGGCATGCACCCAGCGTCATAAGGACAATTAGGAAGCTACTTGAAAGAAAGTAGTAGCGAGCTCAGGTTGAGAAAGCCAGCATTAACGGCGAGGGTACTCGATATACTGAGCACTCATCACCCCCACAGTCATGAGTGCCACAAACAGACTTTTAAGCCATGATACCCGAAAGGGGATATTTTTGTAAATTTTAATTCAATCATAGTATTCAGCATTCTGAGATTTCAATTTTTATTTTCTGTTATCGTTACGCAACTGTGCTTTTTTCGTAATTATATCAAAAATTATATCAGTCTCGTTTTGCTCCACTATAAACACGGAAGTATACAACAATTTGTAATTTTCATTCTTTACAACAGAAAAAAAAAAACAACTTCTATATAATGCATCATGATCTTATGAGCTTGTATAAGAAACAAAAAGTGCAATTCGAACTACGAGAGACATCTGAGTTCAAACCTAACTCGATTGATGACGCAACTGAGACTATAGTTAATAAAAGGTGATTGTTTGATTTGAGTTTAGCATTCCCTTCTGCACCGAGAGTATTTGAGAAGTGGTCCTACAACTTAATGTGCAGCTATAGTATTATGGAGAATAAGCTCATCATAAGAATGTAAGAAGGTCGTGTTATAAAATGTCAATTAAAGTTGGTCTTGTGAAAGATAATAAAGCATTTCATATATTTGAAACAATTATTGTAGTAGTAAAATATCTATTTGTTTAGATAATGAACGTGATTTTCTTTGTTTAACATGGCAATCAAAGCAGAATGTAATCTATAGGCTATATACAAAATAAAAGTGACTACTTTTGTGACTTAATAACTCTTGAACCACCCAATCAATCACAATCAAATTTTCAACATAAGATGAGTTCCAGCCTGGGATGGTTTTTATTATTTCATTTTAGCGGTACTATGTAAGGGAAGGGGAGGGGGATTAATTTAAAAATGATTGAAAAATACCGATATTAATGTCGAATCCATAGCTTTAAGTGTCGTTGAGATGAACAGTGACACTTCCGATGTCGTTTAAATCCAAATTCAGCTCTGCAAATTGGAGGAAGGAATGGGTATATATATATATATATATATATATATATATATATATATATATATATATATATATATATATATATATATATATATATATATATATGTGTGTGTGTGTGTACCTTTCGGGTCCTTGTCTTCAAAAGCGAATTGCACTTTGTGGCAACGTCGCAGATAAAGAATCATTGATTAGATCTACCAATGCCGATTCTTGCCAGATGACAGTTAAGTCAATCAGGGCGTCTCTAGCATATTAAAATTGGGGGTCGGGGACGACTAGAATGCTAGTAGGCCTCAACTAAAGTTATGTGAAAATTATGAGTAAACTGAAATCTACTTTACTAATGACATCCGCTCTTTCTAGCCTTAGCAACACAGTTCATCATAATATTCTTCCATGACTTTCAGACTACTTGCCGAAAAAAATTATGTTTGTATATAATATGGTTATTAGGTTATTTCTTCATCTTGACATTCCTACCGTTGAATTCCTACTCAGTTTTCTTAAACGCATTTGCAGCAGTGTAGTTTTATAGTTCTCATATATTTTAATTATTTAGCTAACAAAATCTTAACTCTTTAAAAGAAGTCTTATGATGATGCTTGATTTGATTGTGAATTTCGATTTTTAAAAATTTTTTCTTCTTCTGCGTTCTTAATGAACTCAAAAGGTATATTATCTACCTTTTTGTTCTTCATTTCGCTGTATGTTTTTGAACTTCTCCAATGAACCATCCTCGTTTACTTCATTTTCCGTTTTAATGTCTAAAATGCACTGTTTATTCTTGGTGTCATCCGACTCCTCAATGTATTCTTTCCATCTTCTTCAAACTCAATTCAGTCATTAAACACTCATTTCTATCTTTAGTTTATATATTGTCGTAGTAGTTGTCCCTTGCTGTCCTTCTACAGTATTCGCATGAAATTTACTCTCATATATATAATATTCAAATTTCTCTATCTTTTAAAATTCTTTTTGGTCACCTTCGCTTCTATTGTATATTTCCGTCCTTGTAGATTTCCCTTCTTAATTCGCAGATAAACTTTCTATACATCCTTTCCTCCCCTTATCCAGTCTCCCTTCGTCATGGAAACCAATTGTTGCTGGTTAAGCAATGAAAAATTTATGTTCCTGCAGCACATACTACTTTGACTAACCAAGAAGCGTAACTTTAAAAATAAATAAATAAATAAATAAAATCCTTCTTTCAAAATGACATACGTCAGGCGGACATTCTATTCACGTTAACCTAATATTTAAGAAAAGGCATAACTTTAATTTGTTCTGCCTATATTTTTACTTCTTCCACATATATCTAAATACTTTCAGCATTGATCCATTTATCTCGTACTCACAATATTTGGGGAACGCGTCCCCTCTTTAGACCGCCAGAGACGCCCGTGAAGTCAATAGACGTTGATAGTAGCACCAATTATTATCTTAACAATCGATATAACTGTTTGATGGATTTGTAGAGCGATGCTAATGCTCCAAATTAATATGCGATGTTGCCACATAGTGAAATTTTAATTCCCCATACCAGCTGAGGGAGGCCCCGAAGAGCATTCCATCATATAAGATTTTCCCTTTATTTTGACCTGCAGAATAGTGTTCTGTAGTTTGTGGGTGCCATTTTTAGGACATCCGATATACTATATATAAAAATAACCGATAGTAGTGTCGAATCCATAATTTTCGGGGTCCCTGAGACGAACAGTGACACTTCCGATGCTGTTTAAATCTTCTAAGTCCAGCTCCCATTAGTGCTCTTAAAGGGGATGGTGACTTAAAAATTATTGAAAATGATCGATATTAGTGTCGAATTCATAGTTGATTGATGACAGTATTTTTGCCCTATATGTCCAAAATGAAACTTATTCTCCCCGTGCAAAGAACGAGCATTCTGGTAGCGAACAATAAATGAGAAATTGTAAAATTTAAATTTCCTATCATTCAAATACATTCTTGCTGCTATCTACTGTGTTATCTGGTAGGATATTGAATAACTCTGATTCAGCAGGAAGGAAATTAACTATAGTATTGAAGTTGACTGTGAAGAGTTTCTCTGCATAGCAAGTACTGAGGTTATATGATAAGATCTGTTGTTTAAAGTGAAATGTGGATCACTATTCGAGTTTTATCCAATGTTTGATATACACCCCAATGATTGAACCCGCGAACACGCATAAAAAGCACGAGTGTTGGCCAACTAGCTACGAATGGATATGCCACACAACGATTCAAATTGAATAATAAAAGCAAAAAATGATACTACTTACACATTTTATTTATTTTATACTATTTACTTTGAGACGAGATCGGGACTGAGACAATTTTTGTCAAACGAGACGAAACCGGAACTGCAGCCTCGTGTGTATACCATCCCTACCCGAACTCCTTCAAATTCGACGATTCTTTAAAAGAGCTTTAGTCTCAAAAAAAAAAAAAAAAAAAAAACTATAATTTAATTTAGAAAGTTTTAATGATTTTTTATGATCAATTTTATATCAATTTGCGATCATTATTAGCGAATCATTCATATAGGTATTGAGAGTAATTAATAAATCACCATAAATCATCACCAGGACTGTTGTTCACACAGGCGGTGTCAGATACAACTATATGTAAAATTTGAATGGCTGATGCCATGAATGATAAGTACGGTGCCATGTTTTATTAAGCTTATTTCTACTGTATGTGCCAGATAAAAAGGAAAGACCACCATATTTTTGAAGTTTTTTAGGGTACACAGACAGTAGAGCCTACAAATAATGAAAGCAAATATTATCTACTCTAAATGCACTAGCTCATTCGTAACACTTGAGCAAGTGACAAGAGAGCGTTGCTTTTTTATAATAAGAAAAAAAAAGAAAAAGAATGAAAAACAACTGACATAGTTTTCTTGAAACATTCATCGTAAAGGGAAATTCAAAAGATTTAAGAACACAAAGGAAACATTTAACTTGATGATACATCTATTTCACTCCCGTCAGTAACAAAAATGCAGGCGTGTAAAATTTTTGTTTTATTTTCACGTATTGAACCAACAACTTGCCACATGGAAGGAGCCCCCCCCTTCCGCATTATGAAACCTTTTGCTGTGATTTTTCCGTTTCCCGACTATCCACTACCGATTTCTTCACACAACTGGATACTTGAGATGATACTTGAGAGTTTACAGAGGTCATGGATCACAAGCACTTTTGAAAGAGACACCTGTGAAAAAGGGGTAAAGGGTCATCGGGTTAATGATCCCTAATAGTACCGCAGTGACTAAATGCTAAAGGTATAACATCTGGTGATATTCGTCCTTTGTTCAATGGCAGGAAATTTCATGTGAATTTTATAGTGTACAACGCGGGGTTTGAGCTTTATTCTACCTTTCTCTGGCGTTACATGGGTTCCTCCATTATAATTCACTGTATATCATTGTTGTTCTTCATTTCAATGGGAGTAAAACGAAGATGTTGAGGACTCATGCTTGGTTTAGAGGTTAGAACGCTTGCCTTCGGCGCGCGTAGCCCTACGTTCGATTCCCACTGTGATACGAAAAAAGTGGTTCTGATTCCACAATAATAAGTAGGTTCACGTCTTCTTCAGCCACCACAGCGTAAGAGTGGGACGTTAAACTCAAACAAACTAAAAACAAAAATAGGTGATGCGAATAGCGGGCATCATAGGCGCCGACTTCGGGGGAAGGGGGCAGGACACTTTTGCCCCCCCTTCCAATATTTAAAGGTGAGGTCCTCGCCCCCCAATATAATCCAGTTTAGGAAAAAATAACAAAGAGGAGAACTGTCGTAAACTTCGTCGTACTTTTAATTCAATATTAGGAACAACCTTCTTATTCGATACAAAACGCCACTTCCAAAGTTATGTTTAATAGAGCACTGAAGCTTCAACTAACACTATCGCAGCACTGATATGACAAGGGATGATCAATGTGGTGCGCAAACTTGCAGTGAAGTTCCCAAATTTTGAACTTGAATTTGTTTTAGGCAAATTTGATTTAGGTCTTGAAATTCGCAGCGGAACGGATGGAGCGGATCGAGATCCTGTGGGAGAGGGGCTTTTATCCAGCACCTGATAGAAAACGTCTGAATATGATGATATATTTATTCATTGTTTGCCCCCCCCCCCCGATCGGCGCAAATCCGTCTTCAACATTGAGCGGGAAGGGTAATATATATATATATATATATATATATATATATATATATATATATATATATAAGCAATGTTCAAAATATTTATGAAATTCAAAAACAATGTTGTGGAGGATCAGGGGAGCAGAGTTGTCTTCAGTGGCGTATAGGGTGCTATCGGGCTCAAGATCGCCCCGTAATAAATATGTTAGTTTTTCGCATTCCACTTAGAACAATAATCAATAATCCTTCTTAGCATTTCCAAGAATTTCATTGACTTTCCATTTTCTTATGGTCTTTGTTCAGAAATAATAGTGTATTTGCCAAATTTCATATAATGTAAGAATTGCGTCCTCTGTTTCTTTCTTTGTTCCTTTCTAATTTTCTGTTTCTTTTTCTTGATGTTACTATCTTTGGTTTCGCCTATCATACTTTATCGACCGTTCTTAGTTGTGATTCAAGTCGGCTGTCATCAGTAACACCTAAACTAACAGGAGTGGATAAGCAAAACTGGTGTTCCACACCAACTTGCGTGGATATCAACATAAGGTAACTTTAGTTATTATAACAAAGGAAAAATTATATCGTTTTGTTATTTTAAAAAGAAGAAAATGTTTGAAAATCAAAACGGGGTAATAATTAACCTAGAAAATTAGGTAGGCCAAGAATATACTTCCTTTTTCTTCTATGGATAGAATAAAAGGTGAGATTCACTCCTAAGTTTTTGTATTATACTATATAGAATTTATCGGTCTGCAATTCTTACCATTGAAATTTCAATTCATGCATAAATTAAAATACATTTAATTCTCAAACTCACGTGGGCAATTGCCACTTCCTTCCCTGTGTTGCGTAGCCCTTCGAAACAAAATCCTAAAGGCCCCACTGGTTGTGTGCAACATTGCGAGGTGGGCAGATTTGAGACTTATTCTAGGGAAGGGAGATGAAATCCATATTACGGTAAAGGGCCGCAGTAGCTCAGTGGTAGAGCGTTCACCTCTGATGCATCGGGTCCCGGGTTCAAACCCTGCTCCCGCAACGTGCACTTTGTAGTGGACAAACACCATTTGCGTGGGTTTATTCGCGGTTCTCCCGTTTCCTTCCACTTTCTTCGTTCCACCATTTCATACATTTCTCATTATCACAGTCTCCTTTAGCACAGCCAGCATAACCATGGGACATAAAACTCAAAGATTTTCATATTACGGTAGATGAATCTGATTTCTGTGATGAACACGTTGTAGAGTATATTATATATTAGGCGATGTAGATGAAGTAGTAGTAGTACACATCCGTATTACAAATTACTGCCGTGAACGCATTCTGAAATCTTAATACATGAATATTTATAATTGGTTTGTTTCCAATTAGGCATCAACAATTATCCACGTTAAAATTTTGGACACTTGTTTTATAATAATATAAATAATGACTTCCCCAAAACTATGAAGAAAGAAAATTATGTATGACGCAACAATATTCTTATTTGAGCAAAATGATGATAATCTCAACAGCATTACAGGAATCGTTACAGAAATTTGACACGTGTCATATACACTTTAGTTAACAGATGTAACCTTAAGATTACGGAGAAAATATTCCAGCAATTAAATTCTTTTCTTTACTTACGAAGCATGAGTAGATGCTTAGGCTGATACTACAAATAGATGAAATGCGCGTTTACTGAAAAGATGGGTTCTACTGATGTACAGGGTTGGGTAATTACGCGTAAAAAAAGGTTTTCTACGTGACGTGTAAAATACGCGTAAAAACGCGTAATTTACGTAAAATACGTAAAGTACGTAAAAAATTAGAAACAGGTCTACAAATTAAAAGAAAACGCTCTACGCGCTGAGCTTTAAAAAAATCTTCCTAAAATTGTATGGAATCTAGCTGGATTTTGCAAAACTTAATCCGTAGGCATAAACTGGGAATTTTGTATTGGCTTTGTAAAGTAGCATTGTATAATACGGTTTCCATGCGTGACTGTTTAAAACCTATTTCATCATGTTTCATGTTTTATACCCTCTGTAATCCAGAAAAAGTTTTATGCCAGAGAAGCCATGGAAGAAACTATTGTGCAATATAACAACAATGGTAAGCCTTCGTGGTCTCCATTTGTGACGACTTTCTGCAATGTCTGAGAAAAACATCACGAACAAGTAGAGGAGTTTCTGTTGGAAAACCTCGGCCCTTCAGGAATAACTAGCTACCAGCAATATCGGGGAAAGTGTGGAGATTTTGAAAAACTTATGAAGAAGGGAATTACAATACCACGCACATTCTGGTATTTCGCTACTCGGCAACATAAGGAGTTGTCGGAATTTGCTATGAAGTTATTGAACATCCTAGCATCTTCAGCACAAATTCAAAGAATTTTTCTCAAATTGGTCCTTTTTCCATAACGTCACAACAAATCATCTCAGCTTCGAACGTTCGAAGAAACTTCTTCAAATATACTACACCCTCAAATTACAAGACCACTCAAGTTATGAATATTAGTGTGATTAAGAGTATTGTGTTCGAATTGTACTAAACTATAATGGAAATGGCATGTAACTTTTTTTTTTAAGAATTAAAATAATGGCTAAGTTTTAAATGAAATGATATACTCAGTGTTATTGGAACCAAGTGAAATATATTCAGTATTCGAACTAGGAAGAAAGACAAATTTTTCTTTCAAAAAAAAAAAAAAAAAAACCAACGAAGAAACAAGTAGTTCAATATTCTGTTGAGTATTTTCTTCAGTTTTGTCTATTTATTATGAGCATCAAAAATGTCTACATTAAATGTTCAAATGATAGTCAAGTGCTAGGGAAGTAATATATTTAGTGTTGTTGTTGGACTTGAAAGAAAAGAGCAAAATAAATGAGTTCATTCCGAAAAATGTAGTATAATGTTCTTTTGAGTGCTTTTATATTTTTTCAGTTGTGTGTGTTTAAAATGAGAACCTAATAACTTTTACATCGAAAATTCAATATGCCCCAGTGCTAAGTGAAGTGGTATATATAGTACGTGGAAGAAAAACAAATCAGTTTATTCTAAAATTTCATTATTTCAATATTCTGATCAGTATTTTTCGTATCAGTTATGTGTGTGTGTGTGTGTATGTTAGTGTGTAATATGAAGGTGAAATGAGCCTAACAGTCAATCTCTTTTTCTTTTCTAATAGAAGTTTCAAAGTATACTTAAATGTTTCGAGTTTTATATTAAAAGCTTGAAAGGTATAACAATAAATTGTTATAATCAAAAGGTTACTTGATACTTTCAAACATATCCGAACCAACACATATTTTTAATGTGTGTGCTTATATGTTGGGTGGTTGTGCTTGGGTGTGCGCTAATAGGTGGAAAGTAGTAGTGGGCCGGCGAGGGGCTATCCAAAATTATCTTTTATTACTATGATTTGGCATGAAATCATTACTTTTCAATATAATGTTTAGAAGATAATAATATTTTAATGCTCAAATAAGAAAACTAAGCTAATAACCGACTATTCAAAATGATCTTAGTTTTAATGAAAGAAATATAGTTTTCTACGTCTGCGTAAAAAACTGGTTTTCTACATTACGTATATTACTAGTAAATTACGCGTAATTTACGTAAAATACGTAACAAGTAAATTACCTTGCCAACCTTGCTGATGTAGGGTAGTCTATATACTCTTCGTGTGCTAGGGTCTAGGAGAGAGGAGGAGATAAGATTTCACATCAGGTTACGTCACGCACAGTCGCACACCTTCATTTTCATTAAAAATGGAAAAGCCAAATGAAATCAATTTCATCTCACTTTCCTTTGTGCAGTCGGACACAAATCATCACACTTATCTGCAAAAAGCACTTTTCAAAACGGATTATAGGGGGAACCTCCAGTTCCAATGTTGGGGGACATGTCTCCCAATTTCTCCGGGATTTTTGCCCGTACCCACAGCTGAGACAATTTTCCAGAATGAGGAGAGGGGCATATTCTCCTCTGGCATTTATTGCAATTTGTGCTCAAGTAGCGGATGTGGAATTAATACATGTTGATGAAACTACTAAACGCACTACAGCACGAAGTTCAGTTTGAAATACTACAGAATGCGATTCCTTTATATATATATATATATATATATATATATATATATATATATATATATATATATATATATATATATATATATATATATATATCCCGGTAAAAGCTAAGAGAAATAAATTCCATCATACATTCCTTTATGGCAGACGGACACAAATCATAACACTTATCCCAAAAAGCACTTTTCACGTCAGATTATTGGGGGGACTGTCCCCCAGGTCCAAGATTGGGGAACATGTCCCTCTCATCCTCCCGGGATTTGCGCCAGTGCCCCCCAATATTTTCTTCAAGTCGGCGCCTATGAGTGTTACATTCCTTTATTTTCATCTTTTTATTAAGTCATCTTGGGCATGATGTGTGTGTGTTTGGTATAAGTTATTATTAATGTCTGTATAACATGAATTATGATATATTCTTATTAACACTCCTAAAGGCAATATTTGGATGCATGTAGCAAATTCCTTAGTGTGTCGAATTTTCAACAGCTTCTCTCTCCCTACTATGTTCTAAGAAATATGGGTATATTTTATAGGTTTTAAAATATATCACCGATAAAAGCGTCAACCAGAATAGCTATAACGCGAATTCCATTGCAATCAGTACAATAACTTCCAACTTACAAAGGAGTACAAGTATACACAATTTTGAATCAACCTTTTATCTTATCGGTGTCATTATGAGGTTTCACTGTATATTATTATTAATATTATTATTTTATGTCATTCTTTTTTCACGACGTAGCATTCATATATCACACAGCTGGAAAACTGGGAATATAGTTCTGTATAGTTAATGAGACCATGTAATTAATACATTCGTTTAATGTATCTTTCAATGTCTTTATTACTGATGTTGAACAATAAATCACATTTTACTTATTTTTTGCATAAAACGTGATATTTGATATGCTTCTTAGTAGATATAGCAAATGTGTTCCTCAGGGATATTGCTATTTCAAGAATTTCAAACCAAAGTATTCTAAAATCAATGCTTTGTATTTTTCTTTAAACATAAAGTATGTAACTGAATTAAATTATGTACCGCTGTATTTTCTAGTTTTCTTGTATTGCTGATAAAACATTCTAGTCTTGGATTTGTGTGCCTTAATATGCATCTCTATTACAGTACACAAATGGCATGTCTATTACAGCATAAATATTCATGAGCCAAGTGAGTTTATATCATAAGATTTGTAAAAGGAGCATCAATTCTTCCCAGATTTTGTATGCAATAAATAAACTCTTTCTTGTAATCTTTGGTGACTTTGCCATTGCACCCACGGTATTCATATCTCCCTCACGTAAGAAATCCGTCTGGCTATTCGAGGCCACGGTGGCTCAGTGCTAGAGTGTTTACTTTGGTGTATGGGGTCCCGGGTTCAAACCCTGCTCCCACCAAGTAAACTTTGTGGTGGACAAACACCGTGTGAGTAGGTTTCCTCGTGAATCTCCCGTTTCCTCCCACTTTCCCTATTCTGCCATTTCATTTATTTCTCATCATCACCCTCTCCTTTAGCCTAGCCGAAATAACCTTGGAACGTAAGATTTCATTTCATTTTTCCGGTTGGCTATTGGCCCTCTAACGCCCCTTTTCCTCGTTAATAATACTTCTGTGTAATTTGCAATCGCGGAAAATAAACTTCCACAGATTCTAAACATTTCATCTCAGTCTCTACTGTGAAGGCACGGAAAATTCTGGAGTGCTAGATGTTAATAGAACGACGTCATAATTCTATCTTTTTAATCGATTAAATTTGGAAGTGGTAAAAACAAAGTAATATGGAAATCAAAGAATCGGAACAAAACTCTCCCTAAAGACAGAATCTACTGCCATGATGGCTTGTAGTTAGGGATGGACATGGCGAGTCCGAGCGAGTTTTCTTTCAATTCCACTCGAGAGCTCGGCTCGGAAAATTTATTCAACTCGACTCGAGTCAAATCTTGTGTAGTTTGAAGTACACTGGATGGGCGGATATATGAAGAGGAAAAGGATCACACGCGAGCATTTTCTTTGTTCAAGGGAAGCATACAAGGAGGAGTTCGGACCTTCAGCACCGAGGTCACATTCGACCTTTAGGTTGGGCAAGGATTACGAAAGAAAGGGGCTCTAGCCTAAAAGAGTAACTATCATCCCAGCATTCACCTGAAGGGACTGAATAAATCAGGAAATACCTTAGTCAGGATGTCCTACCGGAGCAGGGTTCTTGCCAACCTCGACCTACTAAATAACGCGTGGCAGGCAGAGTGATCTCTACTCCACCGGCTGAGTGATTACACGCGACTTCAATATTTATGGCAGTACCGTTACTACTCATAAACAAAAGGAAGGGGCAAATACAAAAAAAAATAATAAATTAAAAAAGGGTGAATTTTACTATACATATGTTTATTAAAACGTTGATATTTAGTTATGATAATAACAGAAAATATAGAAAAATAAATATCTGTCTACTGAGCAATGAGCATTACTATCTAAATAGAAGTGGCCTAATAGATTAAAGAATTTGTCTTCAGAACAACAACTGGTAGTTAAATGTTAATTCGTACTGTTCTCCAGCGTTGGATAAAGGGAAAATGTCTGCCTATTAAACGGTTTATTCGTTTCACAATAAATGAAATTTCAACGTTGAATCATCGTATGTATTACTAAGGTTTGTGGTGACGCCAGTGCCGTGAACATTGAAGTGGGATGTGATCCTTCATCCTTCATATGCTCGTCTCTTCATCTTTCATCTTTCTTGGTTCAGAACACTTCAAACTACCCCGTCTTTCATCCACTTTGTCCATTAATGGCGTGGCGTGGTAACGCTACATTACTCTTTAATTGAGCGCTACACAACTGTAGTGCAGAGATGTTTGGTCCAATTTGAAATATTGCAACATTTTAGACCGAAAGCCTATAATTTCCAGTAACATTGCTCTCTTATGTCTCATCACTTTTTCATATCTTTAATCGCTATCTAGATGGCCTGTGCAACCAGGCTTATGGGGCACCGTTTATTTATACAGTACACTCACATCCTATATAATATACTCTTACGGGGATAATGTGTGCAGATGGACGTTTGTTGTTCATGAAAGTAATCATACTTCAGATGTTTTTAATAATATTGAAAACAAATATTTCACAAAGGCTGTAACACATTGTTGGAAATCCCTGAGAAAATGAATCGTTGCAGAATGTTAAGCAGCAAGCAGGGGTGCAGCTGCACTGCAACAGAAAAAATACTTATTCCTTGTCCACTTTGTTGAAATGATCTGAATATTTTCTTAAAGAAACGTAGCATTCAGAAAACAATGCTCTGAATAAGTAAATTTCTCAAAAAAAAAAAAAAAGAAAAAAAGAAAAAAAGAAAAAAAAAAGAAACGGGAACAGTAAATGAAAAATTAAAGTCGGGGTGCACATGCATTCAATTGGTGGTAGTTGGTTTAAAATGAATGAAAATAAAAGTTTTATATAATTTCAAACTTAGTTTTAAATTCTATATAAAAGTGCACTCAAGGTACTCGTATTAGTAACTCCTTAATCAAAAGGCCACCCTAAAAAAATAACTATATGCATGTGAGGGAAATGGATGAGAATAAAGTGTAACAGTTTCAAAAGTTTCAATTCTGTAAATATTCTCCAAGGAACCCTGTCATAGTGTTTCTGAGGTCAACTTAAAAATTTTAAGTGATAAGTGTTGCAAAAAGTAGTGTTTTCTAAGTCTCGAAGTTAAAAAAGTTACTTCGGAGTCTGAGGGAGAAGCCACGAGAGGAGATTCGGGGACGAAACCCACATGCGTAGAAACATGGAATATGAGGGCCTATACCTACGCTTGGTTCGTCGGTGTCCGGGTCAGGGATCCTTGCGGCGGATTATCGGGGTTCTACGGTAATAGATTTTCACACTATTCTTCCGAGTTCATCCGCAGGTTAGTAAGCACTGTGTTAGCTTTTTCTCGAACTACTGGGAAAGAATCCTATTTACAAAATTTTAGCTTGATTTTGCTACATACAGCGATGTTCATGAGACGATATTTCAGAATGTCTCGTGTTGTCTCAGAGTAATGCAGTCTCGTCTCGTTTTCGGGATGTGACGAGATGTGAGAATTGCCCTTTCTCGGGAGCAACACTAAAATTATTCCACATTACTGCTTACCTTTTCATAGCTTTCGTTTTCGAAACAAAGAAAACTATGATCTATAAATGTGCTAAAAGGAGCCGCACGGGTGATCGAAGTATCAAACTCGATTCGACTCGAAACTCGACCTAAAAAGTGTGACTAGAATACAGAAAATTTCTTTGCCTCGGCTGAAAACTCGACTCGTGCCCATTCCTATTTGTAATAATCTGTCAGTCTTCTAAGGCTATTCGTGGTATTTCTCGTGCCTTAACCGGCCTCTGGGGCCGCGATTGTGCACCATTTTGTGTTAAAGTAAAAAATCACTATTTTGGCAAGTTATCCTTAAATATTCACGAATATAACCACAACTAGGAATTCAGAATACATGTGTGTATGGTTTTGTTCGGAAAGTATGTCCGTGCTGAGGATAATGACGTATAATACACGACCCACATGACTACACCAGCAAATCAATTTGTAGTTGTTATTATATTTTCGGAATGTGTATTTTCAGTTCTCCGAGAAGTATTGAAACCCTTGCAAAATAGTCCAAATTGTTTGAAATTTCAGTTTTCCTGAAATTATTTGTCTTTCCTCAAGAGAGTAACCCATAAATAGGTGATTATATTACGATAATTATCGAACGGTCTATGGACCCTTGAAAACGGACATTTTTCTTGTAAATATACGCTGATAGACGAACTCTTAAGGGAATATTACATATGGATTTACGCTTCTCTTTAAGTCCAATTCCACTTTGAAACTCTTAAGTAACAAGACAATTTGGCCGTAGAAATAACAATGGAAATGAAGATAGTTTCGAAAGTAATCTGTGTAATTTGAATTTCCTTATCTTTTGTTCCATTCTATTATTTTTATATCTGCATCTTTAAGAATTATAAATGTGTGACGATAAAACTCTATATTATGAGAATTCATCTAGACAATAATACATTATAATTCATTTTAGAAACAAATTCAATCTCGAAAGTCGAGATGTGACTATTTGAGATAGCTTAGTGCCGCAACGTAGAATAGTGGTCGAAGTACTTTTTCCAGTTTCTATTCTCTGTAGCATACTAAGCCGTGAATGAAGAACAGACAAAACGGATCATATCATTACAGAAACATTATATTATATAGCTTCGTTTATGAACAAGAACGTCAGATTACACCTAATAAAATAATCGAAAACTTATTTGTTATACTTTGCGCAATTTTATCACTACAAGATGCTATATACCCAGGAATACTTTCTTGTTACCAAATAAGCAAAAATCGACCGTACTCACTAGCTCGTTTCATTGATTGTCATATTCTTTGCATAGCCTGTTGTAAAGGCAGACAAAAGGAGCTGTAAAGCAATAAATCACCTCTAGTTTTCACGTGTCAGTACCTCACTAATATTCTTTTCCTCTTGGAAATTCACTGTACCTGTAGTTTTAACTTATACACTTTATACCATAACAAGTAAGCGGAAATAATGTGTTTGTTATGATTTTCAGTAATAATTTTGTTATTTTTTTATTTTCAAAATTTAATACCTACTTAATACTAATCCATATTTAGTCAATTATAAACACACAATAATCTCTGAGTTGCTTCGTGTAAATAGACAGAAGACATACTAGCTGAGACTAAGCGAAAACTTGCATTGACGCACTGTAGTGGCCATAAATCATGTCTATTTACTGTATAATTGCAGTATGTTTTCTTCTTCACAGAGAGAATGAAAATACTGTAAAGCATATCGAGAATGTAGATTACACTTTATAGCCAAAAGCCATATTTGTAACAAGTTTTGGCTATTTTTGTCTCATGGTAGCTAGCTCTTCAGCCTTTTAAAACGGGAGTCATAACAGTGTATAGAAAAATAGTCGAAAACTTTGTTTCATTTAGTCGTCCGTTTTAGACCCCTTGCATATTTTAGTTCATTCCAAGATGGGTCTAAAAGTGACGAAAACGACGCGAATAGACCCCTTGAATATGAGGCGCTTCTATCTATCTGAACTTACAACAAATGGCAACAGCGAATCAAATGGCATACTTTGACTCAATCGTGTGTGGGCAGTGTGTTGACTTCCAATAGTATTTATTGTTTTCTTTTAGACAAAGATTTGATAGTTCATAATGTAAGGGTTTCCCAATTGCCTTAAAACACGATAGCAACACCGTAATAGTCATAATAAATTAAACTGTGAAGGAAAGAAATCTCGAAGAATGAATTACGAGAAGATAACTTACAGCTTAGAAGCTGAAACAGAACAATCTTATATAGAAAGATGGTCACATGATGAAAAAACAGTTGAAGACAGAAATATTTTTGTACTGTTTATAATATTAAAGTATTAGCAGAGAGTGGTGGGTCTGGTGTAACCAAACAAATTAAACATAAGAACATCAACATATTGTAATATAGTAATCAAAAATAGAAAATTTTCATCATGAGTTTAAAATACTTTTGTATCTGTATGTATATAAAACCATCTGCTAACATTTATTTTGAACAGAATGCTTGGTTACAGGATTTTCCGATTGCAAATCAGTAAAGATTGCCGATGCTCGCCCAGTAAATGCACATCCTGCTTTGACCTCTACTGATACACATATTTGTGGGCAAGTAAACCTCAGTATGATGAAGCCGTAGTCACTCTGTTATTGTACACTAGAGACCTGCACGGGCCGAATTTTTCGGCCCAAGCCCAATCCAGTCTGAATGTACGTAGGCCCGGCCCAGCCCGGGCCCGAAAAATTTTGGAGATTTTCGGCCCGAGCCTGGCCCAATAAGTTTTTTAAAATTCTTGGCCCAAGCCCGGCCCGCGCCCGATAAATTTTGGAAGTTTCATTTTGTAACATTTTTCACGGGCACACTTTATTCTAATTATCGTTTAACGAATGTCAATAATTATTAAAGAATTGCAATTAATCGGCCCCAGCCCGGCCCGACCTAAAGAGAAATCAGTGTCGGCCCGCCCAAGCCCGGCCCGACCCAAAGAAATATTAGAGTCGGCCTGCCCAAGCCCGGCCCGTGCAGGTCTCTATTGTACACGTAAAATGTCTAATTCTATAGCTTTATACTCTGCAGTTTTTACATACATTTTTGAACATGTCAGAATTGCTCTCTCTAATTGGGTACTATTGGTCTACTAATCTCGACTGTGTCCAGCAGAATACTTCCTTACAAGTACACATACATGCACAGATGCATCACTTTCTAGTAGAAGATCCCTGGCAGGACTAGATTAAATCATCTGGAAACCCGGGGCTAGAAAAAAATAGTGAGCCCTGTAGACTTTCCTTAATATATTTCTGTGAAAGTTAAGAGAATAATATTTTTGGTCATATTTTATCTTATGATGATTGTATCTTGTATGATTCGTTTTAGACAGCCAACTGAGATTTTAATCAGATTGAAGGGCTCCATCCGCCTTTAGGCTCAGGGCTACACCCCCCTAAGCCCTCCTTAATCCGGCCTTGATCCGTGGGTAGGAAATGAAATGAAACCCTTGAGTTTTATGTCCCACGGTCATGCCGGATAGGCTAAAGGAGACGGTGATGGTAACAAATGAATGAAATGGTGAAATGAAGAAATTGGGAGGAAATAGGAAAATCCTGAGGAAATCCACGTACACGGTGTTTGTCCACCACAAAGTTCATTTGGCGCGAGCTGGGATCGAACCAGGAACCCCAAGCACCAGAGGTGAACGCTCTACCACTAAGCCAATGCGGCCAGTAATCCTTGAGTAGGTTGAACAATATTTTTATTTAATTATGCTATATCAATTCCTGTTGTTCATAGAACTTTCGTGTGGCCTTAAACTTAAAGTAATTTGACAATAATTGAATTTCGCAAAATAACTATAGAAGAATATACTCAAAACACAAACTGCACAAAACATATATTTAGATGAGAAATTAGAGTAAATACTGGCATATTAAGAAACATTAGAAATTTTTAAAGTTGGAAAATTAAGTGCATTAAAAATGTTTACTTTGCATTGGAATGATTATATTTTTTAATAATATAAACAATAACACACAGTGGCGTATTTAGGAGAGTCTTCCGGGCTTAAGCCCTCAGAAATCTTACTTACTTAGTAAAGTAAATGAAATATCTTGCAAAATTTTTCACATTTACAGGCAAAGCCCCCCTCCCCGAAAGTTAGCAAAGCCCCTCCCGAAACGAAATCTTAAGTACGCCAGTGATAACACATATTGCGATTCTCCACTCATTCAATCTAATGAATGTAATCCTTCTCTCTTTGAATTATAGAATCTGTAAATCCGAGAATGTTAACACAAATAAAAAGCTAGTTGTTATTAATGATCCTATTTGCTATATTGATTACTGAGGGAGTAATCAAAATTCGCATTACACTAAACTGTCAATTAAAGAAACACTTATTTTGAAACAGGTTGGCCCCTTTTGTCAGTTTGCATTCATGGCATGGCTTCCACACATAAGGGCACGGGTTCAATGAGATGACGTACATCTTTCATGTTTAACTTAAACCAAACATACCAGTGCCCCTTTGTTATTTAATATACATTTAGGCTTTATGTCTACCTTACCATCCATCTAACTGGAAGCTTCCAAATATCTAATCCTTAATTGGGTTGTAGCTTAATTGGGGAGCACGGTGACTAGAAACTGTTTGCCACTAGATGGATTTAAAATACTTTTTCCCAAGTTAAATTTTTTCCTTACCAAAGGCGTAAGAGTAGTGAACTTTGAATGCATACTACAGGTATCTCTTTACTGTTTCATAAGTTGAGACTAATCTAATTCGCTTCCGTGTATCACGACTTTTTTTTTTTTTTTTTTAGTTCTTGAGAAAGCTGGTAGATCAATTTTCAAGATGTAATATATACACTTTCAATTTTTCCCCAAACTTTTTGCTGGTCTAGTAATTAACACGCACCCTTGGTTCATTAGATCATGGGTTCGATTCGTGATGAAAGAGTACCTAAATTTTAAAGTATTATGGTCGTTCACATTCCATATTTCAGCTGTAGATCTACGTCTTATATAGCCTTGGTGCATAAAAGAGATGCTAAACTTCAATAATCATCATAGTCTTTCCCCCACATACTTGTAACCGGTTTGAGTTTTATGAAAGTTGAAACACATTTAGTTTGCAACATCATACTTGAAAAAGGACTTTGACCACATTTCGTGAAAATAGTGGAGCTTACAAAATGTTTTTTTCTACGGAGGCTATGAATCCTCCCACACTTGATAATAGATGAAACGGGAGAACCCGGAGAATACCGATGCACACGGTGTTTTTCTATCCCAAATCTGACTTGGCAGTAGCCACCATCGAACCAGGAAACGCCACCATAAGCGGTCTACAACTTTATCAATAAGATATTTATAAACTATACCGAAAAGATGTCCTAAATTGTAAATGCTACATCAAGTGTTTAATGTTTTACGTTTCTATTTTAATGTTTTTGTGTATTTATCTTTTTATTTATTAAGTATTCCGAATTACTTGGAATTAAGATGTGTTTTGTTTACTTGGATGACTGTACTTTTAGTGATCTTGAAATAATGGTAGAGTTGGAAACTAGTATAATATTTTTCATTTAAAAAAAATCCCAAATGAGATGGAAGAAATATAATGGATATATGTAGTTTGATACTATAATGCTACCACAAGCTCTTATGCCATGGTTATTGCTATTCTCCTTGCTATAGTGGCTAGCACTCACGACTTTGGTACGTGGGGTTCCGAGTTTGATTCCCGGTTGAAAAAGAACAGAAATTGGAACGCACAAATGTAGTTCGGATTCCACCTCAAACTTTAGATTCAAGTGTCTAATAGCCTTACTGCTGAAAAGAAACACTAAACTTCAAATCACTATCAGATGAGCATAATTTATAAAGTTTCAGTAAAATGTATTGAACACTTCAAGAAAAGTATGTTGGTAGCACTGGTCGTCCTACTTAGACCCCTCCGTCCCATTTAAACCCCTATCGTCCGGCTTAGACCCATTTTTGGTCCTCAATAGACCCATTCGTCCCGTATAGACCCCTTGTGTATTTTCGTGCACTGCAAAAGGGGTCTAAACTGAACGAAAACGTCCGGAATAGACCCATTGCAGCTACCTATCTATCTATCTATCTATCTATCTATCTATCTATCTACCTACCTATCTATCTATCTATATCTATCTATCTATATCTATATCTATATCTATATCTATATATATATATATATATATATATATATATATATATATATATATATATAGATAGATAGATAGATAGATAGATATATTAAACGCTAATAATATCGTAGAAGAGTTCGCTTTGTATAACTATACCTGTTTGAGTAACTTAATTATAGTGTGTGATACGTAATGCACTTGACTTGTATTTTTTCTGTTTTCTTTTTGGACTAGTGTTCAATCTAAGGCGATTACAAAGGCAAACCTCGAGGGTCTCTTTATGCTCCGTGGAGCACAGCTTGAGAAACACTGATTTAAATCATTAATACCCTTGTGAACAATGTGATCGCGCAACAGAAGAAAGTTTGCTGACAGATGCAATTTTCGTCCACATTATCCAGCTTTCATACTTTAACACTACATAATTAATTGCCTGAAGATTTCTTTAATATAGGGAGATAAAAATACGTAATGTTCTAATATTATTTAATACTATTACAATAGTATAATAAAAGTAATGATTTTAAGGTGGTTTACCATTGTATCTAGAATATCCGTATAAACTTGGTACACTGTTAGGGTTTCGCTATACATCATAACTGTTCAATGAAGATTTTTAGTGTATATCCTCTAAAACATATCAAATTATATACTTCTATATATCTGTTAAAACTTATTTTAGTTCACCATCTAAAATTGTATATGACTTTTTACTTTTATATTTTGTGTTTAGTGTTACAGTTCCATGGGATAAATGGAAGAGTTATGAGATAAATACGAGTATGATATGATCTTGTTGCATGTTTTTTTTTTTTTTTTTTTTTTTTGGCTAGTTAGCAAAATTGTATACATTTGGATGAATGGTTAGGGTTAAAAGAACAATAAACGCTCGCATCATTTTCAGATTTTGTATATTCACATGAAATAGAAATTTGTACCGAAAAATCTTTTTTTTTTTTTTAAGTTAGATCTATTATTAATAAAATATTGTGGTTATGGTTTAGAATAGAAAATGTTCAAAAAAAAAAAAAAAAAAAAAGAATCTAAATTTATTTCAGTAACAGAGCACATGCAATTGGCCGTTCATTTCCATTTAAATAAAGCCATATGTGATTAGGACGAATAAAATTCACTTCATGAGTTTTCTTGGAGTTCTGCTTTATCTCTACAGTTTTGTGTTTCTCCATTACTTGTAGTAGAGTGCTTCTCTCTGTTGTGAGCAGTTTTGGTATTCCCAGTCACGCGGGTTTCTGGTGTACTACAGCATGTCCGTAAATTTTCTTAAGGTCCTCTATTTCCTCTCAGATTCTCATTCCACCATTCATTTTTTTACATAGCCATTCATTTTCATCAATCCAACTGTCTCCTTTAGCATGAAGGGTATGACCGTGGGACATTATTCGATTCCTTTCATTTTTTCTCCAATACTTGCTACTATCATTTACTTGGTTAATCGTCCGCTTATTTTAGCTGTCAAGGCGTAACGTTGGAGTTGAATAAACTAACAATTACATTTCATCTAATTTACAACTGTACACCTTATTTCAACCCAAGACGACAGTTTTTTTTCTTTTAGTCTCTTCCTTAGCTTTTTAAATTAAAATCTCTGTCAATACAATCCGCAAAGGGTTCTAGCTTGGAGGGAGATTATTTAGTAGGTCGTTACTACATTGGCTCCTATTCTGTTGTATTTATTTTTCTATATCGTAGTTAATCATCGTTTTACTGTCTTTCTATCATAAATGAAACCTTGATTCCAAGGCTTTGTGCCAGTATCGCTACTCTAAAATCATAAACTTCACTCACATTACTACTTACTTACATCAACGGTAATTATAATCTGATGATACGGAGACAAAGGATTCCTCAGAGCTATTACCGATAGTATTTTGGGATCACAGAAATATAAATTGTATCTTTTTTCTGTTTTGGTTCACATTTTTCCTGAGCTTTTAATTGTGTTGGTAAGTAAAGTAGAAGTCGCTTACTTTTCGGGGACATGTTGTGAATGTTCAATGGCTGTTTTGAATTACACTTTCCTGCCTTTGTCACTCATGACGGTGATGTAGTCAATACCACGCTCCGGCCCATTTACCTCCCCAGGTACCTATTTTAAAGAGGCTGGGTGTAGTTCAGAGTCACATCGCGGGTAGAACAAGAGATAAATTTTCCGCCTCTACCCGGACTGTCCAGTTGGCAGGTAGACAGACACCTTATTGACTACACTACCGCGACTTTTGTGTTGCTGGACATTGGTAATTCAAGTAGACTCTAATTCATTCACAACTGTATAAC
The DNA here is from genome assembly GCF_964235325.1 of Thermobia domestica. Taxonomy (NCBI): domain Eukaryota; kingdom Metazoa; phylum Arthropoda; class Insecta; order Zygentoma; family Lepismatidae; genus Thermobia; species Thermobia domestica. The sequence goes on along the minus strand of NC_137462.1, from coordinate 151,132,747 downwards.
ATGGAAAGTACTGTGTCACTAATGGGAATAAAACACGGAATCATTCCCACCAATAGTATCCAATCACCAGTGGTGCTATTCAGTCGGTTCGCACCGGTTCGCTAGAACCAGTTATTGAAATATTCCGAGTTCACAGAACCGTTCGTTACACTCAGATATAAACACACACACGCACACGTATGACCTAGCCATGAGTGATAGAAATAAGCCAAACAAATTTGTGAAAACAACTCTGTACTTTTCCTGCTTGCTTGTATTATTGTGAAAACAAACAACTTAGAATTGTTTCAATTTAATCGGCAGACAGAAATTTGAATGGACAAATATAAATTGTTTGACGACCTCAAATATCGAGCTTGTGGGAATACTTGGTCAAAAAAAAAAAAGTGTGACAGCTTTTCATTTTATTCTGAGTGAGATTTTCCTATTCACAGCAGGCTAATGCCGGGATGGTACCTAATATAATAGTCCTAGGCCACTCTCTTCCGCTAACCTTTCGTCCTTTCCACTTCTCCGGGCAATGTGATCGCCGAGGGACGTCATCTCTCATACATGATGGGCTAACATTGTCATAGCTGCCGAAAGCCCAGGAATGTAATTCCTAGTCATAATCATAATGTTAAATATTGTCAGAAGCGAATATCGCCCAACATTTCGTCCATTGGAGATTAAGTTGGCAACCCTGGAACACGAAAATAAGAAAATATGAAAGTGTAGTTGAGTTTAGAGACAGAAAGGACATCTCTCAACAATAAAAATGAATAAAGGAAAAAATAAATAGGAAGCATTTTCTCATGAAAAAGTCAACTGAAAAAAAAAAATAGTTGAATACAGAAGAGTAGATCAAGAGACATAGATAGGGAACAAAGTTGTTGCTTTTCTAAGGTTTTCTCTTTCTCTTTTTCAATGAAAACAAATTTTACTTTCATGTTTGCAAAAAGGGGGGAATAATATAAGCCGTCATTTTCATTCAAATGTCATGCCATTACGCTCTATTTCTTCTGCTCGAATAACATTTCAAATTTCTCTCTTTGTGATGGATAAATGTAATTCGAGGACATAGTATCATATATTCATACGTAGATACACAGTATATATGTATGTATAGTACGGAAGCAACAAAATATAACATTTGTAGTACGGTAGTTGGGAAAGCACGTTTGTGTATGTAGGCCCTATTTTGTAGCTGAAGGCTTATTTACGAACACGATAGATGTTAAAAAACGAAACTTCTCTATACCATAGGTATGAATTATGTAAGAAATGTAGCGTACAGACTATTTTGTTATTGACGTTTTAAGAACGTGTACTTACCTTAAAGGGGACATTCTTTATTCTTATTCACATGTAAAATGGAATCATTCTTAATACACGAAAGGTCATCGACAAAACCATTAATGTAACATCATATAAGAATGCTAACATTTGAAAGCATTAATAATACATATATTTTCTTTTAATTTTTTCTCTATCAGCGTTATACAGCTATTTCGAGCGGACCGATACATGACGTAGGAGCGGTTTTTCAATCTAGAAAAAAGCAGAGAAATTAATGGGGCAAGGAGGGGAGAAGATGACGTAGGAGCGAAAGTGTTGGCAGTAAATGCACTGTTACGAATTCGCCATCAATAACACGCCTGTAAAACCATACACTATGCTTTCGATGCTTTTGTTTGCCTGTCAATATTGTATTTTATCAAGGTCAGATTACCTGCCTGCTCCTTCCCTTATCCGCGAATGAAATTTGCTGAGAAGTAGAGCAGTCAAACCATGACGTTACAAAGCATTTAGTTTAGAATGACTGCTCTTATGTTACATTCCACAGTAATCATTTTAAATGAAATTTTCGGGCGGGGTAGACTTATTTTTAGTTACATCGGTCAAACGCTGGTATAATATATAAGTCACTGAGTATAATTTTAACTTCAATTACAACATTAAACTATGAATCCACAAACTAAAAGCGTTCTATAAATAAGATGCATGGCTACATATTAAACTACTCGTTACAATAGTAAAGGTCTCAAATGATGCATCTGACCATTTTTAGTACATACTTCTTTATATTCCAGAACTGTTTTGTTTAGTTGAGTGATACATTTCTGTATTTTGTGTAAGGTTTCTTCCATGCGTTATTTCTTATTTGTGTGTAGATCAACTTAATCATTGGAAACCGGTTTTGCACCCCTATACAAAGTACAGCAATAAAGTTCTCGAACCGATTTCATAAAGTTAAAAATATTACCTACAGGAAGCTGATATCCTTAGCGTTTGCGTCATCTCTTTCGGTGCACAACTTTAATCGTTGATACAGCGTGTAGAAGCTGTTGGAGAAGCCATCTTCGTGGATCTCCTTCAGTTCCATCGTCACGGCCGTCTTCGTGGCCTCTACGTCCTCAAACTCGTTGCCTTTGAGACAGAGTTTACACTTCGGGAATATGAAATAGTCCTTTGGAGTCAAGTTCTGCGTGTCTGGTGGATGGTTGATAAAAAATAATCTGATTTTTGACTCAAAAAATGCATGGCAAGGCTACAGTTGTACGAGAGAGCATTAACAAAAAGAAGACTGCAATTGCCGGAGCTGGTAATCGTAGTCTGACACAGGTTATTTTTTGGAGGAGTCGCTCCATGACCCCATAATTGATACTGTCATTACTGTCATTGATGATCTGGCTTTTGAGAACAAATCTGTGATGAATGGGACTTTTTGGCATAAATAAATAAATAATGAAAACAATCAACAACTACTTGGCTCGGGGCTTCTATATGCGAACCTTATTTCATCTAGGTTTCCCTGGTCTCAATCATACAAACTGTCGTTACGCAAGAGCATTGTGTTTAAAACACCATCTTTCATCTCTTATGACAATGGTTTTAAAGAAACCTGGTGCGGAATACATTGCCATTCCGAAGTACTTTTGACATTCATTGCCTTTTGAGAACGTGTGGTACAAAAGGGATGCACAATTTCCTGTTTCCCAAATCTCTATGGATGATACGCGTAATAGTCTCCTTATTAATCCCTAGAATATTGCTAATTTTCTGGAGGCTCAGATTATGGCCGTCAGCAAAAAGGTTCCTCACATTGTCCACAGTTTTGTCATCTATTTATGTGATTCGACGTTTTGTCTTCTGCTCGTCCTCCGAAGAATTCCTCCCGAAAACGTTTGTGCAACTCAAATGTCCTTTACTCAAGACAATATTTCATGACCCATTAGTTTGACGAAGTGTGTTGAAACTTTCTCCAATCACTCGGCTCAATGTGTCCCCTTGCAGTGTTGTTGTTGTGTCTGTGATAGGTCGCTTCCTCTGGTTTCAAAAAGTTCAATTCAGGAACTTCATTGCCGCATTGTGTATATCTATCACTTTATTTGTGTATATCATTTGATCCACTTTATGTCCCGTATGCAGTAGAACTTCTTTGTTGATTGTCTGCTTTTTCTTTTAAGAATTACTTTTCTCATAATAACAGAAAATGCAAAAACGAACACCATAATAACAAAATACAATAAAATATATATATATATATATATATATATATATATATATATATATATATATATATATATATATATATATATATATATATAATATCTTTAAAATGTCTATGAAAATTTGAGTTGATTTTGAGTTAACGTCCCTTTAAGCAGCGAGGCTATATGAGACGTGGACCTACTGATTAACGTGGAATCCGAACCACAGGAGCTCCCGCCGGGAATCGAACCCGGGTCTCCCACGCCAAAGGTGCACGCGCTAAGCGCTTAGCCACGAAAGAGCTCTCTATAAATAATTTGTCACTGAATAATGCACATCAAAGAGCGGATTTGCAAATTTCTTGTAATGCTACTTGATTACATGGCTTTATGTTACTTTATATATTCTATACATCGTAACATGGCTTTTAAGTTTTCCATTATTCTGTTTTAAAACATGGAGACTGTTTCGTCCACAGAAGTCCAGGTAAGTGTAAATGCTTGTGGTTCTTGAATGAGTTTCTTGTCCAGATATCGCAAGCTGGGATGTAGATGGACAAGAATCTTAAAGTTTGATAATATTGTTGCAACTGATAGCTGGCACGCACCTCGCAAAATCTGTGATTAGTGTAATCACAAAGCGGATAATCGCTTACATTTTGCTTTTTTAAGTCCTACCATCAGTTCCTTTCTCACAGTTATTTTTTATATTTCGCTATGCTATCTCTTAACGAAGTGACGCAAGCAGATTTTATAAGTTGAAATTTGAGTGAAAATAATAGATTATTTGTAGAAACTAGATATTCAGGCTCTAAAAACATGGAAAATAAACAGGGAGATGATTAAAAATAGGCACTTAAAATCTTACTAGAAGTAATAAACATAGCTAAATATCAAATGACACACAATATCAGAAATTAAGTCATGCTTAGTGTCCAAATACATAGATTTGACAAAAAGTAATGGAATACTGTTCTCACGTTAGAGGTCTGTGTTTTAGCACTACGAAAGTCCCGTAGCTAATAACGGAATGTCAAGCGATGAAGTGTAGCAAGTGGCAACGAGTTACTATTACGTGTTATTGTGTCAAAAGAAGCAATGCCGTAAAGTAGAGGAGGAAAATGACAACAATATGTTTTGGAAAGACAAACAACGTATGTGGATCAAAATTGAAATGGGGTGTGGACGTAGTAAACAATGTTTTCAGGAACTTCGTGACGACCTTTTCGCCAAAATGGAGGAACCACTTACCACTACGACGCAGAATAAATCATCATCCGTGCCGTATGACGGTCCCTGTGGAATATTGACAAAGGTAGGCACGCTGACGGTATACAACTCCTTTCACACATGTGGGAGGTGATAGAGATGAGGAACGATTACATTGAAGGAATGTAACAGGTGTTTTTCTAAACATAAGGCTAGGCATGAATTATAACAATGTTGTCATTACTTTATATTCATCTCTTTTAGTTTAAAAACATATCTGCCTGATTCTGGTTGTAGAGAACTTATAAAGAAGGAAGCATTTATTTCCTTCCATGTGTATGTAATAAATAATTTACAACATTGAATCACTTTACACGGCAGACTTAGGTTTATAGAACTTTACACATAGACATCCAAAGATAGAAAATTCATTATTTTCAAATTAGTAGATAAATTTGAATATATATAAATTTAGTACAACTTGGTAATTCACTATAAAGAATTATTAATTACAATTGCACATGATAATGATGTATTATTTTTATGTTGTCAATTGATAGAAACTGTCAATTGATGTTAATTGATAGCACAACTTAAAAAAAAATTCAAAATAGCATCCTTTCTATTTTCACGAATATAACCAGAATATATTTATATTTGTATTAGATTCTATAAATTTAAATTTCTAAATTAAATTATCTTATTTTTTAAAGTTCCAGTAAGCGGCAGGAACCTTTACTGAAAGAAAATATGTATGTAGATATCCCACTGAAGCTCCTGATTTTGATGAAAGTACAAAGAATAAGCAAAGTTGAGCATTTGAGCAATAGTATAGGCAACTAGAACGAAACATTCAAAATATATTTTGGTTAAATTTAAGTTTTGACTCGCCAAATAAACTTCATTGCGTTATTTTTTCTGATTTCTCTAACAATAAGAAATAAGCACATTTGGCTAATATCGGTCTCTTTGGTTAATAAAGGATTTTTGTAATAATCATGTTTACTTAAAAAAAACTAAGTATTTGGATCATGATACATATTTTCTCACCATTTCTTGTTAGAGTTTGGTGACAAACTATACGAAGAAGGATCCAACCCAAAACACCATAAACGTCTGTGGAAATTGTACAATATTGGTGCATTTATCCTTCGGTTCTTGTTTCCTTAGCAAATATAGTACCATTGTGTTATTTGATGAGATAGTCAGGTATGACACCAGAAACCATGACATGAACGTGGTTGGACGCGAAACCACAATGCCACATGGGAATCCAGTAGTAGACCGCTGACACTGCAGAAGTGTATGTTGGCTAGTAATTGCCACATTATAGGAGCAATGTCACCGCAGTGCGATGTACTGTACCTGAATCTATGGCGCGGAGAGTTATAGACCGAAGGACACAGTGCAAATATAACGGGAGGTAGCATAGCAGTGATGATCAACTATATATAAACGTAAATTAGAATACAAGTGAGCATTTAGGAGGCCATTATACAGAATGACATCTTTATGCACGTACTATAGATAATGATGTGGATAAATTTACTACTTTACTAATTTAACTTTGTTTTGTACCAATTCGTAAACTGCTGAGATCAATATGATGTTTTTTCTTTTTATTGTGAAGCGTCCTCGTAAGGGTAATATATAGGGAAAGAAGGGAGAGAAGGGGGACGGGCTAGTACCTGTAAAAGATATGTAGATAAAATCCTTCGCTGTCAACACCTTGCTTTGTTATGAAGTAAGGTTAGCCAATGTGAAGAGACATCCTGCCGGAGAGAGGTTCATCCCGCTTTCGAATGAGAGGATTTCGCGAGTCCTTTGTCTCGGTAGTGCATTTATCACCTCAGCCATTGGCGTACGCAATAGCCTTTATGGCTTTAATTCTCATGATGAAGATATTATGGAAAAACAAAAGTTTACTATATGGAGATATTATGTACGTACGTACGCCATTACCCTAAGGCAGCCCTGCCCACGGCGAGCAGATAGTGGAAATTCTCCTCATGAACGCTCACGAGCATTCTACGGGCAAATACCATTGTTCGTGCTTCGTGGATCTTCGCGTTTCGTCCTTAGAGGAGCGGAAGTGTTGTCAACCTTGGCGGTAATCACTAGCTTACCAAAAAAAAAAAAGTATGTATGGTAACTGATTGCTATTTAGTGTAAAGTGTTTTTTTACAATGTGGTAACCGTTAACTATAGACAATACAAACTTGTAACAGCAATCAAATGATAAACTATGTACGTTCCTTTTCTTCTTTTTTCTTTCCTTTTGTTAAAGAAGGATGTGGGTTTGTTATATCCGAGTGTGGGTTTCTTATATTATGTTGTTTCGCTTTTTAGGAAAAGAGATAATCTGTTGATACGAAAAAAAAAAACTGTAGCACTTGTTTGTAATTATCTAAGTATTATCTCCAGAAAATTAGCTTATGCATGTATGTGTATACGAATAGGCTTAGCAAGGGGTTGGTTGTGGAGATTAGAAGCCACTATTACACTATCAATAGGAAGAATAGTATTTCTTATTCCACTTTTAAAGTTACTTTGATCGCAAAGAATCAAACAAAATATTAAGAGAGCCAAAGAGATTTTCCATTTTTAAGAGTGACCGTTAGTGACTGCAATTAGTTTTTTTTTTTTTTAATAACAAGGAGTGTCTTTTTAATAAGGAAAAATGTATTGTCCCTGGCTGGTTGCTTGCCGGTGGCTTGTTAAAGTGAAAAAGAATGTTAAATCATTTCAACGACTGAAGCTACACGCTTGTTTTTCTTTGATAGTTACTGACTGATTTTGAAAGTCACAATGTTGTAGGCCTACTGTAATAGCATAGGCCTACTGTAATAGCGTAGGTCTACTGTAATAGCGTAAATTCGGAAGGAAACGTTCCAACTGAATGATACGAACAATTATTCCCAATGTCTTGAACATGAAACGTGGGTTGCACGGATAACGCTTAAAGTAGGCTGGACTGCACTGGAATTTCCTTCCGGCAAATTAGTGTTTGGTCGGAACTCAGTTCTTCTGTGTAATTGTCTCTTAACAACATTTGAACATTTCTTTTAGATAATAATAACTAACTAACTCTATGGCCTATGGAACCCGAAGGTTCAATGCCGCGTTTACAAAATATTTCCACTAACTTCTGTCCTTAGCCAACTGGATCCAGTTTCTACTCTGTACTCTTATTTCTGCAAGATCCATCTTAATATTGTCTTCCCATCTACGCCTAGGTCTTCCTAGTGGTCTTCTTCCAATTGGGTTTTCAGTTGGCCTGCCCACCTGAAGCCTTCTACACTTAATAACCCTAATAATGTTAGGTGAGCGGTATAAACTATGCAATTCCTAGTTATGAATTTCCTCCAATCCCCATTTTCATCCCTCTTTGGTGAGAATAATAATAATAATAATAATAATAATAATAATAATAATAATAATAATAATAATAATAATAATAAGCATTATTATTATTATTATTATTATTATTATTATTATTATTATTATTATTATTATTATTATTATTATTATTATTATTATTTTCAACCTCCCGTCGTTCTGCTGTCAATCTAGCAACGAAAGGCATTTACAACTTAGCAAACGTGAAGCGAGTGACAAGTTACAGACCGAGTGCTAATGTAATACAACGTCACGAATTGTGTAAGCAAGCTAAAAAGGTCTGAAACAATTCGTTTCCGATTTTTGCAGTCGCTTTTACGTCTGTAAGATGACATGTTTAATATTAGTTTATTTATTTCTTTCTTTCTTTCTTGTTCATTTGTTAGTTACTTCAACGCTAACTGTTACCTCTATCATGCGTCTTCCTCGACCAAAAAACGTACCAATTTTATTTCCTGCAGTGTTTTCGCGTCACTGCTTTCGAAATGGGGAGGGGGAGAGCACACCTGCACATTTCACGCTTGCGTCTGCTCAATGCTTATCATCGTGCGAATTTCTGGCCAGGCTTGGCCATAGGTTTTTTGCCATCATGTGTGGTTGGCAACACTTATCGGATGCAGTGGAAGAAGCGAAGCTAGCAGCACCTGTGCTCACCTGTTCTTATCTTCGCTCGTGCTCGCTCACGCTTTGGCTCCGGGAGCCAATTCATGGACAGGCCTGCCCTAAGGCATAGCTGGTATTGTCGCCCCTCTCTGCATTGCAGATATTTTCCAGATCATGAGTTGCATTCTGCTTGGTTGTGATCACACCGCGGGATTCGATATCTTGCGATGTTGATACGTCTTCCATTACCAAAAGAGGAATGTGAGCTTAACTTTTCAGTGCCTACTATATCGTTAGACTCTCATTCACCAAGGAAGTATCTCTATCAGTAGGTAAAAGTGGTAGATGTTCTTCAATGGACGTATCACATTACCATTTTTCGAAATGGTTTCTAGTATAAAATTTGGACCTAGAACGAAGCATATCATTTCCAATTTGGAACTGTAGGTCGGTTTAAAATAATGACGTACCGATCTTGATGGGGAGCGACTGTCCAGCTATCACAAGTAAAGGGGACAATGCCACTTCATATTGTCCAATTATCCGGCCGTTTTCAGTGACTGCAAGTAGTGACACAAAGAGTCAAGTCTCTGACTTATTTCGAGAACGAAAGAAACCATCAAAAAATGGACTTCAGATTAGGAACTAGGATTCTCGATTTACCCAGCCATTTTCAAGCACTTTCTGTGGCCTTTCTGAGAATCCGTTCTGGGAAGCTTCTACTGCATGAATAATACAAAAGAGTAATTAAGAAACGAATTTTAAATGTGGAAACTGTAATCTTTATTTACTAGTAGATTGGTTAGAATGAGATGTTCGGACCCAAGTGCGTCATTTACAAAGGCCGAAAAAAGATTAAACTACAATACTTGATTAATCAAAATTGTCGCTGTCTGCAACCATTCAGTTTGTCCAACGATTTGATTCGTGGCGAAAGAAGTCTGGGATGTGCGATACGTAGAAGTCCTCAACCGCACGTTGGGCTGTCTGATTATTAGGGAAGTTCTTCCCTCGCAAACGGTAACCGAGATGTTGGAGGAGATTGTAGTCAGTGGAGAGACGTGAGGAGAATACGGTGGATGAGGATGGGTTTAATACAACAACTCATGGAAAATCTGGAACGTCCTTTGAGTGACATTTGCGCATCTATTGTCATGCAACATGAGGACATCAAGTCTGCTGACCATTGTTGGGTGTTTGCGGACACGTTTAGGTTGCATTTCATGAAGTTCAGCATTGTAACGACTCGCAGTGAATTCACCGCGAGGAAAAATGACTTGATGAATATATCCCAGCAGAGATTACTACATCAGCAACATCTTCTAGGGGTTTTGAAAACCACTCTGGTCTTGGACAAAGATCAAACCTAATCTCGTCCTGACCATTTAAGATTGTCATAAAAATAATCCATTTTAAATCAAAAGTGGCATATGATGCAAGAATATTTCCCGGGTATTCCTTACAATTATAAAATTACACATCCCCAGACAGACAGCAGACCAGAGTGGTTATTGTTGGCCAAATTTCAACTCATTTGACATCCATAAGTTCGACTTTTTTTTACCTTACCAATTGCACAGAGCCGCGAACGACAGTAGTATGATATATGCATAACTCTTTTGCAATGGCACGAACACTTTTCGATGGTCTGCTTCCACGGTGTTCTGAGAAGCTCTTCCGAACACGTTGGTCTGTGCCCACGGAGCATTTAGCAATGTTGTCTCCAGAACGAAATCTGACAAACCAATGACGAATGATACGTTTCTTCACCATTCGTGGAACGAATGTACTGTTAATGTGTTTGCAGTTTGGTGTGCAGAATGTCTCAGTTTGAAGTTTAAAAAAAACACACACAAACACACACACACTCGCAACCTTGTTTTTCATGGTGCATTTTCGTATGATGCTGTTTAACAGCGCATTGCTCCTGGAAAGTCTCGGTATCTCTGCCTGCTTCCTAGAGATGTACAGAGTTTGTGATGTTAAACGCGTGACCTCAGTCCATTTCTGTGTTATGTTGCTGAGGTGTGTTTCCTTTCCAGACATCAAAGCGAATATTTCGTTCGCACCAACCTAATAAGTCGTTTCAATGCCAATTTATCACTGATTCTGGTCACCTTCCTTTGTATCTCAAGAAGAAAAAGGGCTACAAGAAAATGGACTTTAGATGCAAAATCTTTATGCCCGATTTATGCCCATCTTTAATGACATGACCTGTTAGTCAATGGCGTTGCCATGAATCTATTTTGAAGAGCCTTCAACTCGTTTTTAGGCTAAGTATGAGAATGTAGCTAGAAAACTGTAATATCTTTCCAGTAAAAGTCATATAGTTAATAATTGAATAACATTGAAACAGTCCTTTCTGCTGGCGAGTCGTGAACTATCACACCCAATGTTTTGTAAACTACAGTTACTGTAATTGTAATCTTTGTAACGTGTAAACTTTGCTTATAGTTATTATATTCGTTAAGAAAATATAAGAACTAGCAGATTGGCTAATTCTGGAATTCCTAATTTGTGACTGTGCATTACGATCAACAACTACCCAAATATAAGTACATAAACGTAATAGGTTTCTTTCTAATGGCTATAGAAAAAAACACATACAAGTAAATATATTACAAAATAATATTTTTGTTAGTATTAAGGTGAAATATATACTCGTGGAATTTTAGGACATCAAAATGTAAGCAGGATTCCAGGATCTACATTTCGCATAAAATTCAGTCATTCAGACCACTAGGTAGGTACAATATAAGTAGTGTGCCTCACTGTCAGGGATGTGTATGTCACTGTTTGAAGACAAGCAACAAATACAATCTGCAAGTTAACAGCTGTTCTAAAATATACAATAGACAGATAAATAAACACTGTGTTCCAGCACAGTAAACACTACCAAGTATTATCGGTAACAATCGAGATACATTTTAACCTTAAAAATTTGTTTTTGTTTCTCGATTTTCGCGAGAACTATGCATGAGAATTTACCCATTGATACATGCAGGATGGATAATTTATCTTGATACGCCCTTGTAAATTTACAACGCTGAAATTTTGTAGCGGCAAATATCGGCAGGGGGATATTGTTTGGTGTACTCTGATACCACAAAATTAATAGTGTTGTCAATTCAATACTTTTTAAATAGCATTACATCAAGTTATTACATTTCAAATTTACACACAAAAGGAAAACATACAGTACCATACTTGTCGTGCAGTGTTGCAAACTAAGAACGTTTCAATATCAAATATAAACATTTTTTGGACTCTACCGTAATAATAACGCAAATGACACAGACGGACCAATGTATATTCCAAAGTACTTTAGTGCCTGATACTATGATCATGATATGACGGATTTCGAATGAGTACAAAGGTACAAGCGATTTGAAAGTTTGACTTTATTCAAAAGCATTTATTTAAAAAAAAATCTGCTTAGATAAGTACCTTGTCCAATTGCATAGATGATTTTCAACAGATACGAAGATCACAATGCTGTTTACAGTTATTTGATATCTCAAACCGTTCTGTAGATATGCTAAAAAGTGTTTTGAAACACTGTTAAAATTATGTAATTTCAAGAACTTATTGTAATTACACCTACCACAAAGTACCGTACTGTTGTAATGTTGAAGAAGCCAAACAAATAAAAAATGATCTAGAAAGTTCCCACAAATACGCTATTTCTTTGCACGTATATCATTTTTTTTTTATTTTTATATCTTCCGTATGGTTTGAGATATCAAATTGCTGTAAAAGGCATTATATTAGTTGCAAACCATGCAGTACGTAATTCGATGTCAGGTTTATCTAAACTCTTTTTTCGAAATAAACTTCTTTGAAAAAGTCAAATTTTCAATCCATTGTAACTTTGTTTCTACTTGTTCGAAATGCGTCATATAATGACCGCAATACATGAGATTATAGTATTTTGGACACCCTGTCTGTCTCCTGGATACCCTGTTAGTAGTGTTGTATAACCCTTAAATTTTGTTTATTATTCAATATTTGTGATATTATAGCGTCCTTAATTTGCAACACTGCATGACAAACGTGGTATTAAATATTTCCATTTTACATGTATATTTGAAATGTGTAAGAACTTGACGTAGTGTCATTTGAGAAAATACAACTTTATGTTGGGTTGACAACACTGTTAGTCTAATTGTATTGCTCAGCATATCAAACAATGTCTCCCTGTCGATATTTTCTTGGCACAACGTTTCAGCGTTGTTTGTCTATTAATTTAGAAATTACAATGGCGTATCAAGATAAATGGGTCGCCCTGTGTATAACTCATTTTAAGACAGTAGTTAAACAGAAATTAAAGGTTTAATCAAAATAATGATCTACATGTCATTAACCATGCTTTGTACTGCCACCTTGCTGGAACTGATATATTTCTGTGTGTTTTCTCTTAACTGATAGCGTGGATTGCACAGCATCAATTTTAGGTTTAACAAAATATAGTTTTTTTTTTCTCGAGCTCCTCGAAATCTGTGCATGATGATTTACACTTGTTCATATCATTTTGTCCAGCACAATGAGAACTACCGATTGTGCTCTAATTTTCCCCCCGTTAAACATTAATGATTTTGTAGAATTTATGGACTGGGAAATTGAATTCTGATTTACTGACTTCAAGCGAGTTTAGTATTGCAGAGTTGATTGAGGTCCGTACAAAAAAATTGCATCAGTTTCTGATGCAATTTTAATTTAACAAATGTTATTAGCAAGTGATTTATTAATCATTCGATGACATTCTTTTTTTTTTGAAACTATCTTCAGTGACGAGAAATGCGAGCCACAACATATAAATTGTATTTATAGTTCATCAGTGGCGACTCTTAAGGGAAGTCTCCACCGCGGTGAAAGTATAATTTTGATCGCTACAAGCCAGCGGCGACGCCAGCTTTAATTTCTCGGATGGAAGACGGAGAAGCAGAGTCATTTTTGAGTTGCATCTTTCGAAAATGGTAGTTTTATATTCTTTGACCTACATTATAATTCAAGAAATTTGGAAAGACAGAGGTAGCTCCTCGAGACGCCCACTCTCTTTTGTCCCGCTCTAATGTCATAACTGCTACAAGCTCAAGGAAGAAGTCTTCATACAACTTCAGAAACTTGTATACAAAAATTGGCTCACACGAGGCCCCGCCCCTTTCGCTTATCGTGATAAAATTTAAATATTTGCCGACATGACTCCCCTGAAGAACTGCCGCTGTCAGTTTTCTATTTCGCCTTTCGAGTCCAGATAAAATGACGCTTCATTGAATATTGTATGTACTAGGAAAGGGACGAGAGAAAATTGGTTTTACATTTTTCATTATATTTATATCATTATGATACGCAAATGTAGAGTCAAATGCCATGCGAATAGAATGAAAGCCTGTAGTTTTTTTTTTTTTTTTGTTTAGCCATATACATATATATTTTTTCATTTTACATTCAACATTGCATCACATTTCTCATCCTCTTAGTTACCACATGCTTTTAACAAAAACACCAGTAAACACTGAAAACATCAAAACCCATTTCACAACCCCTACCCGTCATATACTCCACTGAAGTCATGTGTGGTTGGATTTCATTTTCAACCATCCCATTCTTCTGCTCTATTCGTTCATTCCCCTTCCATTCCCACCCCCACTCACACTCATACGTCTCGTACACACCAAAAACAAAAAAGCTCTCTTTTACAGAGAAAAAGTATGATTTTTTTAAAACCATTTTATTTTGGCCAAAACATGAAATCGTTTACCACTATAGAGGGCTAAATATGGACTACATAAACACATTCCATTGCCTCATATGTATCTCGAGCGTATTTTATCTGCGGATAACCTATATATTACTGAGTTAATACTATCACGATGTGATTGGTAGACTTTTGCAAAAATGAATGACAACGGTTTCCATACGCACATGTCCCTTTTCTGTCCATCATACTTCATCTGATACACACTGAGTGCATTATGTGACTCCCCTATGAGAAGCATCATACATGCATATTATGCGTGATTTACTATGAAATCAGTGTTTCCACTTATCTTTCTGTGACACTCAGTTTTTCTGCTGCGTGGTATAATACAAAAAGGAACTTTTTATTATAAATCGTGCGTAATGCACTCTGTTTTTCTAGTTACGTCCAACGTTTATGTCCTATAGTCTAAATGCAGACAATGATGTACTATAGTTGAGATTAAATAAATTGGGAAATGGTGGCAAACACAAATATCGTCATCGGAGCCTGATCATATCGTGTTATATTTGTAAGTATGATGTTTGAAACCAGTAGACCAATGGTTCCCAATTACTTTAGAGTTGTGGGCCCCCTTTTTATTGTAAGGCAAACTACGGACCCCCCTTTAAATTATGGTATCTCCGTAGAATAGTAATTGAGAGGTAGGTAACGATGTTATCAAAAATTAATAACCTTTATCTATGTTATGACAAACGACATACAATATATATCAAAATCTAGATGTCAGGAGAGAAATCATTTCTCTTTTTGTTTCAGATAATTGTTTCCACGTCTGGTTAAATTTTACTACTCTTATCCTTAAATTAAGTTGGACAACAAGGCCATTTCTATGTTTATTTTTCAGGAAATAAAAGCTTTAAGAAAAGGGAACTAGGTGTTTCAAATACTTTTTCGTCTACGATTGGTGGTTATAAAGTAAGGTTACAAAGCCTCAGCGAAATGTGAATATATTTTTTCATACAACTAATTTAGTCAATAGATAGTACATACATTAGGTTATTTTTCGACATAGTTTCCATATTACTTGAGGCACTTGTCGCGTCGTGGGATGAGTTTGGAGATTCCCTCCTGATAAAAAAAAAAAAAAAAATCCTGTCGTTGCGTGTTCAGCATATTCTCATGAAGTGTTTGACTACCTCGTCTGAAGCAAAGCGACGGCCTTCTAAGTGTTCTTTCAAGTGCGGGTATAGGTGAAAGTCGCTTGAAGCAAGGTCCAGGCTGTTGGAAGGTGGACGATGATGTCCCAACGAAACTACTTTAACAGCTTAGTGGTCTTCTGGACTGTATGCGGGCGGGCGTTGTCGTGAAGGAAGATATTACCGTCGGTGACAAGTCCTGGCCGTTTCCTCCTGATTGCTTCGCGCAGTCGTGCCAAGGTCTCACAGTATCGGTCAGCGGTAACTGTGTGCCTTCAAAAATCGAATAACTGATCGGACTTTTTCGCAAGACCAGTTTTCGAAACGAGTCGCCATTTTGTGTTTACCTACAACTAGCGCCATAGGTGGTGGATGGCTGAAACTTCGCACAGTAGCCACCTCCATGTATTAAAATTACCGCACACCGCTCATTCCACTGTAACAGACGAAACTCCAGAAATATCGGCCTTTTAACTTCTAATCCTCTCATGTATTTTCTTATATTCTGAAAATACCTTCACCTGAAACACAAGTAGCATAATAACTGTATTTTATTCCTTCTTAGGTAAACGTTTTTAATTGTATTACATTATACTCGAAAAAAAATTTTGTTTGTTAGTTTTCAGAATCTGATGTAAGGAAATGTCATTCAGCTGCTCAGTTCCAGTTCCAGTGGCAGTTCTTCAAGAACTTCTCTGATCCTCCACAACATTGTTTTTCAACTTCATAAGTATTTTGAACATCGCAAATTTTATATATATATATATATATATATATATATATATATATATATATATATATATATAATATGGAAACGGTCTTACCCGTCCCCCCCAATGTTGAAGACAGATTTGCGCCTCTGACCAAAACACTGACATTTCTACACATATACACTTCGTAACTTGTTATATCATGTAACGAATAAAAGTTTATCGCTATTAATTTGCTCAAGTTAATACTAAAATTATCCTATCTGCAAAAACTTCTGAATTGACTCGCGAAATAAAAACTCCTGCACTTAATGCCAACAAACATTGGTAACTAACCTATACTGCAATCATTTACTTGTATTTGAACTGCTAATAATAACAATCCAGTATTTACGAAGCTATCCGGAACGATTCATATATTAGCACGGTGATCACACTAATTTATATATTTTGAAAATTAATCACCAACATTACGCCTACAAACATTTTGTTGCTAAAACTACTTCATGACAGCTGATTCCTGTTAAGGAATAAAGCAAGGTTCACATTTCAGTATTATTCAGCTATTTACAGTATTCAAAGTAATACACTGAATAAGTCGACTGTGATGACGTTGACCAAATATTCCACGGAGTTTGTGAACAGTCTCTGCATAATATTCAGCACATTTGTAATAAGTTTGCACTACAACAACACGCTGTTCCTTCGTGA
Organism: Thermobia domestica; assembly: GCF_964235325.1. Lineage (NCBI taxonomy): Eukaryota > Metazoa > Arthropoda > Insecta > Zygentoma > Lepismatidae > Thermobia > Thermobia domestica. The sequence continues at coordinate 151,115,742 of NC_137462.1, read as the reverse complement.
TGCGCTCCATTCCTACCCGTACAGAAGACAGATGACGATCATGCTCTATTCGGCGCTCCGTCACTATGAACATGCAGACAACACATGAAAATCACATAACGTTTTGTGCTGTCAACATACTAAAACAGAAATGACGGGTATTTCAAAAGATGCTTTCTTCATAGGACACCCTTTACTTATCCAGTACACAAATAAATAAGCAATCTGTTGTAGTAGAACTAGCTAACTCTATGGCCTATGAAACCCGGAGGTTCAATGCCGCGTTCACAAAAGCTCTCCACTGACTTCTATCTTTAGCCAACTGGATTCAGTTTTTTACTTTGGATTCCTATCTCTGCGAGATCCATCTTAATATTGTCCTCCCATTCTGCGCCTAGGTCTTCCTAATGGTCGTTTTCCGATTGGTTTTCCAGTCAAGATTTTGAAAGCGTTTCTACTTTCTTCCATCCTAGCTACATGACCTACCCACCTAAGCCTCCTAGACTTGATGACCCTAACAATGTTTGGTAAACCGTATAAATTATGTACAGATGGTGATCAGAAAAATGGAAACACCTGAACGAAATTGCAACTTACCAGATTAATATGGTGTCGGGCCACCTTTTGCCTTCAAAACAGCCTTAATGCGACGTGGGATGGAGGCATAGAGGTCGTGAATGGTAGCAAGTGGAATTTTACGCCATTCCTCGTGAAGGGAATCGGCCAGTTCTGTGAGAGAGGATGGAGATGGAAATCGTCGCCGGAGTCGTGTTTCAAAGACGGACCACAGATGTTCAATTACGTTGAGATCTGGGGATTGGGCGGGCCAGGGGAGGTATTGAACTTCATCCCGATGTTCCTCAAACCCCGCTGCAACAACGCCAGCTGTGTGAATGGGTGCATTATCTTCCTGGAAGATGGCGTCATTATCCGGGAACAACATCCGGACCAAAGGATGCAGGTGGTCTCCTAAAATTGCGACATAATCGTTGGCAGTGATTCGTCCGCTAAGTGTGATCACAGGACCCAATGAAAACCCTGATATTGCGGCCCACAGCACCACCGAGCCGCCGCCATGTTTCATAGTTGGTCGGAGACACTGCAGATCATAAGCTTCTTTGGGCGTTCTGCACACATAAACACGGCCCGTGGTTGGGAATAGGGTGAAGGATGACTCATCCGACCATATCACACGTTTCCAGTCCTCAACGGTTCAAGTTGCATGGTCACGGCACCATTTGCGGCGTGCGAAAGCGTTATGGTCCCTGATAAGCGGTTTGGCCCGTGCAACACGACCCCGTAAGTTCATGTCATGTAATTCGCGGCGGACTGTAATTGTCGAAACAGGGTGGAGCAGGTGCTGATTGAGTTCCTCCGTCACTTGCTCCGCAATGGCACGAAGGTTTTGCGTGACAATGCGCTTTAATACCCGGCGTGACCTGTCACTCATGATTTTCTTCCGCCCACTGTTCCGCTTCCCCGATGTGGTTTTCCCGTGCGTTGTGTAGGCCGTCATCACCTTCGACACTGTCCCACGCGACACACCTAACACAGTAGCCACTGCCGTCACACTCACTCCACATAACCGCGCACCAACAATTTGCCCTCTTTGAAACTCTGAGAGGTCTCCCATTTTACACTACCTCCGTCTGCTCTAGTCACTGGACACTGCTGTTCCACTACGCCTGACGTAATATGGAGACCGACCTAACACACCACCAGCAGCGGTCCGGCGCTGCGGGCGCCACGACACCACTGCCAACCCATACATTTGGCGTGTTGCAAACTACAAGTGTTTCCATTTTTCTGATCACCATCTGTAGTTCCTCGTTATGAAGTTTCCGCCATTCCCCATTCCCTTTCCTCTTGGGTCCGAATATTCGTCTCAGGATCTTGTTCTCAAATACTTTAAGTCTATGTTCTTCCCTCAGAGTAAGCGACCATGTTTTGCAACTATACAGAACAACAGGTATGATTATCATTTTATATAGTTTAAACTTTATATATTTTAAACGTTGCAGTAGAAAAAAACTTTAATTAATAATGACAACGAACGATATATATTTTAGTAAGAGGATACAATCTGCACTTCGTGCATTTCTGCCACTCTTCATAATGGCATTTCTCAGAGTATCAAGCAGTGCCTGTTTTTTGCCTCTTACCCATTCTCCAGTGTGCTTTGGTTTTCCTTGTTTGTGCTTCCAGTAATCATTAGCTGTAAAATGTAATGGATCTGATTCATTTTCGTAATTTTTATACTTAATTAAATGATTCTTAAGACTGTCTGTCCGAAATATCGAAAATAAATTAAACTTGAATTAAAATAAAGATGGAAGTGTTCATTCAACACTTTGATAACTAAAAAGGAAACTTACGAAATGTGACAGATAAGATTTTAGTAATTGAATAGTTAAAACTACGTGAAGACTAAATAAAGGTTATATGCACTAGAAAGTAGACATTGTTTGGGAGTCTAAAACGTACACGCAACATGTACCAAGTAGAATTTTCTAGATCCTTTCGAAAATTTTGCCCATTGCTTATCCTTTTTCTGTGTGTTTTATACTTACAAGTAAACCTCACGTTTGATAGAATCGAGTTGCTGCCACATATGTAGTAGATTAGTGTTAAGTAGAATCGAGTTGCTGCCAGAGAAGTTTTAGGTGCAAAGCTCAAAGGGTTTAAGAGATACAGCCACTAGAAGGTGTGACAACATCAAATGTTTCTGTTCGGACTTCATGTGGGAAAGCATTCCAAGTGATAAGAAGAAAGTCCTTCTGTTACTTGATTCGTGGTATGCAAACAAAGACGACAGTCTGTCGTCAGTGTGTGTGCCAGAAGGCTTTGAATTAATAAAACTGTTCGTTGCTTACAATTACTGCTTTGACGGAATTGAGAACGACAAATGGTTCAAGTGCGACTTCACTGCGTTTGTCAGATGTGCTCACTGTGAGCAGAGTATTTTTTCGAGGCATGTACACTTTTCTGAACTACGTATTGACTGTTGTAGTAATTGGTAACTTTTCTATGCAATAACAAAGCCACTTCGGACTTACAAGACGAACAACTTTCTCTTGGTTTCAATGCTTAATATGCTGGAAACACGAACATGATCCAGTTCAGAGGAAATAATAAGTATAAGACTTCTCTGTTATGTTTTGGATTATGTATTACGACTATAACATGTACCTCCATGTGACGTTCTAATGGCTATATCTCCTAAATCCTTTCAGTTTTGCACTAAAACTTTCCTGACATATTGTCAGGAGCGTCATTTCAGATTTTGCTTGGGGGGGGGGGGCAAGACCCTTTGATATAAGTAAAATTTCGCGTTTTTCACTGATTTACTATTATTCTATTGATAAAATCTCTATATATATCTCAAACTCAGGGGGGGTCAAATGCCCCTCCCTGCCCCCCTAAATGACGCCCCTGCATATTGTGCACACTTAGTACTACTGTATCACATATATCTCGGGCAGCAACTCGATTCACCCGAACGTGATGTTTACTTGTTAGATATCGTATGCGAATGAATTTGTTCGAATTTTTACCAATATGTAGTATTATAATGGCAACATTTACGTCTAGGAATGTAGAACTTTCAATCATCTTAATATTTTGCATGAGATCTTGTTTTTTGTTCGAATTATTTGGAGGAGAATATGAACAAAATGTAGTATGCGTTTTCCCAAATATTTCGTAAATAATCTCGTCTAGTTTACACAGTTCTCCATGTGATACTAAGTTAGTTCAATCATCTAATTAACCATAGGTGCTGATTTGTTCGACTTCCTCGATCGCAATGAATATGGCAACACTTGTAAGCTAATTATTCTGCTAAATAATAGAGGCCTTCACGTGACAATCGATTTAAAGAGTTGCTCACGAGACCAGATTTAAGTTTGTCTCGTCTCGAAAGTCAAGTCAAGTCAAGTAATCGTCTTTTTACCATCTCATAGGAGATGGATGGATATTCTAGCTTCAGCTACTTCATCCAGTGGTAAACATTGATGAATGTATGTCGAAAATTGGTAGAAGTGATGATGAGCGCAACAACTGGTCGAAACAAGTCTTAACAAGTTTTCTTCTGTTCTTTGGTCTTCTTCTGTGTGTGATGCCGAAGTGGAGCGCAGCCGATGTATAAGATCTTCCATCAGGTAGATGGTCCTGTACGTGGTCCTGTACCAGGCTGGAGTAGAATCTTCTTGTGTCGTTGTTTTGAGCTTCTGATCGTGACTATCTTCTTCTCGTTTTGATTATCCGAGGAGAGTGCCAAAGAAGGAAGCTTAAGGTATTGAGTACAAAAACATTGGTTGTGTATTGGTATGATTCTATGAGTATATAATTATTCAATATTTGAGTGTGTTTGGGATGATGCTTTTATGTTATGTGAGATGAGTTTATTGTGGTATTCTTCTGTGTCAATGGGAATAGGTTTTTGTGAGTGATATACAGTGGCTCAATAAAGAAGTCGGACACATATCTACTTTCACATTCTAAGAGAGAATAAATATTTCAAGAGTATGCTTCAGAGAAAAATAAATATGTTTTAGTTACTCTATAGTATTTACTTATGAAAAATAGAAACAGCAATAACAAAACTCACTTTCAAGACTAAAAAAATACAAAAAGTGAAAATATAGCTAACATCCATGTCAAAAAAGAACTCGGACAGGTGGCAGCATTCTCTTTCTTTCTGGGCTTAATAGAGGAATTTCCAAGAGTTTGTCTACTTGACAGTTTTAGGTGTCCAAGTGAATCGAGTGGAAGCCGTACTGTTTGTACGTAGGTCAAACTGTGTATTTAAAAGTTAAAATGGTAAGGCAACGTGGGGAAACTTCTTTAGAAGTAAGATAACTTATTTTAAAGTATTATGAAGAGAGAAAATCAGTTCGTGACATTGGGGAAATAGTAAACAGGTCACATTGTACAGTTCATGACATTATTAGACGTTCTAAATCAACAAAAGCTGTGGAAAACAAACCCAAAAGTGGTAGACCTAGAGTGTTTTCAAAATGAGACGAGCGATGGATTGTATTACAGGTTAGTAAAAACCCCAAGATAAGTGTTACTGAACTTGCCAAAGAAGTATCAGAACATCTCAACAAGTGTCCATCCCGAAATGATAAGGTCGGTTTTAAGAAGAAACTATTTACATGAAAAAGTAGCCCGTAAAAAACCGTTCGTGAACAAGTGCAATAGAAAAAAGAGACTCAAGTTTTGAAAAATTTACAAAAATAAAGATTTTTCGTTTTAGAGCACTGTGTTATTCGCGGACGAAAGCAAATTTAACTTGTTCCGCTCAGATGGTCAATGTTATATCTGGCGGAAACCTAATGAAGAGCTCCCGGAGCGTAATCTACGATCCACTGTGAAACATGGAGGTGGCTCGGCTTTGGTTTGGGGTTGTATGTTCGCTGCTGGTCCAGGTAAACTTTGTGTAATCGATGGAATTATGAATCACACAAAGTATTTAAGCATTCTGAAGCAAAATTTGATACAAAGTGTTGAATTATTTGGAATAAAACAGAACTTCCAGTACTACCAGAATACCAATCCCAAGCACAAAGCACTCAATGTGCGTTTGTGGCTCCTGTACAATTGTCCGCATGTGCTGGAAACACCTCCCCAATCTCCTGATATTAACGTCATTGAGCACTTGTGGGCTCATTTGGAAAACCAGTTAAAAAGCATACTATTAGAACAAAGGAAGACTTGGAATCAGCACTTAAGACTGATTGGGCAAAAATTGATCCTTTCTACAAAAAACTTGAAAACTCCATGCCCGAAAGATTGAAAGTCATTGTGAAAAATAATGAATTGCCAACAAAATAGTAAATATATGTAATAACTTCCTAAAATTTTGCTACAAATTAAGTGTCCGAGTTCTTTTTTGAAATGGATTTAAGCTATGTTTTTCCTTTTTGTATTTTTTTTGTCATGGAATCGAGTTTTGTTATTGCTGTTTCTATTCTCCATAAGTAAATACTATAGAATAATTAAAATATATTTATTTTTCTCTGCAGCATACTCTCAAAATGTTTATTCTCTCTTAGAATGTTAAGTAGGTATGTGTCCGACTTCTTTATTGAGCCACTGTAGATATTACCATGTGTGGTTGTGAGAATGTTTAGTTGTTTTTGGAATATTTGTCTGGTGGCTTTGGAAATGGCCTGAAGGCGAACGGACTCTTACCATCATCTAAGAACACACAACACAAGAAAAATAGCAGGCATACTTATACATGTGTTATAAAAGGTGTAGATGTCGACTTTACTATTCAAGAGCTTAAAGAAGGATTCATAACAAGTGAAATTGATTTTTGCAACATAACAAGAATTCGAAACTCTGCTGGTCCACTTCCGCTAATAAGGCCTTTTTCCACCAATGCAGAAACCATTAGTAGCTTAATTACGAAAGGTATCTATATCAACAACAAGAAGCATCGAGTAGAGCATCCAGATCCGCAGCAAGACCTACACCATGTTTTAATTGTTACAATTATGACCACCCAACCCACGTTTGTACTCGGACTAGAGTATGCTTTCGTAGTGGCGAAAGTCACAGCTCACCTTGTGGAAGACCAATCTCGTCTCGAAAAGTATAATCTGCTTTTATTGGATGATACATGTCTCTTCTTGTATGTCGTCACAAAGATTCTGTCTCGCCTCGCAGCAACACAACATCGATCTAAAGCCGTCTAGTAATTTTTGTCGAAGTCTCGTCTCGTCTCTATTCTCGGAAAGCTTTCCTCGTCTCATCTAGATTTTTTAACATCACGTTTTGTAAATTTATGTTAAAAATCATGCCCGTATTTTTTTCTCAGTTTGACCTAGAAATTATCAGAATGTTTTCGCATCACAAGAAATCCACGAAGGGTGTGATATAATAACATTTGAACAATCTTATTGAAGTATATTGTGTAATGACTTACGTATCTTTAAACGTTGATAAATGCTCTTCATTGTGTTTGTACAATCACCTTGTGACTGATCTTTGTGGGTTTTCGTACTTTAGAGTGGAATGTTGCAGATCACAACGTAAACAAATTCTCTCTCTGTCTCTCTCTCTCTCTCTCTCTCTCTCTCTCTCTCTCTCTCTCTCTCTCTACCTCGACATCTGTTAATAATTTCCAGCGCATCCAAAAAAAAATCATCTCTGGTCCTTATAAGTATTTCCTCTTCTATTGGTCGCTGGAAAAACTCGGCGCAATAGAAAATACCGTATGATCAAAGGGAATAAACAAATTGATGTAAACATAGCGTGTATAATGCATGTAAATGATATTGACACTGTACAACGGGTAAATTAGTTGTGAGAATTAAACATGCAAAATATGTTTAAACAAATGGAGTGTAGTTGTACTTTTCTGCAGTTAAGATAAACATTTGAAATGGCAAATATTAACATATCGCCAGATAACAACAATAATACTAAATGCTAATATCAAATTTATAATACACTTGAAATGTGCGAGATATTCACTTCATTCTATTCTTTTTGTCCTGACATATTTTTCTTTCTTTTCCTTTTTTTTAACAAAAAAATATAATGCTTATGGCCTTTTCTTAATATTAAAGTTACTTATAGATCAGTCGTGCTGCGTAGGGGAGGGTCAGAAAGGATGAAATTTTCACTTGTTGTGAGGGTTTGTTGGTCCCTGGTCATTTAATTTCGAATGTTACTTTATGATCCTTTTGATTAAATGAGCCGATACCCACAATAGCAGACTTAAACGGCGTAGTGGGAGAAGGAGCTGCAAGTAAGGTGATGGGAATGTTTGGACTAGGTAGAAGAAAACCACGAGGGCAAATGCTTATCGACTTCTGTAAGCAACATAATATGGTGATGATGAATATGTAGTTTAAGAAAACAAAAACCAAGCTGTACAGGAGATGAGAAACGCTATCAAATTGATTATATTCTTGTAAAACAACATTTCAGAAATACGTGAAGACACTACCGGGAGCGGACATCGATTCGGATTGCAATCTTCTAGTGGCGGGAATACAAAGCTAGTTAAAGTCAGTAAAGTACAATGGAAGGAAATATCGAAAATAAAACTTAGAGCAACTAAGAAATATGGATAGTGATATGAAAGAAGAGATTGAAGAAAAATTTTGTGCAATGGGCGATATGGTAGACAATGTAGAAAATAGTTTAGGGAAAAGTTAAACAGATTCTATTCGACATACTTCATATGAAAATATGAAAAGAGTAACGAGAAAACCGTGGGTAGCGATGTTTAAGAAAATGGAGGAACTCAGAAGGTCGAAAACCACGGACTCAAATTATATAGAAGGCTGAATAGTGAATTGAAAAGAGAGACGGGCAAAGCCAAAGAAAAGTACATGGAACAAATATTGTATGTGAAGAAGTAATGGGATTTAAACGACGGGGTAGATATAAAATATCAGAAATTACAAGAATTAGGATGAAAAGCTAACAAAAGTACACGCATGTTTGGAATTGAAGATCAACAAAATCATGTAGTCACTAACCACTAAAGAACCTTAGACTTTGGAAGGAATACATAAAAGATCTATAATCTTTTCTCAAGAGCACGTTCTTTAACAAATAGTGACTTAGTGCAGCTTCCTCACATTAGGCAAACACAATACTGAGAAAGGAAAATGACAGAGAAAAAGCGGGCTGTGACAAAGAGATTATATATTTTTTTCTAAAACGTTCTTATTACGATTGTGTGAGGAACTGAATTGGAAACTTCGCCAAGTCAGAAACAATTTTATTTATTTATTTATTTATTTATTTATTTGTGAACAACAACACAATAGGCAAAGCCCAATTATAGTGTTGGTGCATTACAAAATAAACTTACAATAATTTTCTTGAACATATTATAGTTCATATTACATATATCAATTTCGTTGTGTCCAATACATAATTTGTTATAAGAAGAGATTGGTGACTTCAATAATACGTTGGTCTTTGTCATTTTGCAATAGAACAGGCCAGAGTTTTTAACACGAGTTTTAAGACGAAAATTTACTGTCGATATCATATCTGTACAATTAAATTCATTTTGTACTATTTTACGAAGAAAGGTCAGATCTACCATATTTCGCCTTTGTTCTAGTGTAGGGATACAAAAGTTGTCTATTAATGTAAGATAGTTTTCGTAAGATGGATAGATTCGAGTACTCTTGTATACTAAGTATTTGATAAATTTGGATTGGACTTTTTCGAATTGGTTTCGGTATTGTTGTTGCGATAGGTTCCAGATCTCAGCAGTATATTCCAGTTTTGATCGGACATAAGAGTAATACATTTTTGTTAGTGTGGTGGTATTGTTAAACTCCTTTCCCGTTTTAATTATGAATCCTAACATTTTAAAGATTCATTAACTATGTTCACTATATGATCATTAAATGTTAGTTTCGTATCAAACGTAACCCCGAGATCTTTCACTGAATATAATCTGTTTAATATGATCTGATTAAATGAATAATTAAACTCTACTTGATTTTTGTTTGTAGTAAACGATAAAATACTACATTTATTTATGTTTACACTGAGTTTATTAAGGGAACACCAGTTTGCAATAGTTTCTAAGTCGTGTTGTAAGTTGAAAAAGTCATGGATGGTCTCTATCCTCGCGTATCTCAATTTAATAATTTATTTGAGATAAGAAAGGACATGCTGATTTTACAAAAATCTATGAATTCAGATAATACTGTATGGAAGGTTTTAATTTCTAAAATTACGAGTAAGACGACAAATGAATGTTTGAAGTTCCCGTTTTGCAATCGGGAGGACCAAGTTGTATTTAAACTTAATAACTCGGCTTTCAAATTTTTCAAATAGTTACTATCTTTGAAATGAATTAAACACACCCTAGAAGTTTCCGGATTTAAACTGTCCTGTCTCGTGTATTTTTCGATCTTAATAAAATCTGATCTTAATACGAATGATAGAATCTTAATAAAGAAAAGAAAATTATCTTCTGTATTCTTAGAATTGTTCATGCTAGTCACAATAGCACTAGTGGAAGGGTCATCTCACACAGTTAAAGGTACCTATAGCCAGCGCCGTAACTTAGATTTTTTTTCTGGGGGGACGGAGGGCAAGCATTAATACGTGCATTTGGGCCCCCTGGAAAAGTTGTTTTCTAATTTTTGGGCCCCCTCTTTCCATCTTTCTCTTACTGTTTATATGTCCCCCGGAGACTGTTGGCTCTCCCGCACGGTAAGGGGCGTTAGTTACGCCCCTGGACCCGTCCCATACATGATAAATTAATTAAGGGGACAATATTGATAAATCTTAAAGTCGAATATTTACTCAAAGTCGAATATCTCAAAGTCAATAAATATTTATTGACGAATAAATATTATTTCTAGGGCCCCTTCTAGTAGACATTTTTACTGAAATGGGCCCACGACTCATCTTTGTTTTATTGACCTTTTGTGTGCTGTTTTGTTTACGTAATGTAGTGAAACTGTTTGATGCTTCATTTATAATTTCATGTTCGTATCGTACGTATATGGAGTAAGAAAATTTTGTCTTAAAATGGGCCTCCCTCGAACGGCGGGAGTTTCGCTGGAGGGGCAGTTGCCCCCCACAAGTTACGGCGCAGCCTATAGCTACTTTCGCTCTGTATGTGACCGTCATTCCTGATTACTCAATAATATTAAAGACAAGTATCAAAACTATGTAAAATTTCTGATATACTACTGCAGAAAGCGCACATCGTCAACAAGAGATGTCGTCGTACTGTGGTGTGGTCTCTTTATTCTCCTACGTCATAGTGAAGTTCTTGTCCACCACACAATTTATCTCCTTCCTTTAGCCAATATTATGGTATTCTTCTTTGCACGCATTTTGCTTTTTAGCGCCACAAAAGATTATTTCGTCCAATTTTCTCGCAACCTACGTACAAGAGTTCATCCTCAAGTATCTCATTTTGTTGGTGAAAAAATCGTGGGTTCTCCATGTAGGTTGTGTATAAAATAGATTACCATATTCGCTCATTTTTAAGGAGTTTTCTATACCGAAACTTCTTTATGAACTTATTCTGTTTGTACGTGTGATTATCTGTCCGCCTGGTAGGCTATAAAAATTAGGGATGGGCAAAACCGTTTTTTTACAAAAACCGAAAACCGATTTCTATAAAAACCGAAACCCGAAAAACCGACATTTCGGTTTTTCGCCGAAACCGGCTCTGTTTTCTCCAAAAACGGTTCGGTTTTTCACCGAAACTTGTTTCGGTTTTCTCCAAAACCGGTTTCGGTTTTCACCGAAACTTGTTTCGGTGAAAACTTTTCGAAAACACAAAACTATTTCTGTGGAAATTGATTCGGCTTCCGGAGAACAACAAAACACCATTTTGGTCAGAAATAGAACAAATTTTGGAAAAAAACCGGAATTTGTTTTGAAGAAAACCGAAACCGGATCAGGTAAAAAACCGAACCAGTTTTGAAGAAAACCGGTTTCGGAGAAATCCGAACTAGGTTTGAAGAAAACCGAAACCGTTTTTTTAATTTGAAAAACCGGTTTCGGTTTTTCTAAAAAACGAAACCCGAAAAACCGGTTTTTGTGCCCACCACTAATAAAAATCTTAAGAACTACTCGATGGATTATCATCAATTTTGACCAGGATGTAGAGTATCAAAAGTTAGAAATAGAGTTCGTTGATGGAGGTGATATTCAAACCGGAAGTGGAGGAAATAACTATTTTCGGTTTTAACGTTGATGTATACACCACAAAAAAAGACGATAGCGGTCAAGCGGTTTCCTACAGTTGATTAAGCGTTCCAGGAATATATCTAATCTTCATCCTTATCTCTTTACTAAAACCGGAAATAATAAGAAATCCACTACAACTTCCGGTTTCAGTATTGATGTACATAGAGCAAACACGATTAGAGCGAAAATTGGTTTCTTTTAAATCAATTTAGTTTTCTAAGAATAGTTACATCTCTTTTTATCCTCTATTCACACCGGAAGAGGAATAAATCAACCACTTCCGATTTTAACGTTTATTGCTGTAGTATTAAAACAGTAATAATTATCGAGAAGCGGCTCTCTGCAATCAATTAAGTGTCTCAAGAATATAACCCATCTCCACTTTAATCTCTGTGCTAAAACCGGACGTGGTAGAAATCTACTACCACTTCCGGTTGCAAAATTAATGGAGAAAATATTACGTCATTCAAACCAAACTCTTTTATGTGGTGTACATTTGACATTGATACATATTAAAATCCATACTGACCACTTGGCGCGTAAAATATACGTTTTTTTTTTTTTTTTAATAGAGGTCTTGGTCTTGGATTTATTCTAGTTCTTGTAATAAACGGAAATGTCTCAGTGCGTCTCGCTAATTCATAATAGTAGTAAACAGTCATACTAATATACAGTATATCGCTATGCACTATTACATGCCTATCTGCTAATATATATTATATGCGCCATCACTTGCTCTCTTGACACTAGTATGTGTCGGTACGCGCGCTATCACATACCTGCCTACTAATAGATGTGCGTTCTCACTTGCTCTCTGCCTGACTAATGCTAGTAGGACCTGTGGATTTGTTGTGTACAAAACAAGTCCTTGAATAATTGCATTAAAAATATACTATGAAGTTTATGATGGTTGTTGGCAAAACTGAAACATTAAGTAAATAAATATGTTATAATTTTAGACTTACGGTAACGAATTCGATCGCTGAAGGAGCAGCACGCGTGAACACCGCTGAGGAGTTACTACCGATAGTTCGAAAGTATTGTCTGCTTGCAGGGAGGACAATGGGTGTGAATATGAGCGTGATGATTTTAGATTTCCTCTGGGAGGGACTTCCAATGCAGGAGGGGTGAAAGTAACACTGCAAAATATAGGTATCCTATGTCGAGCATGATTTTAGATATGTCCCGGAATAGGGGATTTCGTAGCTCCAGATGAAGTGAAATTTCTTCCGAATCATCTCCTGAAATCATTACTGAATTCCCCGAGTCATCACTGCATGTGAGTAATCGTGTGTCTCCGAAAATTAGAGCAGATGGTACGTGAATTCAGCAATCCATTTTATATCCATCCCTTTGAAATTCCCTGATGAATCCCCAAATGATTTTCGTTGGTTTCTGTTGTTGAAGCGAGCGTTGGACCTGGGGCCACGGTAGCTCAGTGGTAGAGCGCTTACCTCCGGGGGGTCCATGGGGTTCCTGGTTCGATCCCCAGCAAGTAAGTTTCTGGTAGACAGCATCGTTTTCGTAGGTTTTCTCGGGGTAATCCCGTTTTCTCCTACATTATCATTCCACTAATTCTTCCACCAACATTCACTTTTCTTAATCATCCGTCTCCCTTAGCCTAATGGACATAATCGTGAGACGACGTTAAACTGAAAGATTTACTTTCATGAGCGTTGGGCCGATGACACACTCAACGGTCTCCGAAAAGTTTAAGGAGTTTAGGACTCAGATTTCTGGACTTTCGGCATCTAAGGCCATTTTAGCCCTTCATGTTTTGAGGGATGACGTCCCTCGGCGAGCACACAATCCGGGAAAGAGCAGGAAGAAAGGATTGGGGAAGGAAGGAAACGGACTGGGACCTATAAGTTAGGTACCACCTCGGCATTTGCCTGGTGTGAATGAGGAAAACCCAGGAAAACCTCATTCAGGGTTTCTGGCCTGAAAAAGCGATTTACACTTTTTCGACCGAGTGCCCCCACCGGGAATCGAACTCGGGACCTCTCAAGAATGTTTGTCAAGAGGAATGGGACAAACTTGATCAAACGGTTAAATCGGATCTCAGAGGGACATTGTTCTTTTTCTTCATACCTGTCAAGCAAGGGTTTCTTCAAACTCGAGTCAACTCCGCCCCCATTCTCGAGCAGCATCTCTGATATTATCTGTTCTTGCCCTATGCAATAAGACTAACATAACACATTCCGATTTCAGGGGGACATCATAATCAACATATGAAATTCAGAAGATGATAATATGAAACAATATTGAGAAAGTAAACGCATTAAAAAAAAAAAAAAAAAACTTTTCGCAGCTTTCCTTCACACTTTATTCAGGCTTAGGACTGACAATGTAGTAATTATTTCTAGTACATTGGCGTGTTTAAAAGCTGTGCAGCACTTTTGAGTCTGCTTGTCATATTATTTTATATGTACAGTATATACAAAAGCTGTGGATCAGTTGAGTCTCCTTGTCAAAGTCTTTTACAGAAATATTTGAAATAGCTGGATAGTTTCCGTTGTCATAATTTAGGCCGTCTATCTATGGCCACAGTCGAATTAATAAGGGTAGAAATACTCAATAGCTGGAAGAAAGTCTTCAAAAAGTTCTTGGTTTGTACTAAATCTGCTACGTTTGTACTCACACAGAGACGATTCTCTTCTACGAGTAATTAGGCTCATTCTACCAATTCGTCGGATCATATCACGCTTTACTCGACTCCAATATCCTTCTATATTCTGGATATGTGTTGTCCTGTCATTAGGGTTTACAAAATATAAACTATGGTTAACAGTATCGTGCTGATATCCCAAACGCGCCAACCTGCTATATCCTCTCCAGCAATCAGTTTTTATAGTAGTTCCTGGCAATACATTGTTGGCAATTACATTTTCCTAAGTCTCAGCGTTCCTTCTTTCAACTACTAATAAAAAACCTTGCCGCGTTTCGCTGTCAATAACTCCAACTATCCATCGAGTCTGTGTTATTCGACCTCTGTTATATTTACGTCCGAGAAGTTGCCCCCCCCCCATTGAAGCACTAATGATCTCTTCTAGTGCAATCGTTAGTGCTTCGTTAGTGCTTCCAGAAAACACTAATAGTTTCGTTAGTGCTTCAAATTTAGTGTGGCTATGGCCAGTTATATGTCACGAAATTTCCATAAGGAATACATGGGGAATTTTTAATTGACTCAAATTCCCGCCAAATTCAAAAGCGCTAATGACCTCTTATAGTTCAATCGTTAGTGCTTCGTTAGTGCTTCTGAGAACACCAACCCCAACATTAGTGCTTCAATAGTTTGGACGCTAGAAGCAAAAAAATTGGGGGGGCAACTTCACGTTAGACCCCCAGAAAGCACTAACGACTAAACCTAATGCAATCGTTAGTGCATCGTTAGTGCTTTCAGAAAACACTAATAGTTTCGTTAGTGCTTCAAAATTAGTGTGGCTATGGCCAGTTATATGTCACGAAATTCCCATAAGGAATACATGGGGTATTTTTAATTGGCATAAATTCCCGCCAAATTCAAAAGCGCTAATGATCTCTTCTAGTGCAATCGTTAGTGCTTCGTTAGTGCTTCTGAGAACACCAACCCCAACATTAGTGCTTCAATAGTTTGGACGCTAGAAGCAAAAAACTTTGGGGGGCAACTTCACGTTCGCCCCCCAGAAAGCACTAACGATTAAACCTATTGCAATTGTTAGTGCATCGTTAGTGCTTCCAGAAAACACGAATAGTTTCGTTAGTGCTTCACAACTAGTGTGGTTATGGTCAGTTATGTCACGAAGTTCCCATAAGGAATACATGGGGAATTTTTATTGGCTCAAATTCCCGCCAAATTCAAAAGCGCTAATGACCTCTTCTAGTGCAATCGTTAGTGCTTCGTTAGTGCTTCTTAGAATACCAAGTCGAAACATTAGTGCTGCTATAGTTTGGACGCTAGAAGCAAAGAACGTTTGGGGTGCAACTTCTCGTTAGCCCCCCAGGAAACACTAACGATTAAACCTGGTGCAATCGTTAGTGCATCGTTAGTGCTTCCAGGAAACACTAATGGTTTTGTTTTGCTTTACTATTATTGTAGATCTGCGCTCTTATATGTCACAAAGATGTCCAATCTCACGAGATCGGCGCTCACGAGTTCGAAACTTACGCTCACTCGACCTCAACCTCACGAAGTGAGCGTGAGATAAGGCTGGTGATGTGAGCGTGAGGTTGAGTGAGCTGTAGGTAAGACTGATCAGGTGAGCGTGAGGTCAGACTGGTGATGTAGGCGTGAGGTTGAGTGGGCGGGAGGTCAGACTGGTGATGCGAACATGAGGTTGAGTGAGCGTGTGGTCAGGCTGGTTATTTGAGCGTGAGGTCAGACTGGTGAGCGTGGGGTTGTGTGAGCGTGCGGTCGAAATGAGTTCGTGAGTTCAGGTCGAAATTAGTTTTTGAGCGTGAAGTTGAGTGAGGTTAGGTCAACGTGGTCACCTCTGGTTACGAAACTCCCATAAATACATGGAGAATATTTCACTGGGACAAATTCCCGACAAATTCAAAACAGCTAATGATATCTTTAATACAATCGTTAGTGCTTCGTTAGTGCTTCCTAGAGCAGTGACTCTTAACACTAGTGCTGCAATAGTTTGGACACTAGAAGCAAAAAACTTTGAAGGACAAACGTGAAGTTAGCCCCCCAGGAAGCACTAACAATCAAACCTAGTGCAATTGATAGTACATTGTTGGTGGTCCTAGAAAACACTAATAGTTTCATTAGTGCTTCATTATTAGTGACGAAACTCACGTAAGAAAAACATTCGGAATTTTTCGTTGAGTTAAACTTCCGACAAATTCAAAAGCACTAATGATCTCTTCCAGTGCAATCGTTAATACTTCTTAGAGCACCAAATCCGAACATTAATGCTTCATTAGTTTGGATGCTAGGAGCAAAAAAAAAAAAAAAAAAAAAAAAAAAAAGAGCTAACTTCACGTTAGTTCCCCAGAAAGCACTAACGACAAAATCTAGTGCAATCCATAGTGCATCGTTAGGACTTGTAGAAAACAGTAATAGTTTTGTTTGTTTCTCTATTAGTTCTGTTTTGGGAGATGAATTTCATTGTTTCTAATTTTTTTCGTATGAAAGTGTAATCTTTTTTCCTTGGTTCATATATAAACAGTTATTTTATTATTTTTTCTTCTGCATTGTTTTACGATACGATAAAAAATAACTATAATCCTTTGCTAATTTTAGTATGTTTAATTCTGTTTGTTGAGTATGTAAAATGGTGTTTACAGATTTTGGAACAACGTTAATTGATCTTTTAGAATAGTATTATTTATTTGTGAACTTTAGGCTTCATGATTCAAAGTTGTATACGAAGATGAAAATGCTAAGAAGACTGTAATTAAAACAATGTAAGTGTCTTTACAGTTAATTAATGTGGAGTAATTAAATAATGTGAAGTAACTGTTATTGATTAACCTTTCTCTTGAACAATTTTCCTAAAGATATTCCTGTTGTCACCCCGGTTACCCTAGCAGACATCTCCTACGTTAAATACAAATTGTTAACAGGGTTACCAGCAACATACGAAATTTAATACAATACAGTGTTCTACTATTTATTCAATATACACAAACCAAATAAAAACAAAGAAGGCATACTTCAATAATTATAAATGTATCAACTCAACGGTGATATATATACACGACCCCAAAAGTGCATTACCACCTGCAATTCTCCTTTTCCTAAAATAGTAGGCAACCCAAACAACTCGGCGGTTGGGTTGGTTGCAACTTCGAATGGCGTTGGACTAAACCTCAATTTTGTCAGAAATATATCAGTGTGGCAAACTGCAAATAAGAGAGAAATAAAAAAAACTTTCTTATGGTAAATTCTAGTTCAAAGTTCGAAGCACTTGCTTTTGGACGTGACTTTTTGTTTCTTTTTTTCAGGGAACAGAAACGTTCTGGCATCTAAGAAATTATATCATATAATATTGCAAATTTGCAAGTGGATGTATTTACATTGCAATTTGTGGTAATAAAGATATAATGATTGTAAAAAGTAACTTTAATATCTTCATCCTTAGGGGCTCCTTCATCAAGTCTTAGGGTCTCCTTATATCTCGTCGCCCCCCCCCGAATATCGATATCGAAAATTTAGAATGATATATTCATGTCCATATATTTGCGATATCGAATGTTGATATATGATAATGTAGATATCGACGATAGCGTTATCGACATAACACAGGCCTAGGTCCGAGAAGTGATGCTTGAAATATACTGGAATCAACAATCAAATTCTAAATAAGTTCTCCATTTCCGTATTCAATGTTGAAGGTTAAGGGTGTGAACCCGAATAGAAATTTTAAGAAAGAAAATGTTAAGATAAAAGTAGGTTTTCCGTTTCCCCTTAAATACAAAACTATTAAGAGAAAACTATTACTGTAATTTACCTTTTACTTCTGTTTCTGATTATCACAAATCAGCGACAGTACACATACTTTCTACAAAATAGTCATAATTCATTGGCCATATTTCTATCAGTACTTTCATACGGACTAAGAGCTACAAGACTAAAAGACTTCTGCATTTTCCTGCGATTTTGATTTTCTTAATATAAGTCCCCTATCCTGGGCTAATTCTGGCTACCACGGTTTCGAGGTAATCGGTAAACGAGAGAGTAACGTTTGTCGACTCTCAACCCTCGACAGTTTGTTGAAAGATACTTCACAGTTCATATTATTTCTTCGTTACAAAAACACTTCTAGTTGACTCTATTCATGGTGAATTACTGAACTTAAACATTTACAATTATTGAAAAATGAATAATTATTTTTAAACATAAAAAGTCGTTACAGTTCAGTAGAATGCAGTAGTAGATGGAAGTGAATGAAAATATTGTTTGTTTGTTGAGATGTGCAAACTGAATGTGAATAATAAGTGTTTATTCACGCATACTCTTCTCGAGAGGCGGATCTACGATGGACTTCTGGGGGCTCGGTGGTTTTTAATACTCCTACTTAGAGCTACTTTTAAGAGCTCCAAAGTCTGGAATGGGTTTTGGAGAAGAGCGGAAGAGAGAGTATGTGTGGACAAACACTCATTATTCACATTTTCTTCCACTCTTAGTGTTTTCTAGGACCACCAACAATGCACTATCAATTCCACTAGGTTTGATTGTTAGTGCTTCCTGGGGGGCTAACTTCACGTTTGTCCTTAATTTTTTGCATCTAGTGTCCAAACTATTGCAGCACTAGTGTTAAGAGTCACTGCTCTAGGAAGCACTAACGAAGCACTAACGATTGTATTAAAGATATCATTAGCTGTTTTGAATTTGTCGGGAATTTGTCCCAGTGAAATATTCTCCATGTATTTATGGGAGTTTCGTAACCAGAGGTGACCACTTTGACCTAACCTCACGCTCAAAAACTAATTTCGACCTGAACTCACGAACTCATTTCGACCTCACGCTCACATCACCAGTCTGACCTCACGCTCAAATAACCAGCCTGACCTCACGCTCACCTCACCAGTCTCACCTACAGCTCACTCAACCTCACGCTCACATCACCAGCCTTATCTCACGCTCACTTCGTGAGGCTGATGTCGAGTGTGCTGAGGTCGAGTTTTGTTTCGAACTCGTGAGCGCCGATCTCGTGAGTTTGGACATCTTTGTGACATACAAGTGCGCAGATCTACAATAATAGTAAAGCAAAACAAAACCATTAGTGTTTCCTGGAAGCACTAACGATGCACTAACGATTCCACCAGGTTTAAACGTTAGGGTTTCCTGGGAGTCTAACGTGAAGTAGCACTCCGAAAGTTTTTTGCTTCTAGTGTCCAAACTATTGCAGCACTAATGTTTCGACTTGGTATTCTAAGAAGCACTAACAAAGCACAAACGATTGCACTAGAAAAGATCATTAGCGCTTTTGAATTTGGCGGGAGTTTGTCCCAATGAAAAATTCCCCATGTATTCCTTACGGGCGTTTCGTGACATGTAATTCGAAAAAGCCAAACTAATAGTGAAGCACTAACAAAACTATTAGTGTTTTCTGGAAGCACTAACGATGCACTAACGATTGCACTAGGTTTAATCGTTAGTGCTTTCTGGGGGAGCTAAAGTGAAATTGCCCCCCAAAGTTTTTTGCTTCTAGAGTCCAAACTATTGAAGCACTAATGTTGGCAGTTGCTGTTCTAAGAAGCGCTAACGATTGCACTAGAAGAGGTCATTAGCGCTTTTGAATTTGGCGGGAATTTGAGCAATTAAAAATTCCCCATGTATTCCTTATGGGAATTTCGTTACATATAACTGGCCATAGCCACACTAACTTTGAAGCACTAACGAAACTATTAGTGTTTTCTATAAGCACTAAGGATGCACTAACGATTGCAATAGGTTTAATCGTTAGTGCTTTTGGGGGGGGGGAGCTAACGTGAAGTTGCGCCCCCAAAGTTTTTTGTTTCTAGCGTCCAAACTATTGAGGCACTAATGTTGGGGTTGGTGTTCTCAGAAGCACTAACGAGGCACTAAAGATTGCACTTGAAGAGGTCATTAGCGCTTTTGAATTTGGCGGGAATTTGAAACAATTAAAAATTCCCCATGTATTCCTTATGGGAATTTCGTGACATATAACTGGCCATAGCCACACTAAATTTGAAGCACTAACGAAACTATTAGTGTTTTCTGGAAGCACTAACGACGCACTAACGATTGCACTAGGTTTAGTCGTTAGTGCTTTCTGGGGGGGGCTAACGTGAAGTTGCCCCCCCAAAGTTTTTTGCTTCTAGCGTCCAAACTATTGAAGCACTAATGTTGGGAGTTGATGTTCTAAGAAGCACTAACGAAGCACTAACGATTGCACTAGAAGAGATCATTAGTGCTTCAATGGGGGGGGCAACTTCTCGGACGTGTTATATTTCCGCTTTCCAAAAACACTCTCTCGTCTATTTCAACTGTGTGTCCTATGCCTCCAATATTTTGGGTAGTTTCTAACAACCGTATTGAAAGGAGCTGTCTGAACTCATTCAGCAGTTTGAAGACAGTATTTTTATCCAATCGTGTCTCACTTACAATCAGTGGCCGGGTAACGTAAAATCCACGCAAGAAGTACTTCTACAAATGTACGAATTTTGATCCGTGTTATTGCGAAGAAAGTACCTTGTCGAATAGAATACTTTTTTTCTGCAGGTTTTTGTTCCGCATCTATACATTGGCTCCATACCTACAAGGTGAATAATAATAATAAAAAGGTTTCATCGTCAGGGTGACTAAAGGGATTTCTTTTTTAAAATCAACTTTAAAAATTGAAGCAACTATAATGTTTCAGAACTAGGGATCCCAGACGTCCCTGTTTATCCAGGACAATCCCGGATTTAATAATCTGCCCTCCCCCTTCCCCCCCAAGTGTTCAAAACTCCAATTGTCCTCATTTTCTTTCAAAACATAAGTTAACATAGTTCGTGAGAAGTTTTTAAAAATCCCGTTTTACTTAATCATCAATATTTAACTAATAAGAATAATCTACTATTTGTCACTCACTTTTATTGAGAGTTGATCTTTTATTCAATTACATCTGAATAATAAAGAAGTGCATAACTGTGAATATTCAAAAATGTCCCATCTTTCTAGTCTTGAAATTTGGGAGGCCTATTCAAAACAATAAAACAGACTTTAAACTAAGCAATTTGTCTTTAAAAAATAAGCTGTGAGAGTAAAGCTTCTGTATATTTAAGAACAAAGCCCACATTTACTTCAGATCAGTAGTACCAGTAATCCAGAAAGAAAAAATAAAAGCAGT
The DNA here is from genome assembly GCF_964235325.1 of Thermobia domestica. Lineage (NCBI taxonomy): Eukaryota > Metazoa > Arthropoda > Insecta > Zygentoma > Lepismatidae > Thermobia > Thermobia domestica. The sequence continues at coordinate 151,094,269 of NC_137462.1, read as the reverse complement.
GGCAATTACTTAATACATGGAGAACAATCAATCGTCTTCTATCTTGAGTATAAGAAAAGAAAAAGATCAGAGGCCACATTCCGTTTTGGTTTTCTCAAAATTTGTGGATTGCAACGCAGCGTAGATAATGCAACAATCAATTATAATCGCTGTGCCGATTATCACTAACTAATACGGACATTTTACATTATGTTCACACAAACCCAGCGTTGCCAATGTATGTGTAATTGCACAAAATGTGTGCAATTTTGGCCTGTTTGTGCATTTTGTGTGTAATGCCAATCTGTGTGCATTTTGTGTGTAATTTGGCACAATTAAGAATTTTGATCATTGATGATTTTTACGAAGTTCCTTTCATTCAAATATTCATTATTTCCACCATTTTTTCCCCTGAAAATTATTTTCTAAAATCTACGAGATCCTAAGCCTGACTCCAGGCCAGCGCAATAAAACCATGCGACAATCATTTTGGACATGAGTGTACGTATAGGTATGTACGTCATTAGACATAATATACATATACATAGGTAGTTATGTATTGTGTAATGTTGTGTGCACTGTCTTACAGCTTGTGTGTAAAATTGTGCAATTTGGACGGAAGGTGTGTGTAAGTTTGCTTGCAGTGTCTGGCAACACTGCACAAACCACTACAGAATGAGACCCTAGGCTTGCTAAGACCTTATACAGGTTTGGTTTTTCCATCACATTATGAACATTTATAGCAAATAAATTAACAATTACTATTACGATTACTGGTCAATAAAGAAATACTGTTCCAATTCAGAAGAAACTCTCTTAATCCGTTCCTTTCAATAGCAGCCCGTAGGCTTGTGATACTTCTTAATGCATCCATATTCTTCAGTTCCTACTTACTAGTAATAGATTAATTAGTAAGTTAAATAATTTATGGTCTGTGGTGATATGGTGCCTCTTCTAAGTGCGTTTGCACACGGCAACGATAATATCAGTGGAAGCGCCGATAATGTCGGCGGTGAAATCGACTTCAATGTACTCAAATCGTAGCTTGTACACGCCTCCGACATTATCGGCTGATCCTCCGACACGCAGATGCTGCCGGCCAAGCCCCCGATTTTGTCGGGGGCAATGTTTTCTAATGATTGGATGCACAATTCTTTATATTGAAGGAGGCCAGCCACGACTTCTTCCCAGGGTTGTCCAAACATAATTGGAAAATTCAACATAAGAGAGAAACTAATTCACAATATAAGAGAGAGTGAGACTACATCACTTGAGATTGATACGAATCAGGGCAAAGGATGAATTTACCTCCTGCTTGAAGAACAGTATGCGTCCTATAAACAAAAGGATGTGCGGTCTCCTTGGAGGTTCTAGAGTTATCTATTGGTTGAGTTTGAAATCGGTTAATAGTGACAACCTGCTCAATTCGTGCCTTGAAATGGGGATGCGATAATTGAACTGAGCAGATCACCTTCCACTCACCATCTAGAATGAGTGGGTACGTTACTGTTTTCTATGCGAGAGGTTATTGCATAAAGCATATTTCTTACGGGGATTAAATTGAAATGACAACTCATAAGTTCAATGAATGACTAACAGTTATATTTCTTATTTGAAAGTGTTGCTTGTGTAAATGTCGTGGATAAAATCGGATATCTAGAAACTTTGCCAGAAGAGCAATGCATACCAAGCATTGAGCATTTGAACACTGAATTTGAAGTCACACATATCTTGATTGATGTCTTCGGTTGATGATCCCTGATGATGCTCTCCTGGGTTGATTATTAGATGTCGATATCGCCAAGTTGATATCGTAGCTGACAGGCGTCTCTCGGGTCAATAACTGGTCCACATTGGAGATGGCGTCTCAATCCAATGTTCTGGTCCACATTGGAGATATCTTTCATAAATCCAATATTCTCAAAATAAATAAAATTAATCATGAAATTATGAATTTTGTTAATTAAAATACTGGCTCTGCCACAATAGTGACGTTGGATGGCAAATGTGCTGGAGTAAAATGCTTGCTTAGAGATTCTTCTCAAGAGCCAATTTGGGTGCGAATTTGGCCGAATTTTCATGCTTTTTTGTGATTTGGTAGCATCTAAAGCCGACGATAAACGTATTTGAAATTTCTGGTGGTGAATTTTGACGTTTTATAGAACAAAAGTTTCCAATCTGTACTTATATTTGTACAGATAAAAAAAATCGTGGTCATTTGACTTACATGACCGTTTTAGAATTTCTTGACTTCCGTGGCCGATAGACACACCCTGTGGTATAATTTCAGACTGAACAGAGTTTGGTAGTAACCATGATAATTAGAATAAAGAGTTTAACGGAGAGAGCAAGTTGTTCTTAAAATCCTTGTTTCTCTAGCAGTATGTTTCCACACGAAATCTGATTTTAGGGTGACTAGATAATTCTTCTTAATAACATGGCATCACTTTAATACAAGATATCAGGTTGAAAACGCCCCTCACTTCTACAGCGAACTACACCACTAGTATAGAAGAAAACACGTCAAAATCATCGAACTATTTAGTTCTACAACGAGCAGACACTACTAATAGGTGAAGCCAGGAATTAAAGCTAAGAGTGACGAATGCTATTGAAAAATGATACAGATGAATTGGTGTAACTGAGAAAATGAGGAGAAATGGTGTAACCTCGAGAAAATCAACGAACTCAATTATGTCTATCTCAATTTCCTAGTATGTGAATATGACTAAAGGATATTCGAACCACAGGTGAACCTTATATTAATATGCCTCTCTGTTCTCCACCTTTCACTTACACCGAGAGTGATTAATTAAATTAATACCATAACAGGTTGCTATGAATAATTTAATTTAGCGGGTTAGGCCACGGCAACTGAATGGGATAGCGCTCACTTCTCTACGAGTAGTCCTGGTTCGGTCAAAACTTACGTGAGCTTATGACGGGCAATATCGTATCCATGAGGTTTTCTCGAACTTCTTTCGCTTTCTCACATCACCAATTCCTCCTTTAGTTACGCACTTCGAATAATCACCACCTTTTTTCTTTTTTTAGCTTCAAGGGCGTAACTATAGGACCTTTAATACAAGATTTCATTTTTGAAATTTGAATATTCAATTTTCTTCGTAAGTATAATTTGTAGATGCCCAAATTTACAAAACAAACATTGAGTAAGGCAAGAAGAACAGCAAACAAGAAAAGAGCCCACATTAATTGAACATTACAGTGCTGTCTGTCAGCCGTGAAATTGTTTTTCCTCCAGAGGTCATTTACAGGTGGGAACACACAAAACGTTAAACAGCCGGAGTGAACTTGTTAACTGCAATGTCCTCTATGCTTGTTTGTTTGAGACAGCTAAAATGCTTGTTTATTGTTTGGGCTGTTTGCGTTGCCAGGGTATTCATTGTGTATGAGAGAGAAGAGCAGAGAGAGATTGAGCGAGAGAATGTATGTATGCATTTTGTGTAACTAGAGGGTCAGTTCGGAGGAAGTTAAAGCAAAACGGGGCGGGGGGCAAAGAGCGGTACTAAACATTCCCAAAATAGAATGTTGTGGGCATAAAAGCAGGTGTGTGATTATTTGTATAACCACGAGTTGGAGAGCTCATACAGTGAACTGTGGATTTGGGGTTCGAAGCCCAAACCACATGTCAATGCAGACAACAATACATCAGTGGTGCCAACTTAGCCGAAACATTACTAATGGCCCACTCAATTATTTACAGGTCATATTTCAGCTTAATTCACCCGGCACAAATATAATCAACAATCCATCACAGAAATTAAGCTTAATTATACTTTTGCTGAACAGAAATTTTTGGTTCAATTCATTCGGGTGATGTACGGAAAACCACGTTTGATTGTGGCATTGTATCTGAAAGGGCTTCTCTGTACTATTGGCTTTCAATTATTCTAAAAGCTGCTGTGTACTAATAGAGAAATATTTATGTTCCTGCTTTAGCTACAAATCAACAGTCCACTGCATTATAAAGCACAACAGCTAAATGAAAAATGTAAATAAGGATTGCTAAGCTCATTTGTCTTTTCAGTACAGCTATTTGAAATTTCTTTATCACAAAGCACGTTCAGTTCAGAGGAAAAGATGTTATTTTGTAAATGCGTGAAAGACAACGTTTTCTAAAACTTTAGGAATTGTTTACATGGCACTTCTTTCGCTTATTTTCTTCTGTGGAAGGAAATATTATTTCTTTATTTTTTTCTAAACAGGATAGCTGAACTGCTAGGGTTGGAGGGGGCCAAAATTTTCCACCGATATACGAATTCCACCTATTTTTTTTTATTGATATATGAGTATACAATTAATTAAAATGTATGTATATATTTCTTAAACTCAGAGAGGAGCATACATATTTATTAAACACGTCTTTAATGGATTAGCGTAGGATTGCATGCTTTGTTTATAATGTTCAACATTTCAGTAAAAAATAATTATGGTATTCCATTAAATTTTATTCCCGTTCTCTAATGAAAACTTTAAATTGTGCAGACCTCTATCTGTTGCAACATTAGGGCTAGGATTTTTAGGTGTGCAAATTTTACCTTTTAGAGCAAGAATGGGTTTTCAAAAAATATTCATTGTACCAAATGTTGCCTTTGGTTGGAAGTTTAGAGAATTTTCCAGCATCTTTTATCCCCCTTTTTGGATCCTTTTCTCCTCAATCTGCCCCTAATCTCGTTTTATCTCCTTTTCACTGCTGCATTCTAAAATCTCCAAGAAAAAATCTGACAACCTGCATTTGAATTGTCTTGAAACAACTAGTTTTTTGAAGATGACATTTACAAGAATGTAGTTAATACAAATTTGCGTGTCAACTTAATAAAGGAAACACACAAATCTTGAAGTAATTTCTTGAATACACGATACCTTAAGAAAATACTATTGAAGAATAGACAATACCTTAAGAAAACACTATTGAGCCACGAAACAGTAGGAAAAAGTATGGGGAAAGTGTTGGACTCCGGTTTGGGAGTCGTACTAGATGAAACGATTGGAGAAATATGTTTTGAGCATTTTGATGCCCCACCCCCCTCCTCACAAGTGAAAGAATGAAGTCCATATTGAGTAAAGTTCGGTTCGTAAAAGGTCTTGGTGGTTACGAACCAGATACTCTATATTTGATTTCTGTAGTTAAGAAAATACATACCAATACGATATATCAGTTCGCCTCTACAAAAAAGAAAATTGTTCTGAATGATTGAATCACGTTGCTGTTCACAAAAACGACATAAACCTGATTCTTCTAAATTTCCCGTTCATTATTCATTGGGAATCATGGATTGAGTGAGTCTTCCTGTTTTGACAAGATCAATCAGTTTGTGCTCTTCCTTGTGGTTTTGCGAACCAAAGAAAAAGTTCTTGAGGTAATTATTCAGAAAAATTCCAACGTTATAGAATTTACCATATCAACAGACCTGCCGCTGAGTTAACATGAAATGTGCCCCCCATTGTTCTCTGTGGATGTACCTACCCTATATGTAGAGCCGTAGTTAGGTGGGGCGAGCGGGGCGGTTGCCCAGGGTGCTGACAGCAAGGAGGCGCCGAACGAACAAGAAGAAAGAAAAACTGTTGGAAATGAGTAAACGAAGCATCGCCCCAAACTGGCGCGCTATCATTATTGTTGTCGGTTTGCAAAGAAATAGGTTTGTTTTAAAATGTTTTTGCTCGCTCCGCTCGCAACCCAAACGTTTCAATAAGAGGCACAACAAGTTTTTACTCTTACTTTGACAAAATTATTATATATGATTTGTTAATGACAATGTGATATGCAAGGTGTCGAGTAATCATTTATAGTGTAGGCAGAAGCGTTTTCAAAATAAAAAAAGGGCGAAGTCTGAAATATGTGTTGAGCTTTTTGACGGTGATGAGTTTGCATAATTGAAGAGTGTGAGACAAGAACACGGTAACCCACAATTTTGCAATTGCTGCGTTTTGTAGCATCCGATAGAGAGCAATGCATACTGCTTCGTTTAACCTTGTCCGTTTAATTCTTCATGTATAGTCTAATGTGAAAAATCAGCTTTCTGACTTTGAAAATGAGTTGTGCAGCAGAAAACCTCTAATTTCTTCAAATAGTAAAATTGTGGGTTACCATGTTCTTGCCTCACACCCTCCAATTAATTCCGCTTTTCTACCCAATCGGATTATTAATCACAACGGTGAAAATGAAGATATGAAAATGAGAGGGGTGAAGAGAGACACGCAAGCTACTGTTTGCGCGGGAATGTTGAAAATGAAGGTAAACAAGAGAAATAACATTTTCGAACTTCAAGCAGTTGTAGAATAGGGGCTTAAGGGGTTAGAAAACCCAACGAAGTCCGTCTTTATCAAAGACTGATCACTACCAGTGTTTTTTTTTCCTATTCCATTGACATATGAAATGCTTCTAATTTGAATGAGTTTATTGGGATCGTTTCTCCATCAACTACTTGTATCACCAGAATATTTTTTGTGCGTACGTATCTAGTTGTGTGATATTTTTACATACAAAACATATTCACTATATATATATATATATATATATATATATATATATATATATATATATATATATATATATATATATAGATAGATAGATAGATAGATAGATAGATAGATAGAGATAATGTGTGTGTGTTTAATATGTTAATTACAAAAGTTTACAATTATTACTGAAAATTAATGCTGTACCCATTTTGAACATTTCAAAAACACATACACGTAGTTTCTAATGTATTGAAATTTCATTTCTTATCGATAGTAGGAAATGTTGTAAATAGTTATTTCCATAACTGTTCTCCAAGCAGATTTGTATACATCCAAAGTTTAACAAAAAGTAGTTTTGTGAAGTTTAACAAAATGTCCAAAATATGCCTCTTGAAAACAGCTCTAAATTTTAAAAGAATACATAATATCGCTTTTGGTTGTTGTAATGGTCTGTTCAAGCAGCTTGATAAAAAATTCAGTGTAGTGTAAGAATAAAAGCTGCTTTTCTTATGTGAAAAAAAAAAACGCTTGGTAAGATGAGTGTTGGGGGCGCCGAAATCTTTAGCTACGGCTCTGCCTATATGAGGAAGTTTTAACACCTAGGAGACATTTTATCTCAAAACACATATATGCATTTAACAACTTAAGTGCTCAACATTGTTAAATATATCAGCTTTATTTTCTTTTCCTTTATGTGGTGGAGACTAATATATTCGTATAATCAGTACTCTCTCTAGGCCTGTTGGGAATTTGTTTCTTTAGTAGTGTAACTAGTGTTCGTATTTGAAGGTTGACAACATTGTTAGAAGAAGAGGAGGAATACTGTGCAATGCAAAATGATAGTGATTGGGTGATAGTAGTTATTCGACATTTATTCATTGTTTCGTGTTTTAGAGATTTAGGAATTTAGTTTTGTTCCATTATCAACATAGTTTGTATGTTCAATACAGTTCATTACTTATATTGTAATATTGCTCATGAATCATTGAAATCACTGGTACAAAATCCATTGTGATGACAAGGCCTACAGATAGATAGACATACATAGAGAGAAAGAGAGGCTATATACATTTACATAATTTCTATTAACTAGTTTTCGATTAGAAAAAAAAAGAGCAGTTGTCAAAGTAGTTGACGGAAACAGCAGCTTTTATGCCTCTTTTAAGTCTTATATTTAGTAGCTTTTCCCTCTCTTTTGCTATGGAAATTGACCTAAAATCCTAACACTGGTCATCACTTTTACTAGTAGTATTATTTACAATAAAATTATGTTCTTTCATTTTTTTCTTTTTAAAGCAGGAGAGGTGGCGCTTTTATTTAATAATTGCTTTTAAAAAATTGTTTTGTTATATTGTTTGCTTGTTTCCAGTGACGTATTTACGATTCTGTTTCGAAGGGGCTTTGCTAACTTTATTCCTTGAAATGTGAAAATTCTGCAAGATATTTCAATTACTTTAAAATAGTAAATAAAGTTTAGGGGAGCTTAAGCCCGGAAGCCCTCCATTAAATACGCCACTGCTTGTTTCCATTAATATTTTCAAGAGATAAACTGGAATTCCAAATCACCATTTGCATCTTCACTTCATTTTTCTTTTTAGCATGTGATGTTTTGTATGATTTTATGCATATCAACAATAATGTTTAATCATTTGTACTGTATTTAATATTCATTAAAAATAAATAATATTGAACTTAAAATCTTGAGAAAGGTTTCTTTTTGTAATTTCAATCTTAAGATTAATTCTTTAATGTTTTAGAAGCTTCTTTTTCTTTCTTATTCCTTCGACGTCTTTGCTTTCAAATTGTTTGTAATTATACGTTCGTTATTATTGTACATTGTTAGATGAAAAATAAATTATGATATGGTAAATAAAGATTAAATTAGGATTTTTAAAATGTAACAGTACATAAAAAAATCATACACACTAAGTTCTGCACTATCCTTTATGCTAGGGTTGCTATATTTCTCCACTGTAAATACAGGACGATCATTGTAAAAGAAATAATCCAAACATTATATAAATTACAAGTTATTTTGTCATTGAAAAATATGAAATTAACGTTTTTAACAGTACAATACTGCATAAACTTCGTAAGATTTTTTCTTACAACAAATTAGCCTATATATTTATCTTCTGATTTGATATTTTTTAGCAACTGTTCGTGGTTGTGCAGAAACATATTGCCGGTACAAGTAAACAAATACAGACAAACATGTCATATACAACCTTCATACAGGATAGGGAAATACAGCATATCTGGCAACCCTATTTTACGCCATTTGCATATCCTGCCTACTCGTTTTCAATCAATCGTATATTATTGAGCTTGTGCTTAAATGAAAACTCGAAAACAACCTACTACCATTAAATATAGTTAACCAAGATATGCCTAACATATAAACAACACAATTTCATTAAGAACACTCGACTGTTACATCGAATAACTTCAATTACCACCAGATACGTCACAAATATAAAGAGTCCTTTCAGATTTATGATAGCGAATTAGGCACCTTTATCATGTTAACAAATACCGCGATGACACCTAGTGAATGTTCTCCATATGCAAGCTCTGTCTTTTAGGTATCACTCCGCCATCTCAGTTTCCACTCAAGGAGTCTGCGTTGAAGAATAGTTTGATCGGTTAGATCGGATCTCAGAGGAACATCTTATATCAATCAGATTTGAAAATGGAAGTGGCAGAGTTTCGTAATCGTTAAGACTAGAAACTAAAACGCTATCGAAATGTAAGGACAAGCTGATGACTCCCCGAAATTTTTGTAGATATATTATATTAGAGGGCAAGAGTGCACTTTGTGCAGAACAGGTGATTTTGTCATATTGTTGATATGACGCAAGGTAAGAATAAGAGGGTAGGATCGTGTTAGTTTAGGGTTAGGGAAGTTTGGACCCATTTTGTTATAATTAATAGTGTGTAATTGCTTGTGTTGCTGTTTATTGTATCGGTTCCTGTGAATGTTCACAATGTGCACTCTTACCTATTAGAGATACAAAAGCTTAAAACTAGCTTAATATAATGTAATAATGGATATTTTTTTAAAAATATAATTTTGAATTAACCTCGAGGTACAGTAGACAAGCGGCCTCGAAGATAAATAATTCATGGAACTCAATTTGAAAGGTAATTGACTTGCTTAATCAGGGAACATTATCAAGCAAGCAGCAGAACATTATGAAGTGCTCTCTTGTGTTAAGCAGAACAGTAAACTCTTCCACGTTATCCCTTTTTTTCCTCAGTCCCATCATCAAAATACTTCCTACGCCTTGTCTGCATAGCCTATTGTTGTTAGACAAGACGCCGAGAAGGATTAGAGACTAATACACCTAGCACAATACAAAATCGTTTTTGTTACTAAAACCACCCAATCTTGGAACTTTGTTCTTCAGGCTCCGGTTACTCCATTTCTAGCAACGAAAAGGAGAATCAAGAAGGATAAGCAAAGAAGAATTAAGTGGAAGAGGGGGGGAACAATGAAAAACAATAGAGGAAAGGGAGTGAAATTGTGTGTGTGTGTATTAGTGTGTGGACTTAAGAGCTGGATGACGTCGACAAAACTTTTAGATTCTCAATTGTTTTGTGCTGACGAAAGCAAGAGTAGTCGTCCATCCTCTTCTGTTGAACTTAACGCAGAGCAGCACCAGCTAACACAGCGTTAGACAAGATGTGGAAGGATAGGGGAACGGGCGGAGGCCTCCTTTTGCTCATTTGCATGTTAATTTTGTTCCCCGAGTTGCCGATTTAATTAACAGCTTGAAAGGGAAGCAATACTAATTTCATTTACTGGGCGAAGGAGCAGAAACGAATCCAAAATTAAGCTTTTGCTATCTTTGTTTCTTTTACATTTTTTTAAAATAGCTTCTGCAGAGATTTTTTTTTTTTTTAGAATTCCTCACCTCTCTCTGAAAATAAAATATGAAACACACACGTGTATAATTTATTTGTTTTTAAACCCTTTTGTCTCCAAACTTCCCAAAAGCTATGTTGAATATATTACTTTCATCGTCTGTTTGAAGCTAGGACAAATAATATAATCCCTATAGGTAGAACTGATTTAAATTAGCCAGAAATTTGAATGAGAACAGAGGTAAATCATTTTTTTTAAACAAAGTTTAATCACACACTTTTCTGTTAACCAAACACGTAGCCACCACATAGTTTCTACATTACTTTTTTTTTTTTTTTTCGTTTGAAATTCCACTGTTGCTCTTGTTAATTGAATAACAACAAATTCGCAAGAGGTAGTTTTGTTTATGCTTCTAATTAACTTAACACACAATTCTATAATCTCTGTTGTCTCTGTTGCACTTTGTCATTGGCGTGTTATGTGAGAACAACACAATGAAGTCAAAGGAGATTTTTTTAAAATTTTTTAAATTGCTTGTTGTTCTCGTATGATTGGCAACCGTACATTTAGTGTCTATAAACTCGATTCATCTCCTAAGGAATGTACTGATTTTCTTGTGGTTATTAGCCCTTATTCGTTGGTCTAGTAGCACCTTTGAAATAGGGAGTCCTAGGTTTGATTCTCGGCGGAAATAATGTTATGCAAAGCCTTGAAAAATTAGAGTGATTTACGGTGGTTTGTGTTCCACCTTAAACTTTGAGTTCAAGATACATATAACCTCGTTTCTGAGAGGGACACTAAATTCCTATCTGATCTTATCTCAAGGATCTTATAAAATAGAGGATCTGCCCTTACAACAAAATCTTGAAGCCATACGTCACAGTTTTGCCACCCCTACTCTGCCCACTCCGCCCAATAAGATCGCAATGTTTTTGAGCCAACAATTATGGCGGAAACGAAAGTAGCGAAACAGACTATGGCGAAAACGAGAATAGCCAATCAGACTTGCCGATGCTCGGTTGTTATTTGGCTTCATTAATTTAATACAATGAAGATACATATAGGCAGATCCTTTATTTTATAACATCCTTGATAAATCTGTACTTTATGCGACACATTTTTTATTTTTATTTTATTTTATTCTTTGCATGAAGCTTTGAATAATAAGTTAAAATCAATTTTGATCAATATCATCAGGTAGTCTATATATATCTAGACTTTATACAACAAATTTTGTTTTTAATATGAAAGTTTTAATAATAAGTTAAAATCAATTTTGACCAATGCCATCAGATGGCCTATAAAAATATACTTTATGCGATACATTCTATTTTTAGCACGAAACTTTTATAAGTTAAAATCAATTTCGAGACAGACTGTACCAGTCAACAACATCAATAACAACTTCACTTGCCTATATTTAATAATACTCGTATATATGTAACCTTATACTATAAAACACACAACTTTATACTACAATAATTTATATACCCTAGTAGCAAGACAGCTTTCGGGCAGTTGGCGCTTGCTTGGCTTTTGGCTTTCTACGCTTGCACTTGAAACGCAAGCTTTCATACAATCTGCCCTTTGTTGTACTTGCAAGCGATGCTTTAGACCCTTCGCAGAGCGTGATAGCAACACTGAGCGTTCATTGGCTATTAACTTGACTTGACTTGTAAAACGCATGCGTCAAGATTGAATGGAACACTGAATGCAAGGTTGCCCCCATGTAACTTGGGTACGGGAATCCAGCGTGCGGCATGTTTCCATGTTTTCCAATCAAACTGGATGCAAGCTTGGCCGTTACAAATGGTTTGCAAGTTGTCTCTGCTACTAGGGTAGTATTATAGCATTATAATTTATATTATATTAAAAATCTAATAATAATAATAAGTAACTCAAAAAAGATTGGCAACCTTTGTATTAATGCAGTATGGATCACTCAATTAAGAAATAGTAATTGATCAAAGTCAATGCGCTGACCATGCATTACCCTGAAGAAAGTTGAAAGAAAGACGGCCGAAATCCTTTATTGGCTGAAAGACTACAGTTTCTTTGTATTATTATTATTATTATTATTATTATTATTATTATTATTATTATTATTATTATTATTATTATTATTATTATTATTATTATTATTATTATTATTAGGCACAGTGGCTCAGTGGTAAATCTTACGTCTGGTACAGGGGGTCCCTGGTCCGATCCCCGACAAAATAACTTTGTGATGGACAACATCGTCTGTGGGTTTTATCGAGATACTCCCATTTACTCCAAGGGACGCGGTGGCTCAGCGGTAGGACGTTCTTCTTGTGCATGGGGTCCTTGGTTCGATCCCAGCTCGCGCGAAGTGAGCTTTGTGGTAGACAGACACCATGTGCGTGGATTTTTCGTGGTTCTCTCGTTTCCTCTCACTTTCTTCATTCTAACGTTTTATTAATTTCTCATCACCACTGTCTCCTTTAGCCTAACTGGCCTTATCGTGGAACGTAAAACTTAAAAATATATCATTTCATTTTCCCCATTTCCTCCCACACTCTCATTCCACTAATGCTTCCATCATCATACAATTGCCTTAATCATAGTCTCCCTTACCCTAAAGGGCATAATCGTGGGATGGTAAACTGACAAATTTCAAATATTAGTAGTAGTTTCGATAGTAGTAGTATTACTTTCATTGATCGAAGTCAGATTTTTTCCCCACTTTTTGTAAGTAAATTATATAAAGGTACAAAACCATTGAAAAATTGTAACGATCCACAGTATATTCGAATCCTTTACCATCAAACGCAACGGGCCAAGAGGATCCGGCACTTAATTTGGAAGCCTTCCTTAAATCGACCAATGAGTGCCAATCTTACAAACATGTGATCTCAAATGTCGGAGGCTATGTCGTCTATTGACTTAGTGCAGAACTTCCATCATTTTAGAAGTTTGGGACAGCTTTGGGACATTTCGGAATAACTTTAAAGAATACGTTGACTAACTAACATGTGGTAAACCTATGCAATATTATCAGGATTACAATCCAGAGGTTTAGGCAATTAATTTATTTACCTTGTTGGTTTTCTATGTTAGGCGTCCTGTGTATTTTTTCATTTTACCTTACTGCATTTTGTCATCAAGTTTCATATAAATCTTAGTTGTAAGAGATAGTACTGCATGGAAGTTTACAAGAAAATGACGCATTTGAAGTTGGGTTGACACCCATCCCGATTTTGTTGGGACAATCCTTATTTTGGAGAAAATTTCCCGCGTCCCGACGTGGCTCTGTCGGAATAGTCCCGATTTTCATATTTATTGAAATAGTTATTATTATTATAAGGTGTTCAACTTTGCTTCCGCCGTTTTTTCCCCAAAATATGACGCTTTAATGAAACAAATTGCTTACCCAGGCATTATTCAAAGTATTGTCCCTCGCTGGCCACAACTTTCTCCCATCTTTCGGGCAGCATACGAATGCCGCGTCGCAAAAATGTTTCATCTTTGGAGACGATCCACGAATCGATCCACTTTTTGACTTCTTCATAAGATCGGAAGTGTTGGTCAGCCAGGTCACCGTTGGTCTTCCACCACTATGCCGGTCTTCGACGTCAAAGTCACCGTTCTCTCACTAATAGCGTCCTTACCATAAGTACTTGAGAGCATTCGATGAGACTCAGCCGCAGTTTTCTTCATATTAAAACAAAAAAGAAGACCCTCCCGCAAATGGCGAGAATTTGGCTCGTAACCTGACATTTTTAATCGAGAATAACTTTACAATGCACACATAAATCGACTAATCCTTGAATGGGGTTATGTTGACAGAGGTCCAAGCTAACTGCCTGACGTCTGCGATCTGTTTATTTCGACCGCTACTTACCGTTGTAGCCACCTATCGGAAAACGGCGGAAGCAAAGTTGTACACCTTGTATTATTATTATTATTATTATTATTATTATTATTATTGGAATTTAGTTCCCACATTATTATACAGAGCCTTGAAAATAAGAGGAAACCACACAACAGAGGCAGACAGGTAGCAATATGCCTGGCAACAGAACAATTAATGGTGAAAATTGACTTCTTAAGACAGCGAAAAGTAACCAGACCAGTAACCAGTAATATATATATATATATATATATATATATATATATATATATATATATATATATCGGTCCAATGGCAAAACCGCGAATGTGCAAATTTTGCTATTTTCAACTAAGTGCAGTTTCATGTTATTTGGTGCACACAGATTCCAATACCAAAGTCCCATTTGTGAAATATGAATATATTAGAAGTTATCGTCAATTCCTAAAACATGTAACTAAGTCTATATACTGATTTTTCGGGGTAAGTTGAATATTAAAATGCTTATAACTCAGTCAAATTTAGCACATTCGCGGTTTTGGCATTGGATCGACGACGATATACAATTATTATTATGATTAGCAGCAGCAGCCATAAACCTGCAGGTGGTAGTAGCTGAAGCAATAGGAACAAACAGCACTGCTGCTACAAGAATTATATTAAAATGTTGGATAGTTAACTATTTCTATTTTTTACTTTGCATGTTTAGGTATGTAACATATAGACTACATAGTATTCAAATTAGCCATATTTTTATTATATACAGTAATGGAAAAAATTCATAGCAACTCCATGTAATTTTGTGCGTTTACAAGGTTTAATAAGGAGTTTCTACACAACTAAGCGTAAACATATTGTACAATGAAATATACAATGATATAAAGACAGTTCTATGCAGAATTCAAAATAAGTTGCAGAAGTTACATATATCTGCAACAATGGATGATGTACAAAATGTGACGCAAATGAAACAGAAATAGCCTTTCCGTATATTCATTTCATAGTCGAACCGGAGGCTTACTGTGAGTCCGTGCTCGACTATTTAATCAGCTCCTCAATTATACAGTATCATTTTCCCGTCTATTATCATTATGTAGGTGTTCAGGATTACGCAGATGGGAGTGCTGAAGTTGTCAAACGTGTAGTGAAACTTGTTTTTGGTACTGAATTTCAAATTTACATTCTAAAAATTCTGTTTTTCTTTCATAAATGTTTGTAGGGCCTACTGAGTGCATTTTAACAGAAAAGTCGTGCAATTCACTTACATGGGACATTGAAATGGGGAAAAGATGTTAACACCAAAAAAAGCCAGTAAAATTCGAACATTAAGTGAGTGTGCCAAAACCAAAGTTGAAATTGTGCGGAGTATAAAAGTGCTTAAAAACACAGTAGGTAGGCAGTTGGCGTGAAGCAAAGTGCATAAAAAGTGGAAGAATTGGCAGGTGTGATCGAAAAGTGAAATCCTCTCCTAGATTGTGGCGATTGTGTCTTGCCGACAGAGTTTAGTCATCACAAGAGTTTGTAACGAATTGGTAGGAAACGTCTGGCGTTAATGATTGTTCATGTACAGCGAGGAACAATGAAATCCATAAGTTTGCGTTCACATAGTGCTGTCAAGAAACCATGCCTTACACAAAAACAACGTACAATGCGTGTGTATAGGCCAAGGCTCATAAGGATTGGACTAGTGAACAATGGTGCAAAGTTTTGTTCTGCAATGACACAAAAATAAACATTTATGAAATGATTCACGTGCCAAGATGTACCGCATGTCTGGTGAAGCACTTAGTCCTGCGTTTAGTGTTAAAACTTGGGGATGTTTTTGTTCCCGTGGAGTCCGTAGAATCCATATTTGTGGTGGTGTTGTTAATGCACAAACATACAAAATGATTCTTTAGACTAAAATAATACTTGTGGAAAGAGATTTATTCAACAGCGAACGCTTTATTTTTCAAGACGAATTCTGCCCCTTGGCCGCCATGACAGTTATATAAAAGATTATATTATGTTCTCTCCTTACGGCATTGATACACCACTTCTTTGACCCGGTAATTCACCGAACTTAAACCTTGTTGAAAATTCACGACGTCATTTGAAAAGCATAATTCGTGCAAGAACACCTACAAAAAATCAGTTAATTCAAGCAATAAATTATATCTGGCAGCATTGCATTCAAGTAAAGACACTGCGAAATTTAGTAAACTGATACCGTGTTGACAATGGCTGTTGCATTTTGTAAAGTATTATACATTCTTGCAGATATAGGTAACTTCTATACCCTACTCTGCATTCTGCATAAATTTCCTTTAAATTGATGCATGTTTTGTTGTACGTTGATGCTTACTTATACAAAAACTTATTAAACCTTGTAAACGCATAAAATTACATGAAGTTGCTATTAATTCTTCCATTACGGTATTTTATAAAACCTATATCGTTTAAATTGTCTCATGTTCTTTTTATCGATTGGGTATATTTGATTCACTCTTCAATATAGAAATATTATATTATTTATGGAAAATAAATACTGCTATATAGCACTCTCCAGCTGGAATAGCTGCATAACGTGTCGCTACATTTTGTTTTGGAATAATGGTAACCCAACATTTTGTTTTGAAAAGGTACCAACTCTCTTACGAAGTGACATGCAGAAATAACGAAACTTACAGGCATTATCATGAAAGGGTTATAATAAAAAGATATTGAAGTTTTCAAACAAAGGCATGGAAATACTTCCACATACGAAAATTTTATTGATACAGGCACGTACCCAAGATTTCGTGAGGGGAGGGGTCCGTGACATGAAATACTGTGGTAATCACACCAGGGGCTAGATCATTCTAAACTATTTTACCGTAACATATATTGGTTCGTTTAGCCAGGATTTCTTAACGGGGGGGGGGGGGAGACATGAAATTCTGAAGGCCCAAAAGCTCGATCAATCTAAGCTACTTTACTATTAACAAATATTGGTTAGTTAGGACAATAAAATGAGGATATATTTGTAAGTATTTTAATCGCAAACTATGAAAACATATTGAAAAAGATTTTACAATATTTACGTCCTTCGTCTCTTTAGTCAAATATAACAATTTTCCTTTCATTATGACCTCAACTATTATAAAAAGTACATACTCAATAATGTTTTGTAAAATATTTTACAATATCTGCGTTCTTTTCTCTGTTGAATCAACTGTTAACAACTTTTTTCCACATAAATTTTTGTTTTTATTATTCCGTCAACTACTATCTGTTCCAAATGACAGGTTAAAGGAGCAGTAGAAAATTGTTTTTGAAATAACATGTTTGATACTGCAAGGATGCGATGACGAAAAATTATGATAAGAAATGTCCACGCTGTTACACAACGGCACTATGCTTTCGGAAGCTTGAAATCTCCCTGATTAGTAGCGGAAATTCTGAGAATTCCGTAACTTTTCTAGAAATTTCAAATTCCCTGACTCTTCCAGGTTATCTCGCTCACCTCGCTACCATATATTGCAAGTAGTACAAATCTCCTCAAAAGAAAGAGTAACCAAAAGCTTGCTGTAGCTTTTTATTTTTAAGACTGATCCTTCTTTTTCTCATTTCATTTTGTTTCATCCTTCCTTAATTTTTTTTTCATTTCTAGTCTCGAAGGGGGGAGGGGGCCCGGACCCCCCTTGGCTACGTGCCTGATTGATAGGATATTAAATTACACATGACTGGATGAATATTACTTAAAATGTTACAAGATACTTGCAATAATTGTGGGAAGAAACACTTTTCAGAGTGACCATACTTTATAAATGAAATATTCTATTCTTACCTTTATAAATGAAATAGTATATTCTTACCCGTATCTAAACAAAATCATACCGAAATGTACTTTCGCATCTTTCTGCATGCAGAAAGTGGAATTACGTCTTGATGCATTGAGAGCCAAAGCAATGCAAAACAAAATAGTGAGTTAGGGGCACAGAGGTTCACTGAGTTGACCATAATACATGTTTGTTTATGTTTGTTCAGCAGCATATCGTTTTCAGGGTTTTGGGATGGACTAGATTTGTTTTTTCATCTTTACCACAAAACGATGTCATTTATTTATCGACATTGCCTTTCTCTTTATGAGACCATTTATAGTTCAGGAGCGTGTTTAAAAGAAATAACATCTATAATGCATTTTATTTCAGATTATAACACATATATAATTAGTTGCCATTAAGTTGATATCACATTATTTTTAAATCTGAATTTACAAATTACATTTTTAAACTTTTAGTTTTGGCAATAAACGAACAGGATGAACAATCATTCATAAAATTCTGTACCACCCATAACCGTGGTACAGACCAATTTACTGTAAAATGCCATAAAGAGAGAATGTTTAATTGGACTTATTTCTCAGAAGAAGGAATCGGCGTATTTCTTAGCATCAGTACGTCTGTCGTGTTTACGATACTGTTGTGTAATTTAAAATAATTTTCTCTCTGGATAAGAAACTGGGAAGAAGGGCGTGGTTTGAAACTGGAATGGGAAAAGAAAACGTAAGTTCCAAAAGGCGAAAGTTGTGGGAACATTTTGTGCAACACCATTTGGGAAAGTTTTGTGTTTCCGGGAGTGAACTCCAGGAGCTGTTGTGAAAATAACAGGTGGCTTTCCTACCGAAAGTAAGAGCCCTTTGGATGACTCGGGCAAGAGAAACAGACATTCCACGATTTTAGAAGAAAAGGAAAAAAAGAGAAAAGTAGGAATTGAGGTTGATGGAAGGAAAAGAGAGAGAGAGAGAGAGAGAGGAAAAATATCTCACAGCGACAGTCATAACTCACAGTTTGGGAGACCTCGCAATGGCTTTTTCCTTCCCTGCGGGAAGTGACGTCAAAAGGTGGGTAATGTCACGTGACTTTTCCGTGTCGCTCGAAGGAATTGCCTGGTTTTCCATCTCCCTGTCTCTTTCGTTCCTTAGAGAGGATTACAGGATACACTTTCTGAGCTTGCTCTTTGATTGGTGGAGGAGTAGTTGCTGTGTCACAAACTAGGGATGTATCACCCAAATGTCACAGTAATTTGAATAAACAAGAACGAATGTGTGTTTTTTTATTACGTATTTCTGGGAAAATACTAACGCATATCTTCTATTTACACGAGCTGTTAAAACGCCTTTAAGTTTGTATTTTTCACAGTTAAGTAATGCAATATTCAATTGTTTAGGGTGTAGTACATTCATTTTTTTTTTAAGTACGTATTTTCTCCCGTTCTACTATATCTCATAAAAACACAAATACTTTTCAAAATTGTATTAGCGTTACGCTACCTGAGCTTTGTGAGTTCGTGCAATACGTTTAGTTTTAAGATGATCCGTATTTGTCGAATAAACTACTACAGTCAGTCAGACTACTACTGAATATCTGAACGTATATTATCTTATATTGTTTCTTAGCTTAGAAGGATAATATACTGTGCTTGGTCCAGTGATTACGATGCTATTGGCACATTTAATTATATATGTTAAGCGATTGTAACTTCTACAATAGTGACTAAAAATATGCCTCAGAGAGCCTGTGGTTCGATCTAGTCTGCGCCACGGTTCGTGGAGTCCCTCGCCTGATCTCAGCTTGCGCTATAGTTAGTTTGTGGTAGACGAAAGGGTTCTCCCATTTTCTCCTGCTTTCTGTATTTCAACATTTCTTGTAACCACCATCAATCTCTCTAGGCTTTGGAGCATAATAAAAAGACATTAAACTAAACTTTAAAAAACTAAATTCGTGGGACGTTAAACTATTTTTTTTAAATATTACTTAAAACAAAAACTTTCCCACACGTAATTTTCTTTTGCAAATAACCTCAAAATTAATATATTGACTTGAATGCAATTTTCGGTAGCACACAGAGACATTTTCTTTCTACGATAAGACAACCCTATTCAAGTTCATTAAACATTTCTTAAACTATTCACAAAATCGTGTGGGTTCTGGTATATAATCTCTTACAAATATCTACATTTTGACGTACGGCTTCTTTGTGGACTTTTCGTCAACCAATACTGTTCCTTTCCGAGCTAATATATTTGATTGCGTAACTTAGTATGTTACTTAAAGATATGCAGTAAACAAGTAGGTAGGGAAAAGTAAACTAAACTAGGTATATTCAAAATTAACAAATATACCAAACGAAATACACTCTAAAAGTATCCTATTTAGGAAAATAGAGTAAGTATGGACTTTTAGTTCAAAAATGAGGTTTCACTACGACCTTCTTACCAATCAATTGTTAAAAAACTGGATTTTTATTAAAGTGTACGAGGAAGACACTTGGCTATATTGTTGTCGATCGACCGTTGTTTTCGGGTATGCAAGAACAAGACTCTACTTGTCACAGAAAAAAGTGCCAATAAAGTCCTTTTTTATTCTTATGAAATATGTCAAGAACATAAGAATGTTTTGTCTTAAACAGTAATCAAACTTTCATTGTCTTTTTAATGGTTTATAATAACTGACAGATTGAGGGAACCAATCAAAATACACGTAAACAAATTCAAATTTAACTAGATTTGATTTATCCTTTACTTTGGTGATTGCATATCGTTGACCTCAAGGATCCGAACTATTTTAAGAACCGGGAAATTTCAACAGAAAAGGCTGATGTTTTTATTTATTTGTTTATTTTTGGATAATAATTACAGTAAATCAAAATAGTTTCTACACGATTCTACAGTAATGACACATAAGATTTTCACATATTAATGTGCTGATTATATGTCATGGCTAATAATGGTGTTGGAATGAAATTATGAGAACATACGTACCATTTCCACGAAGAATGGGAACACTATTTCTCCATTTTCTGTGTTAAAGGGTAAACGAGTAAATTTGTTATGGAATACATATGTTACTCTAATAAAGAAAGGCACTTTGGGAAGGCATTCTGGGAAGATTGGAAAGAAATATAACGCCCTGAGTTCCATCCTAAAAGTGAATTAAGGGAAATGAACATGAAGTGCCCGTGGTAATTGCACATAGGTAGATCGCCAAAGAGTTTTATAGTCTGAGGTGTATCGCTAAATCGAAAAGTTCGACTACCTTTTGTGAAAATCAAACTAGAATCAGTAATCATACAATATACAGCGGACTCTTTTCAATTCGAACTTGGATAATTCGAATAAAAGCTTATTCTCCTCGAAAACTGTATTAAAAACAATGGTAAAAAAATCGTGGGTAAATCGAACATTTGAACCTCCTGTTTGGATAATTCGAAGTATTTACAGTGGAAAAATTTGCAGTGTTCGACAAATTGTAAATAGAACAATGTAATTTCAAATTGGTTTATATTTATATGTTATCTTATCCAGAAGGACAGGGAGAGAGAAATTTTGTTGATACCACCTCAGCTGGACTTCCTCCCGTTATAGAGAATCCGGCAGAAGATGGTTGGTAAGCATCTCTCCACCTCCTCAATAACCTGGAAGTGTCCATCCCTTCTGTAGAAACGTCAATGACCTTGAACCTTGTCCCCCCACTAGCAAATGACTAGCAAGAACGAGATATTTGTGCAGTTCTTTTTAACTGAACTAAAACAGTGACAAAAAGGTAGGCAGATTCGTTTGTGATCTATTGGCGTGCATTTTCCACAATGTCGAATCGCAGCGCCCATTCTAATTCCTTATGAAAATGTGGTGCTTTATAGGTAAGGTGCATTGCATGTTAATTAGTTTTTCATATACAGTATGGTTATTTTGTTCCCTTGATTTTACTTTAAAATGAGAGTTTTTGGTTAATTCGAATTTTGGATAATTCGAATTTTTTTCTTGTCCCCTTGGACTTCAAATTAAAGAGACTCCACTGTATTTGTTCTGCCATGTAGAATGTTAATCTTTAATGTTATGGTAAATGTTTGTTGTTCTAAACACTTTTTAGTGCTGCCAAAGATTGATTTATCATTTTTGTAGAAGAAAACTATGTGCTAAAGAACAAAGTTACGTTAGTGATGGTTGGCGGTTTACCTTGCACGCATATTATTAGTGCTTATACGTATGCTAAGTTATTCACCAATTTATTACGATTAAAATGAGTATTCTAGGTTGAAATTTGGCAAAACAAGGCGTGTTTGTTAGTGTTACGAATCTGTGTGTTATGCTAGAATTGCTTTTATAATTTATGGATAACTAACTTAATTCGAAGAACTAAAAAGGTATTTGCAGCACAACTAAGGACTAAGTAGCACTAATGACTTACACCCTTTTGTGTGTAACTACAAAGTATTTTAACAAAGATAGAGATCCTTGTTTGAGCTCATGCCAGCATCGGTAATTAATTAATGAACAATTTTGTGTACGTGCAAATACATGAAAGAATAATTGACACTAACGATTGAGACCTTTCCTAAGCGTTTTTGTACAAATGACAACTGTTTGATGTCAAGCTAAAATCATCACCTAAATTTGTAAAGATAATTCTAGTGTAGCACTATACATCAATAACAATTACTAGATGTTTTGTTCTGTTTCTTGGACCTGCAGTCTCGATTTGATAAACATTTAGAAAAAAAAAGCCATTTTAGAGTGGATAGACAACAAAGATAAACAAGTTGAAAGGAAAGAGGGGGAAAATAAACTTACTAATACACTGAAAATGCACAACGCATTTGAATAGAACAATTGAATTATACACCTGTAAACGGAAGAAAGAAAAGATCAAAGTTTACATTGAAATATACGAATTTGATAATAATTTTCACTATTACAAATGTCTAAATTAGAAATTCACGTAAATTCACTAAATTGAAGCGTAAATTAATTCTGAGTTCGTGCAGTGTGAAGGTCAGATCTCATGTTAAGGTGTAGGTCTATGTCTCGTGTATCATCCGGTGCTGAGGCGAGATGTTAAACTGCAAAATAACCAACTAACCAACCATTAATATGAATGCAGTTTAATCTTATGCAATATAAATTATGTTATAGTATTAAATTAAGTAATGCTTGTCTTAATACCAAAATAACTAACTTTTATTTCTACTAATTACATTGTTTCTCTTTTTCCTTTTAGGTAAGTTCAGCATAAAACACTTTGCAGTCCATTGCTTCACTCACCGCCTGTGGTACGTTGCCTTTCTGTTATACAGTAAGATTGTTATTAGACTATTGGTTGCCTCAAAACACTTCAGTTTTTATTCGGAAGAAATCGGGGCAGGTCGTATGGTCACACATAGATTTTTGAGAGAGCGTGAAGAATGATTGTTCAACAAGCTTGCAGGTTAGAGTGTTTTGCAAATCCTATTTTGTGGGCTGGTAAGAAAACTATATAGTGATTCTATTTTTTCATATGTTCATATTAATGAAAACTCATGCCATTTTTCTTGGTTATCACTATTTTTAAAACTTCCAAACCATGCTAGGCATAAGTATGGAAAGTCTTATAGAACTGCTATGTCCGTCTGCTTGTATGTCTCGATAAATATTAGAGCAAAAACGGTAACAAGATATCGAAAAGCAGTGTGTTTGAATCGATCCAGCGTCTCAAGAATAGGATCTAACTCGTACATTAATCCTCTATTCGAACCAGAAGTGATAGAAATTAACCATTTCTGGTTTCAACTTTGATCGCCATAGAGCAAAAGCTATAACATATATAGACAATTGCTTTTTTAGGAAGTGGTAGAAATTGACTACTGCTGTCGGTTCCAATTTTGACCATAGAGCCAAAACAGTAAAGGACAGCACAAGCAGTTTGTTGGAAACGATTCAGCGTTGCAACACTCTCTTCCATTGACTCTCTATTCAAACTGGAAGGTGTAGAAGTTAAGCATTTCGGAACTCAACGTTGATCGCCATAGAGCAAAAACGGAAAGAGCGAAACATGTTATTTTGATATGGAGTGAGTATCCGAAGAGTAACATTCGTTCTAACATTTCTCCCTCTATTCAAGTATTTCTCTCTCGGTTTCCAGTTTCAACACGGATCGCCAATGTAAAACGTTAATAGATACAAAGATTTTTTTTTAATATTCCTAACGAAGACCCTTCATTCTTGTCTTTAAATCTAGGAGATCTTAGGATAGTATCACTTCAGAAGGTACTAAGTAAGCAAATGACTTTATTAAACCACTAAAACGTTCGTTAACTTATGTAAAATCAAGAGTTTTATCGCCAAAATTAGTTCATGTAACGCCCGATAGTATATCACTCTTATGTCATATAATTGCTCATCTCTCATTTACCATATACTTACTCATCACTACTCGTCACTCATATATCTTACAATTTCTCATCATATCTATCATACGATTACTCATCATTGATGTATCTTATGATCAATCAGCACTCACATACCACTTAAATATCATACGTCATAATGTATCACTCATAAATACATACCAATATAAAAGTAACATTTTGAGAGGGATCTTGTCCCCTTCTAAAAACAATGGTCAGGCTTGAAAATATTACACTCTCTCTTAAAGCAGTACTTTATAGGTATTAGGAAATTGTCAAAGGATCATTGAATAGGTATTTTCGGCGTGGTTTACTGGATAACTTAAACCACTCAGAATTCAAAATTATCCAATGTCTGTATTGCTTATCCCTTGCGCTACATCTTAAGTAAAAGATCGTAGGGGCTAAGGAACTAGTAAAAAGGATGTTCCCATACTCAGGTTCTGTAGAATTTGGTTTAAATGATGAAGCTTGTATTTACCATGCAAGATTGTTTTCTTGAAACCAAATTCTCTACAGAGAGAATTATTAGATCTGTCTAGGTATTGCTCTTAGCTTGGAAGTTTTTAGCTTTCAGTTTTGAATTTCATTTTTCCCCCTTTTTTTTCTTTAGGATAGTAGAGATACAGAGAATCCATTACCCACATTGGTAGGCTTAAGTACGTTTCTTGTGGGTTATATCAATCAATCAACCGTCTTTTGTTTGTAGGATATGTCAAATATATCCAATATGTCCAATGTTCAATTTTTCGCAACAGATCAAAATTTGGTTCCAAAGCAGGGTTTTATTTCTGTCTGTCACAATACCAAAAATGATTGTTCTACTTTTTGCCAATCTGTGGTCTACGTTCTGTGCCACAGTCATTTGAAGTGATTGTGGAAAACGATGGGAAAAAATGCTCATGTAAATAGTGCATCGTTTCACCTTACAACATGTATGTGTTAGAGATTGACAACGAGTATTAATGACATAGATGAGATGCGTAAGAATATTTCACTTTATCTTTCACATTTTTATTAAAAATATGAATTATTCTCCATAGCAATGCCATTACAATAGCATGGAATGAGGATTAAAAGCGAAATATTTTTATTTTGGACCTAAACGTTTCAGTTATTTGAATACAAGTAATACTTCCTCTTTACATGACATATAGCCTGTACATTGTATTTCAGTCAGGTCTGTCAGCACATAGAACCGTAGTCAGAGAGCAAGTAATAAATCTATTCCTAGCTGGCTAACTATATTTTCTCGTTCAGGATTATTTGATCCTGAATCTTAGGAAGCAGTTAGGAAATATATTCAGACTCTTCTGTATATACCATTGAATGTTTTACGCTGATCTTTTCTTTGTCTTCTCTTGATTTTGAACCTGGTTATAAGTTGTCAATAGACAGCCTTTCTGGGACTCAGAAATAATGACCTTGTTTCGATGTTACGCTAATCACAAGGTTTAAGTGTTTTTCTAAACTTTGACAATAGACAAACAATTGATAAACTTGCTAAGAATTGTTTTAATAGTATTTCCCAATGTGTTTGAAACGAAACAGTAGTGTGTAGTAAATTCCATAAGTGTTACGATAGAGTGCTTTATCTTTCTTTAATCCAAAAATCAATTAGAATAGTATTAGCAACTGAAGTTTACTCGTATTAAAGCTACATAATAATTTTATCTCTTGCTCTGTGCATTAAATAGTCGCATGTTTCTTTTTCTACTTTTAATCGTGCAGATATATACCGCCTTATGCACAGTCGTTTTGACGTATGATTAGCCGCATATTAAAAGCCAGACTACTACAGGAAACATATGTTAGTCGAACTCTTTAGTATGGCACTAATCACGCATCAAAACGACTCTGCATAATGCCTATAATATCTTAATGAATACTGTGCCAGAGTTCAAAAATAACATTGATTTATAATATATATATACAGTATTCAGTTTATATAAAAAAGCTTTCTTGATTTTTTTTTACCTTATAGAACTTTTACAAAACAAAAAGATCAAATTCTAGGACACAAGAATAATAAAGTAGCTCTGGAAGTCAGGTAGGTGTTTCTTATATATGATAGGCACTTAGTAAATTTGAACCAAACTTTTCTTTGTTTGAAGTTGGTTGTTTCCTTTCTAACTGTCAAGTCCAACGTCAATCGTTTCTGAATGTTACGTAAGAAATTCTCGCTTCTTCGAACTGGAATTCTCTCGCCCTTGACGGCCAGAGAGTATACAACGTTTGAGCCTTTGGCTCCTTCTGTCAGAAACACTCGCTGCAACGGCGGACTGCTGTAGAACCTCAGGGAACATTTGTTTTCCAAAACACCTACACACACGCTCATATCTTTTCGCTTCACCTTTCTCGAGAGACGGATCAGTCTATTTTAGCAGATTTTACGCTAGCTTGTGATTTGATTTGAGTATAGTGTAGTAGTCATTGTTGCTAAACAAATACGTGATTATTACATTTTTCTCTAAATATTAAAATATATTTCTTACAATGAATGTATTATTTAATTCAAATAACAATTTTCTGATGTTTTCAAAATAACAACTTAGTTTCTTCTTACATGAATACATACATCATTGCCTAAATAACACAAACATTTCAAACAATGAACAAATACGTTTTTTTAAAAAAAAATGTCGCCTGGAAGTGCAGAAAGATAAGGAACAAATTTTAATATTTATGTTTTAAATTTTAAAAATATATTTACTTTTGAGTTTGTAAGTCTGCTGCACTTGGCTGTTCAATATTAATACTAAATGTCTTAAACCAACAACTAGTGTAATATTTGATGTTATATGTATCAATTACTTAACCAGCTTGTTTCTCATGTGGCTCTGAAAATAGGCTCTAAACAACGGTATTTTGAGAGCAACGCACTTGTCGACTATATTTACAAAGGTTTGTTTTTGTGATAACATGTCTTCAGCATTAGCTCAAAGCAGCGAGTACTTGCTTTTGCATAAATTATTGATCAGAGAAGGACAAAATGTAAACATTTAGTTACCAGAACCAGCACTTTGATGCTTAACTCGCGTTTCAGTTGTATTCACGTATAAACAAGTTCATAGCAAAATTTCAGAATATAGAAATCATCTGCTTTTTATTATCATAAATATTCAGCATCGAAAGTACAAAAATGAATTATTTGATTAGTATTAGTGAATTACGGTATGTCATTTTTCGTAAAGTAATTCGAGTTCATGATTCGGAGTTCAATTCATCTTGAGAACACAGACGTTTGTTGCTGAAAATTGAAGGAAGTTTTCAATTTAACGATTGTGTCCTTTTAAACTGAAGGAAACGGATGATAAGTGAATGATTATGAAATAATGGATGGGATGAGAGTATGAGAGGAAATAGAAGAACCCCTGAAGAAACTCACGGACACGATGTTATCCACTACAGATCCACATAACATAGGATCGAAACAGGGAGATCACTCACCACAGGTGAGCTCTACGATAACCCACTGTGCCCCACAAGTTTTGTTGTTATAGTAAATAAAACTACTTGATGTAGCAAAGGTTACTACAAGTCAAGAAAGCCGATGATGGTATTCCAAATAATATGCTGAAAATGCATTATCCAGTTAAACATACGCTGCCTGGCCAATAAGAGAAAGCCATTCACCGCATGGAAAGCACTACAATTTATACGATACGATGTTCATCAGAAAGTTTTTTTTAAAAAAACTCGAATCCAGAAGTTTAGTTATGCAACCCTCTTTTCTGTAATGAGAAATTGGTTGCATACAATCAGTTTAACATTATATCACTAACACATTGCTCTGTGGGAAATGCTGTTCATCTTTTGCAGTTATCCATATTTACGATGTTGTCAGGAATTCTAACTCCGTACTCATGCAATATAATTTAGTTCGCTTAAAGAGAGAAAGAAAAGAGCTCTCTTTGCAATAAGGCTTTGTTTTTGTTTTTTCGTCATTTCAAACTACATATTTATTTGTTTGGAAATGTGTAAGAATAGTTTACAACCCAAGAGCGATGATAATCTCAGTGTAGCACCGCTACTCTGGTGATCACACGCCTGCTCCTTTGGTGCACGGGATTTCGGGTTCGTTTCCCGATGGGACACCATTGAAATTTGAATGCACTGAAAGTCATGCGCAACGACTACGTGGATGCTCCGGGGCTTAAGCACCCATTCGAGGTACTCAATGGGTGATGAGCCTGAGCACCCATTAAATTTTTGCGCTGGAATTAACTTCGAAATTACACTTTCATGCAGTGAATAATAAAAAGAAACTATAATGCATGTGATCCCAGATTAATTTTAGATAGATTTAATTTATAATGTTGAGTAATCATTTATCAATATCTACTTTAGACTCTTCAGATTTACGGCATATCGAAGATAGAGCGATATAACATTACAAACTAAATTAAACATAACTTTCTTACAAGGCTGTCTATATTCTTTATTATAAATTAACGAGAATTGTCACAGTTTCGGAAGTATATCACTTCCTTCTTCAGACTACTATTCCAACTGAAATCATAGATAACGTAACATAATTTGTTATCTCTACCAATCAAGAATCATTTTGGTAGAGATAACAAATTATGTTACGTTATCTATGATTTCAGTTGGAATAGTAGTCTGAAGAAGGAAGTGATATACATCCGAAACTGTGACAATTCTCGTTAATTTATAATAAAGAATATAGACAGCCTTGTAAGAAAGTTATGTTTAATTTATGTTTAAGATGGACACAAGGCCTTCTTATAAAAATACCAACATTACAACCGTGGGTAATAATAATCCGTGAGTGTGAATTTGTATAACTATTTCTTTAAAGAACTTGGTGTTGGATGTTTATTAATTTATGTTTCTAAAAATACAAAATGTTTCATGTAAATTAAAAACTAGTTGAATCATTTACAAGCCATACATCTGGAGGAAGGACTGTGAAAAATATGGGATGAAAATAAATGTTAGACAGAGAAAAAGCCATGGTGACTGGAACGAAGGAGTTGGTGTCAAATGTAGAAGTAGGAGGGGAGAAAACAGAACAAATATCTAGTTTTCGATACCTAGGTAGTATTATATCATTACGATATGAAATATGAACGCGAAATAAAAGCAAGGATAGGAATGGCGAAAGAAGGCTTTAAGAGGAAGAAAATGGTATTTTGTGGTACTTTGAATAAAGAGTTGAGAAAAAGACTCATAAAATGCTTCGGGTGGAGTATTGTACTCTATGGGTTAGAAACATGGACATTACGCCAAAATGATGAAAAAACGACTGGAAGCTTTCGAAATGTAGCTATGGAGAAGAACGGAGCCAATTAGCTGGGTCGAGCAGAAAATGAATGAGAAAGTGTTAGAAATGGTAGAAGAGAAAAGAATAATTTAGATATTAAGAAGAAGAAAAGGAACTGGTTGGCTAAGAAGGAACGGTATCATGAGGGACGTTTTAGAGGGTATGGTGGCAGGAAAAAGATGGATGGGGCGAAGGAGACTACAATTAATGGACGATATTAAAACAGAAAAATCGTACGTGAAGACGAAGAGGTTAGCGGAAGACCATGGAGCATGGAAGCTTCTCAGTTGCAGCAAGTGACCTGACAATAATGGCAGAATACCAATTGTTATATATATATATATATATATATATATATATATATATATATATATATATATATATATATATATATATATATTAAAATAAGCAATCTGTTCCTGCAGAACTGTCAATTACTATTGGCAACCAACAACATACGTTTCAGCGCCGCAAAAGTTCGTTTTTGTTAATTTTCTCGGAAACTACACATCAGAATTTATCCTTAGCAGTATCATTTTGTTAAGCTCGATGTAATCTATCAACTGATAGGTGTCTTATCTTTGTAAATTATTTGAGTTAAATAGAAAATAATAGTTTAAAAGTTAGCCATAATTTGGGGCTATAACTCATTAAACATACTATGTAACTTTTATTTTTCTAGTGTCTTAATGAAAAAAGCATGATCAAAGTATATTTAAGCATCAGTTTTATATTGGCAATTGACGCTATTTTCATCCAGCATCAATTTTTAGGTTTACAATATATATATATATATATATATATATATATATATATATATATATATATATATATATATATATATATATATATATATAGGGGCGGATCCAGGATATGATCAAGGGAAGAGCTAAACCATATTTTGCTGTTTTATCCAGTGTAAAGCAGGATTGAAGCCCATTTTATCCAGTGTATACCTCGGCGTCAAAGGGGGGGGGGCTATAGCCCCTATAGCCCTCCCCTTGGATCCGCTACTGTATATATATATATATATATATATATATATATATATATATATATATATATATATATATATTTAAGCTTTCTCATTAAGCTACGGATGAACTTTTCCACTGACGAATATAATTTTGTGCTATTTAGAGCTGTCGATAAGTATACTTGATTTTTGGGCATTTTTTCGTTAAATACTTTTTTAAAGTTTAACGTCCCACAATTATGCTGGAGGTTAAGGAAGACAGTGATAATAAGATGGATGATAATAGTGGCATGATGAAAATGGGAGGAAGTGTAGAATCCCAAGGAAACCCAGAGACATGTTGTTTGTCCATCACAAAGCCCACTCGCCACGACCTGAAATCGAACCAGGAACACTCCAGAGGTAAGCGATCTATCACTGAGCTACTGCAGTCCCCATTACACGCTAATAACGTTGTAGAATATACGACTTACACGTAAACTCCCCCAAACTCCAGCGTGTTTTAACGCATGGCACATGCAACTAAATAAACAAATATCTCTCACAGCTTATAAAAGTGGCTAGTTCACATTATTATACGAACTTATGTTCATCAACATTATGTTCTAAATCCATTTCTCATATTCTATGTATGGTGTATTAAGGTTTGAGTTGCGAAATGTCAAGTTACTTCAGTTAATGTATTCGACCTATTTTCTCACGAAAACAAATAAAGCATGAAAGTATCTTTCAGTGAGAAGTGTAAAGGACCTTCATACGTGAATATATATTTGTCGCCTGCAGTGAATGCCAATACCCCGCAGGCACTATGCAAGTGAGTCATTAGGTTTTCTTCAGTATATTATATCGTTTCAGCATCGAATTGTATGGGACGTGGACGTAGAATTTAAAATGAGCTGCGAACCATATGAACTTCGACCGGTAATTGAACCTGTGTCTCTTGTGCCAAAAGCTACTCGTATATTACACTAAGCATTTAGTTACAAAGAATGTATCACTGAGATAATGGTCGACAAAGAGATTTGATGGTAAACGTTTAGAATTTATGGAGTGCAGAAAACCATCAATATTGGAAGAGTTTCGCCAGTATTGGTGTTGACAGCAAATTAAACTGTGTTTAATCAATTTAGTGTCGTGTTAGCTTCACATCTTGGTACTAGTTTGAATATTAAATTTCACTTGGAATCAACGGAATAGAGCGTCTCTGATTAAACTACACTCTCATATGTTTCAGGAACTACCAGTTTAGAATATTGTGTGACAAAATTAATCATATTAAAAGTTGACAATCCTGTTAAGAGGATGAAGGGATTACAGCAATGTAAGACAGCTGAAAGCTGAAGTTAACCTTGTAAAACATCAACAATAATTTATCCTTAAGAAAAGAGTTGCTGTGATCTCCTTAAATTTGTGATACACAACGAGACCATGGCAGCCCAATCAACCCTTAGGCGAAAAATATAGTGGCGTGTTAGAAGATAGGGCGGCTGCGAGAGAGAGAATAAGATATTGTGTTCAATTAAGAAATATCAGAGTGGAGTCTTTAGAATCGGCCCCTGCCTCCTATCTTTCCTTTCGAGTTGCCTTATACAACGAAAAACAACCCGCATGGGAACCGTAATTCACGTCTCGACGCATCGCCTGAAATCTCCCGCGTACGAGCATCCTCCTTCGCTGTATTAATTTACAACTATAGGGTCGTCCCTTTCTGTACTCTTCCTACATTGATTTATATATAGGAAACTGGCAACAAAAAGTGTTCAAGGGCTTGGTTTTGCAACTGAAAGACTATATAAATAACGTTTGTACTGCATGCATATTTTATGTGCATGTTTCTGTTTCGCACATGTCAAGAAAAAGCACGCAATTGAAGAGAAACTTCATTAAAATGTATACCGAAATTGGATTAATAGATCTGTATGAGATTGTTCAGTAAAATTACTGCGTATCTCTGACACAATTGTTCCAACATACTATTGTTTAATTAAAATGAAGTATAATTAGTAATACGATGGTATTAGTTTAAACGAAGATTAATTCTTATTCAGAATTATTTTAGTATCATTATTAAAATAAACAATAAACCATCGTTATTGACGTATTATTAATACGAACGTAGCGAGCTTCTACTCTTCGATTCAACTGTCAGGTATCTGTTTGTCTGTCTATCAGTATGGTCTACGATAACTTTCGAAAAAATTATCTGATTTGAATGAAATTTCATAGGTGCCTTTCTCCAACCTCTGGAAATAAACATATTGTTTGAGGTTGATATTCGTGAACACTCCATGTTTCAAAATACATGCCATGTTGAAATTTGCATATGTACAAAATGTAGTAACGAAACAATTCCCAATAGAAACTACGTAAAAAATATTCGATTTAGATGGATTATAATCCATATATTTTGTAGGACTTTCTGATTTTCTCGGTTTCTTAGGGTTGAAATTTGTGACGAATAAGCGAGTAAAATTGGACAAATTCCCGTAACTTCGAAGAAATAAAACATATTTTGCAGTACTTTCACCGTGCAATTTCCAAAGTACGAAAATAATAATAATAATAATAATAATAATAATAATAATAATAATAAATAGACAACTATACTGTGAATGTGAACATTTATTATTATTATTATTATTATTATTATTATTATTATTATTATTATTATTATTATTATTATTATTATTATTATTATTATTATTATTATTATTTGCGTACTTTTGAACTTGCACAGCGAAATTACTGTAAAATATGTTTTATTTCTCCATTTTTCCTCGATTGTATGGTTTTCCTTTATTAGTGGGCACTAATTTCTCACCAGGCCGTCGAATAAATGAATTTCGTTGTACACTTGGGTTCATTCCAAAGATCAGGGCTAAAGTAAATAATATTTGGCTTCTAATTTCACGTGGCATGATAGTGTAGGGGTAACGTAATGGCCTTATGAATAATACAGCTATCTAACATAGGTTCAAATCCTGTTCACCCCGAAGTTATTTTTTTAATTTTCACATTCACCCCAAGTGATTGTGAAGAATCGACTTAACATACTGGACAAGCAATGCATAAGAATGTGGAAGCAAACATCTGTATCATGATAGAAACGATTTACCAATTTTAATTGTGAAAGGGCAAGGGAATTACCAGGACATTCCAAAGACATCATTGATCTGCAGTATACACTTTTCGTGTTATCTTTCTCAGAAAGAAGCACTACACCATTTGTTAAACAAAGTTTGGCTAAAGCAATCGGTGGTGTAGTGGTAACGTGCTAGACTTCCAAGTGGAAAACTTTGGTTCGATTCCCCATCAGGTAGTATGATCTTTTCTCATAAAATAATGGCTGCTAACAGAGATTCATCTTTTGATGGAGAACTTACAAGGCATCACTGCCGATATTTCGAGTAAACAGTTTGTGCGTTCTACATTATACACTGCAATGATAAGTATGTTTCATATTTATATTCGTCCCCCTCTCTTTCTTGACGTTTCCCTGTCCTGTCTTTGCATCTTTCACTTCTCTCCCTCTCTCTCTTACACACGCACTTCATGTTCCAAAGTTAATACGGAGCAAGAGCCCGATATACCTGGTCTGGAGAATCTAATTAACTAGGACTTCGGCGTCGTGTTTTCGTGCTTTGGGATTAACATCTCCGGTCCTGGTCATCTCTGACAAAAATACTCTTTAAACGCAAGAGAATAGGTAAAATGTCTCTTTTATCCTCTGAGTTACCGAGTCTCTGTCGAATTAGCGGGTTACTACGGATTTGAATCCTCGACCCAGTGGTGGTCTATAACCTAACCAACATCATCCGACTGACACGATGATCCGTTTAAGTTCTTAACGTGTTCATTCTATCTGTGCAATTTACGTTATATCTGGAAGAGATGAAATCAATGCTGGAAGTTCTGAACAGATAAATCTTCGGAAAAGACTAGCAAATGGTAACCTCTTTGGTTATTTGAAAACAAAATTTTATTTATACTAGTTCAACACAAAATTTGTTCCCATCCTATAATTCAATGTGTTTTATTCACGTTGAAATTTGAAACATGCTACATCTATGAGGAACAAACTTTTCCTTTCGAACATTTGTAACTTTTCATTACGATACAGTTTGGACTTCTAATATAGGCCATTTCTGATAGAAATTTAACAGTAAAATAGCACTCTTCAATTTTTTCTTTCTTTTTCTTTTCGTTCGTTTTTTTCTTTTGTTTGTTCAGTTTGCATTAGTAGTCTGAAATGGAGAATATGACCAACACTATCTACTGGATATATTAGAATGTATTTTGGATCTGTACGTCCAATGAACACTACTGAATTTGCAATCGAACCACGCGGAAACAAAGCATTTGTGTTAAACTTTTGACATTATCCAAGATATGTTTCGGAGGTCTACAGGTCTATTTGAAATTGAGTATGCTATCCATTATGAAAGTGACATAATGAATGTTTAAAGCATCTTCTATATATTCGAATAGTTCTGAGAAAATATGTAGAAACAAACGTTATTTCTGTATTACTGTTGGTTTTTAGAAACGGAACTTTATAATGTTAGGTTTTTTTCTTACTACGTTTGAATTCCACAGTTTTATCTGTTTTCCTTTTCGTTTTCTTCTTCTTCTCTCCCCTTCTCTCTCTCTTTCTCTCTCTCTCTCCCTCTCTTTCTCTCTCTCTGCCTCATTTCTGGATCTCTGTGTAATAGACATCCATAAATTCAATCCATTAATTCAAATTTTTCATTGTATGTGTTTCAGTTTCTGCCTACATCAACTTATGAATCTTGTTTCGTCTCGGTTTCGTTATTTCATTTTATCGAAACTAATACATGTGTAGTTTGAAATTAGAATTGCGCTTATGTTGTTAGCTAATTTTAGTATGGGAGAGAAGAAAGAAGGAGAGTGAGGGGTGGTCTCTTTCCCTGACACGATTATGGGATAAGAAGGTGTATATTGGGTGTCCGAACTGTCGCAATTTATTTTGATGCGGAGTGTACAATTGTAGATCATGGAAACTTATAGAGGATTTCCTGCTTATGAGTTATATCGAGATTTTCCCGTTTATTGCCCTAGCTTTATTTAATTTATATTTTTCATATTACATTTGCATTCATATTTTGTCTTATTTCGCTTACGAGACTTAACTGAGGAGGATTCAACCTACAACTTATCTTATTCTTGTTCAAACAAGGTTTTCTCGTTATAAAAGAGGAGTAATACGAACTTGATTCTTTGCCACCCATTATACTTTTTTAAACATTCAGACAGACAGATCAGGGCTATATTTGATTGAATGGATCGAAAAGTTATATACTTATGTTGTCTTTGTTTTTTTGATTTTGTTTGTAAATGTGTACGTTCCTCGGGAACGGCATGCCAAGTACAGTTATGTCTTATCTGTACGCGACATATTAACTACCAGTCTGTGGCTTTTTATATGTTGTGTTGAAAACAGTAAAAGTGATTGGTCTTTAACCGTGTGGTACTTGCAAATGTCATGGACTTATTTCTATAATTAGTCATAACGTGTTTAAAATCATAATTCTGAATTGAATTGACTGGAAGCGTGAAGATAACTCTGGATATGTGACCCCACTGTAATCTAATTACCGCGAAAATTGTAAATATATTGTCATTAAACCAATGTTGAGTTACACTGATTTGTAATACGAAACTATTAGAATGATTGTTGGTATTAAAATAACGATTTATCATTGTCTATTTAATCCTGTCAAGCTTTGGTCTGTATATAATCAATTACCTATTTCCATTCATTATTTATGAGAATTTGTGGGTTGTCCTGAGGAAAACCTTGGCGAGGATTTCCATTCTCTATCTGATAATAGATGTGAATTCATCAATCGTAACCCATAACAGTGTACTTCGTCATAATGTTATACCTGTATACTTGGATTCTTCATTTGAAACTAAAATATTAAACATAGATTTATGTCCAAAAAGAAATCATCCCCTTCATTTATAAATATATAATGTCTTATTTGCTTTTTAGATCCTACTTTGATTGTCTTCTATTATTTCTTTCAAATTACCTAGAAAAACCTTTCTGTGAGGGTGTCCTGAACTTTCCAGCTTTTGATTTCTGTACACCATGAAATTTTGAAGAGCCCATGTGACTTTCTCTCTTCCATGACGTCATTAATATTTGATTACTTATCCTTTGATTGCATAACAAGGACTAATGCATTGCTTTGCTTTACTATTCTGGTTTGATTTGTCATCGGTTGACATCAAAGCAATAAATGAAAGAAGCAAATTAAGAACCCATCAGATCGAAACACTTTTTTCCCTTGTTTCCAAACTCGTTTCCAGTGGCAAATAAAGCATACGTTGTTACAAATTGTAGCGTTGTAGTACCTAACTTATATTCTTGTTCGTTTTTATGCGATCAATATTTCTTTTTGAATACTTCTAAGGAATAAGTTTTTTTTTATCCTCAGCTTCACTTACAAGGCAGTGGAACGGTTCTACTGTGCAGGCAGCCGAATTGGTATTTGACCTTGAAAAAAATGAAATGAAATCTTTGAGTTTTACGTCCCACGATTATGCCGGTTAGGCTAAAGGAGACAGTGATGATGAGTAATGAATGAAATGTTGGAATGAAGAAAGTGGGAGGAAAGGGAGAACCCCGAGAAAACCCATGCAGACGGTGCTTGTCCTCCACAAAGTTCACTTGGCGGGAGCTGGGATCGAACCCGGGACTCCTAGCTCCCAGAGGTGAACGCTCTACCACTGAGCCACCTCGGCCCCTTATTTGACCTTGAGTGTTGCTCTCATGACTAATCCTCTTACAGCAACGTTGTCAACACTGCAATGTGCAAGTACTATATGGCCAATATGTTGTTTATTCTTATTGAAACAAGAACCTCGTTGAGAAAGGTTGCTAGACATCTGGAGACACAAATAGGAACACTTTTGATTTCATTGAAAATTGGTGAAATCATTTAACTAAAGGAAAACTACTCACTACATCTATACGTAATAATATTAACACTGAAATTAAAATTCTACGGTGATAAAATTAGTCTTCGAAAGTTAAAATAGTTACATTAAAATGCATTTCTTTCTTTTTCTGCTAAATTAAAAGATAGTTGCTGCATTACACGTTATGTTTTCAAATGTTAAGCAGTGGAACATTCATGGAAGCTGAGAGACTTCAAGTCTACATATATAACTATGATTGGTTTTTCAAGGCTAGGCTTCTTGCCCCAGAGATCAAAATAATGTATTTCCAGTTTTATTAAGAGATTTTTTTCTCTTCGCTCACAGTTCCCTGCATTGCATGTAAACTCATTCCACAGGCCGTTGCGGTTATCTTAAAGAGACCATAGTCTGTTTTGTGATCTTTCGTGTATCTTTAAAACCAAGAAGTACAATTCTTCATTGATGAGTGTGTGACAAGTGCAATGGTAAGAAAATAGTGCTTACTCTATTTTCCAAATTCAAAACAGAAATAAGGATATTTTGTTACTTTTTGTTTAAAACATACTTTATGAACACGGACACAAGTCTTGCAAGACGCCCAGATTTGGTAAGAGGTGTCTCGAGCTTATTGGTTCATGTTAAACGTCAGTTCGGCTACGACGTAGTATAGTACACTATACTCTCGCTCATTTGGCCCTCAATAATCCAATCTATCAGTTATCTGTGCATCTGAACGGGTTATTTTTTTCTCTCTCTTTCTTTCTTTTATATTGTCATTATCACTGAGAGAATGCACACAAAGCAGACCTCGAGGAGTGTCTTCACAAAAACAAAGAAAAATCAGTGACATGTTTACAAATGCTCATACAGGGTAAATGTTCAAAAGTTTGAGCGCTGTATTGTATGTATGTGTACTTGTGTTCAATTTGAAATTAAATGAAATGAAATAGCGTCCCATGATTATTCGCTTTATACTAACGGAGACAGATAATAAATGCAAATGAATGATGATGAAAGAATTGGTGGAATGAAATTGTAGGATAAAATTGGAGTACCCCAAGGACACGATGTTGTCCACCACAAACTTACTTGGCCGGGGGTCGAACTAGGGACACACACATCAGAGATAAGCGCTCTACCACTGAGACATCGTGCCTCCCCTGTGTTCAATTTAAGATATTGTTTATGACACTTGTGACTAAATCTTTGCTGTTGTCAATGTGTATAGTGTCATGTATATAAACAAATATATTGTAATCTAAATACAAAAGTTTAAATAATCCGTGACAACGCACTGTACAAGAAACAGTCATATTAACAAGAATGTAGGGTATAACTTTACGCTTGCCCCATTGTGTGACATATGCAAGAAATCCAGTGAAGAACAAAGATGATCATTTTCTTTAAGCTTTTCTGGTCTTTATCCTCACGCCATTTGCTAACTATTAATATCAATCGTAGCATTTGCTGTATCAATGATTTCAGCCTGAAGCGTTATAAAATTCCATCTAAAGGAGTAAGAAAACTCTCTCTTTGGTTTGTAATTTCTAGCGCTGTGTATGTTATATACAGTGTGTTTGAAAAAGAACTCCCTAGTTTTAATGTGTCCTAGAATCTGTACAAAATGACATACACTATTCTAGTTTGCGGTGTTTGATTCATCAACTCTCCAAGTTTGGTTCCCCTTCAGTTTGGAGGTCTGCTTGAGCTTGAGACAGCACCAGTGCTGTTTTTTCCTCTGTTTCCTCAATTGAGTCCAGACAGGCGTACAGTGCAGAGCAACTCAACAACAATGTGTACTCAGCAACAGAAAGCGCAGTGTGCTATTTGGCTTGTGAAAACTGAGTCAGTTATAACAGTGCAACGTAATTTTAAACGTCAGTATGGTGGTGAACCCCCTACAGCAAAAACTATCAGTCATTGGCTAAAGTCTTTCAAGGAAAGAAGTCTTTCAAGTGGAATATCATCTCGACGTGTGCAGGGCCACAAATGGATCACACGTTGAAGTCTACCAACATTAAACAAAACTTGAAGGAATTCTCTTTCATGATATGTATTCATTGATGTAAGTTTTCATTCATTTCCCAATTAAATTTATACTTAAAACTAGGGTGTTTTTTCTAACACCCTGTATAAAATATGTAGGCAAGTCTTAGTGACGTATTCTTTCTTCATGACGATTTGTTCCTTTAATGTTCCTTTTTCCCTGTTATTTCACGCTGGAGGGCTTGGAGACGAAGATACTCAGTGATAAGATTAAAGGAAAGAGTTCGAAGTGTGAATGGCAGTGAATAACGTACTCCGAGAGAAGGAAAAGAGTCCCTTTTAACAAAAGAGAAAAAGACATCCTGGGGGACAGATGGGATGCAACATGGTTCGACGGACTCAGCCCCGATTGAAAAGTTGTTCTCGGATTTCGGAACGCCGAAGAAAGAAAGAAAAAAGAAACTAGGATGGGGTAATTTCAAGGATAGCGAACAGAAGAAACGAAGTAGAAAAATGGGAATGAAAGGAAGAAAAGAAAAGGAAAATGTGAGGGAGTTAACGAGGAAATGTGTGAAACTCGAAGGTCCTTAATTGTCAAAAAGGAATCGTAGAGTTTTTGAAAGAAGCCCAAGAAGATAAAATACCTTAAGAATGTAGCTAAGAACCCTCTGAAGTTGTCAATATTAAAGAACTAACCGACTTCTCAGAGAAAACAAATGAAAGTGGTATAAACATGTTGTGTTCTTGTGCTGTGTTTTAGCTAAAATAATATAATCACATCGATACTTTACTGCTTTGTTAGCTTTCGTCATCAGAGCTAATATACTGTAGTGATATTGTAGTAGTATTACGAGTATTACGTACTTATTAGAAAGACATTTACATTGGACCTTTGAGTCATGAACACAATGTTCGCGATCCGAAATTATTTTTCTCATTGGAATTAATTCAAGGATTAGGAATTAGGATACATTTGTGGCCATGTTAGCCCATCACGTATGACGGATGAGGAAGGGAAGGAAGCAGCCTGGGATCTGTGCCATTCCGGTATTTACCCGGTGTGAATAAGAAAAACCCAGATAAACCTCACTTAAGATGACTGGTCTGAAGAAGCTTTTACATTTTGTCCCGATCGAGAATCGAACCCGGGACCGCTCGTATTAAAGACGAGAGCGTTAGCGACTACGTTGCGCGGGGATATGAAATTAATTTAAATACAACTAATCAGTTCTATCCTTAAAAACACTGTATAATTAGTATTATGTTTTAAAGTGATTTTCTGTTAAGATCATGAAGAACATAGAATGAAAACAAAATTAACCTTAATAACCGATAACGAGGGCTAAAATAACATAAAAAATGTTTAAAAAGGAACAAGAAGTAGTTTTTCAATATAACACTCTGATGAATAATGTTAACAGTAAACACGCAGAAACACTACTGAGAACGTGGGATTATTAGTATAGGTGTTTGCGTGTGTGTTCGAATCCCCGAAATGAAATGAAAAATGAAATATTTCAGTTTAAAGTCCAACGATAATGCCCATTAGGCTAAGGGAGACGATGATTAAGGCAAATGAATAATAATGGAAAAATTGATGGGTTGAGAAAGTTGAAGATAACGGGAGTATCCCGAGAATACCCACGGACACAATATTGTCCACAACAAACGTATTTTTTAGGGGACCTTGATCAATTGAGGTTTGGTTCTAATGTGCTTTTTCTCTAGCTTTTCATTCATGAAGTTCCAAAAGTTTTCAATCGGGTTCATATCAGGACTAGTGCCTGGCCACGGAAGAACACAAATTTCGTTGTCCTCGAATGATTTTGTCACAGCTTTGGCCCGGTGGCATGAAGCTCCATCATGTATAAAGATGAAATGTACGTCATCAAACCAGACTGCAGTCTGGGAAAGCAGTTCTTCTTGAAGAACTTGTAAGTATTGGTAGTTCTTCATTGTTCTCTCTACTATATACAGTCTTCCAGGCCCGAAGACAGAGATCACACCCCAGACCATGACTCAAGTAGGATGCTTCAGGGTATTCCTCCCAGGTCAACGTCACACATACAAAGAACATTCATCAGACACAAAGATACATGATTCATCACTGAAACACACTATTCTCCAATCATCAGCAGTCCAATGTTCTAGGCCTCGTGCCCATTCCAGGCGCTTCTTTGCTATGATTGGAGTAGACTCTAATTTTTGTTTTCTTTCTTGACCGTGTGCTTTTATTTCCCTCGGCACAAAGAATCCTTCTAACGGTTTCGGACCGAATGTCTGCGCCATACTCAGCCATTTTTATGCTTAAGTTTATTAGAAGTTATACTTCTGTTTCCAAGAACCAATCTTTCTAGTTTTCTGTTACCTCTTAGCGATAGCTTTGGTTTTCGCCCACACTTCCCAACCCTACTTTGGCTCTTGCTAATTTCAACAGAGACTCTACTCACAGATTTTTGTTCTATCCCAATTCTACTAGCAATGTATTGCCGTGTATATCATATTTCCACCAGAAGTGTTTTGCTAACTTCCATTTTACGCGGAGAAAGGTCTTTTGCTTTTCCCATTATGCTGTAATTACAGGACTTCACAGAATAAAAGATTGATATACGAAACACGTCACGATCACTGTAAACTGGCCCATTCGAACTGTTGAACGCTTTGAATGCCGGTAACTTCTTACGACAACAACCACAACACTTCAGGCTGTAACTTGTTGATAGGAACCACAATAGCTATCTACAATAGCTCTACCACAATAGCTCTACCACTTTCAGAATCCCCCCATCTCACTAATACCATCTGATGTTCAACGGTGTTATCACCACTTCAAGTGTACACTAAGCAAATGAATGATCCTATATTGGTGGTTTAGCCATTAAATTAAATGTTCTAGAACTCTGAAATTAGAACTTCATCAATTTTGCACTTTTCGAGCGTGAGTCTCGTATATGTAGGCCTGTATATATATATATATATATATATATATATATATATATATATATATATATATATATATATATATATATATATATATATATATAAAATATAGATAGATAGATAGATATAGATATCTTATGCTATTATTTGCAATTCTATGTAACATAAATACCCAGGTTCAACTACAGGTGAACCACAATAACACAGCCAGAGAAACATTAGAAGAACAAAGAAATACTATTCCGTAGTCAATCAGAGTATAAACCGCAAATGTTTTTACTCGTTTAAGAAGGGTGAAACTGAAATATATTCCGTGAAATTTAAATTCAGCAGAGAAAGAAGGTAATGAAGAGAGGTTGTGGATGCTTTGCCTTCTCCTCCTTCTCTTAGCTTGTTAACATTCTGAATTCTGATTCTGTAGTTCGTTTCCTGTGCAAATGAATCATTTGATTTACCAGGCTTCTTTCTTGTTACGAAGCTTCTTTCTGCGTACTGTTAACAAAATGCAAAATCAGTACCTTCGTACTGAAACACATACAAAAAGTGTTATCTTTTAACTAAGAGCACAAACTTACTGAAACAATGGGAAAGCGAAGACAAAAATACGTGGTTGGATCAATTTAACATAATGATCTGTAATGTGCATTGCGTGTAATGGCATTTCAGAACTCATGTTCCTCTGATGTATTACAAGTAATGTGTGCGTCATTGTTAGGAGTAGGTGTAACGAATAACAAGAGACACAATCTGATAGTTTACAGAGTATTTGTAAGGATTTCGCTTTCGCCAATACACTTCCTACAGTACCTGATAATTATTCGTTTATATACCTACACTACTTAACTCATAAATGCATGTTTAATTTGTTTTCTACTCTACTATATATTTTTGTTCTTATTTTGTAACCCTGGTATCACTTTT
Source organism: Thermobia domestica (assembly GCF_964235325.1). NCBI lineage: Eukaryota > Metazoa > Arthropoda > Insecta > Zygentoma > Lepismatidae > Thermobia > Thermobia domestica. Next base: position 151,050,843 of record NC_137462.1, on the reverse strand, counting down.
TACTTCTTTTTTTTTTAAATAAGTCATTATATTGGTTAGATTTCAGTGTAGTCGCGTGACTACCTATCTTCTCTTGTAAACATAATTAAGTAAATATATTAAGTAAATACTTTGCTAATTTCTAGTATTATAGTCTATATATCTGAAATTTTATCTAGCGTTAAAACTTCTCCTTCACTGGGAACTCTTTTCGCTTTGCATGAGCATTGTAACGACCCAAGCCTTTTAACTTATGGGTTAGACTTCTACATTTGCTCCAGTTTGTCAGTGCTACAAAATCTGATTCTTGTGTGCTCATGCAACGCAACAGAAATCAGCCTGACTCTGTAATGTATTAGTAGGTGTGTGCGACATCTGACCTACACTACCCTAAAAATCGCGTTTTTTCCAGGGCCTCCCGATAGCAAGGACTCAATTTTCCAGTGTCGCGCGATACGTGATGAGCCACGTACCATCCAACCATGGAAAATCTAACACCCCGAAAACTCGTTCTCTTTTATGACCACTTTTTAAGGGTTCACTCGTTCCCTTTTACGACACCATTTTAGGGGTGTATTCGTTCTTTTATAAACCCCTATATAACATAGCAGAAATTAAACAGAGACTACAAACGCATATTTAAGCAGCACTTCTAAGTAACCTAGCAAAGACTACTAGAATAATAGGGGTGTATTCGTTCTCTTTTATGACTACTTTTTTCAACCCCTATTTTAACATAGCAGAAATTACTTAATACAATGAACATATAATCGAATCAGAAATTATACACAGACTACGAACACATAGCAGAGCTAATAAAAGACTAATGATCACATTTTCCAACCCTATTTAACATAGCAGAAATTACATAAGACTATGAACACGTAGCAGAACTAATAAATGAGTATGACATATTTTTCCACCCTATTTTATCATAGCAAAAATTACATAAGACTATGAGCACAGCAACCACGAACGCATATTTTAGCAGTCCTATACTAACATAGCAAAGACTAATGGGGGTGTACTCGTTCCCTTTTATGAGCACATTTTCCAACCCCTAACCAACATAGCAGAGATTACATAAGACTATTAACATATATTACAACCCCCTATTTAACACAGCAGAGAAAGAACCAATAGCAGGGGTGTACTCGTTCTCTTGTTCAACCCCTATTTTAACATAGCAAAATTACTCAAGACTACGAACACATAGCAGAGCTAATAAAAGAGTATGGCACATTTTTAACCTTGTCTAACATAGCAAAGGCTACTAACATAATAGGGGTGTACTCGTTCCCTTTTATCAACCCCTATGTAACATAGCAGAAATTACTTAAGGCAATGAACACATAATCCAATCAGAAATTACACAGAGACTACGAACACCTATATTCGCAACCCTCTATGTATAAAAGAGTATGGTGTTCCAAAGGTGTTACGTATTGGAGCCCATAACTTAGTTGTACAGGAAAAATTGGGAGAATGTCGGATTTCCACCAAAAATCCCTCTCTGGAGTGGCCCTGGTTAAAAGCATACAATCCAAATGTATCTAAAAATAAAATGCATAATAAATGTGTGTGCCATATATAAAGTCAGGTCATAAGTTCGGTTTTGTATGTACACTCATGTCCAAAATTATTGTCGCATGTCTATAAATATGTTTTTCTAGTAATATAATTTGGTAACGAATCCGCATGGTATTTCTTATAATATTAGTATGTGTATAATCGACAAAGACATGTATATGGCAAATTTCGTGTCCAAAGAGCAGTAAAGAACAACAATAAAACGAAAATAAAACTTTCTTGTTCATTTAGCAACACTTTGTTTTACTCTTTCTCATTTTCGCATTTATAATTCTTTTCCTTTGAAATTTTACACAAATATACATTTTCCGATTATACACATAGCATCAGTATTAAAAATACCCTGCAAAATCATTATCGAATTATATTCTTACAAGAAGACAGTTATAGATATGCGACAATCATTTTGGACATGAGTGTACAGAGCATATTGGTATACAACATTTTCCCTCATACATATTCCGTCTATCAAAGTATTTTTCGAGATAAATTTGGATTGTGTGCTTTTACCCAGAGCCACTCCAGAGGGGATCAAAGTTGGCGGGAGGGATTTTCGGAGGGAACTTTCCCGACATTCTCCCAATTTTTCCTGTACAAGTATGTTATGGGCCCCAATACATAACACCTTTGGAAAACTTGTTTCATGCTGAATGAACTATAAACCATGACTTTCCAATGAACAGTGTTGATGCAATAGCTATTTCATTGCGAGTCTACGATTTTCTTTATACTAACAGGGTTAATGGGCCTCAAGGACTTCATGGCACCAATTTTTTGTGTATAAACTTATCTTTGTTATGTTTATTGAATGGGCTAAGTTTGATTCGGATACCCGGATGACACGTTCATATCCGTACCTTATTAGTTTGACAAGTGTGGCTGTTTGCAATTTGTTGAAATGGGAACGGATCATCCTCAGTAGAAATATTCTGAGATGTTAATTCATGAAGAACTTTACGGATTCTCCTCATGATCCTACTTAACGAAGAAAATTTTCTCTCTTCTCCATGGGTGGTTTATTGACAATCACGACATCTTCAAGAACGTCGTTACCTATTAAAACTTAAATAAAATTATACACAGTATACACCGAAGTTACACAGACTCTTCAATCTTATCTAACTTTATTTCAGTTTAGCAATATAAAATAAAGAATTTTGAATGTTCAATATTCTTTGTTCAGTAAGTTGTACCTTACACTATATTTAAATTGTTGATTGCAGTGTGTACTCGTCAAAGTACGCAAATACTAAAGTGAAAATAGTAAATATTGACAACCCAGCCACTCAGTGCCTAGTTGGGGATGCAAAGTTGAGTGCAACTGGATGCCTTCCACTCACCATCTAGAATGAGTGGGATAAAATTTGATAATCATTTGCGAGAGGTTTCTTATTGGGGATTAAATCAAATAAAGATGCGTCCACTTCATTAATTTGATATCACTGTATTTCTCTGAATTATGAGTTTACTGTAAGATTTCATAAAGCATGTAATGACGGATATTAAGAACAATTTGCCAGACGGGTATAGAAACGGTCAAGTATTGAGCCTTTGAGCCCTGAGTCGGTGCAACACATACCTGGATAATCTGATGTAGTTCCCACGATGCTCTGGCGTCGAACTTAGCTCCTCTATGCTGAATCTCCTTACTGCTGAATTACGAGGACGAGCATTGAGGTATGACTCCTCTCAATTGCTTCTCTCGGCGTGATGTTCTACGTTGTTAGAATGATGTTGTATACGAAGTATTTCCCTTCGCTGTCATCTGGCTGACTGGCGACTATAAACTTGGTTCTCCAAAAACTCGAACCAAAGACTGATCACTAAGACTTGCTCTCTAGAACTTGATCGACTGCACTCCCAGGACTTGATCCTGAACCTCTCTCATCCTCTGGTTTTGTTGAGCTTCGTCCAACCTCCGTCGTCTGCTTGTCGTCTGCTTGCGGCACGTGCGACACCGTTTTCACATGGAGAGACAAATTCCTTCCATGTGTCAAGACTCAAAACTGCAACCCTCGACACACTTTGATTTCCCGATTCTAAGCAATTTCCGCATATCCGTAATTTCGTGAAATTCGTGAAATCTTACAGATTCACTTTGTACAATGTATAGAATCTGGCTAATGCGAAGATAGGCGCATTGTCTACATTTCCTTCCTACATTGCCAGACTCTTACCGAAGACATTCTTATTCACATTTATTTACAACAAACTGCTGACACAGACATTAGCAACATTGTGCAGCTTGCATTATAATCTCATACACAACATTTAATTACCTTAACCTTAATAAATGATTTTTATGACGTAAACATTAAAACAGAATCAAAAATATACAAAATAATTTACTCGAAAAACGAGTGCTGCTACATGGCCCCCCTTAAAATCTTGGTTGCTTCGCAAACCAAAGTAGACCTCGTAAGAGGGCGATTTTCCATAAACACCCTGTACATCATATAAACTGAATCAGTATTGAAAGTTAAATATAAATTTGAAATTAAATAAAATATGTATACTTGTGCAAAATAGTTATATAAACAATAATTAATATTCCTTCACCTAAACTATTAAAATATATATATATTTGAACCTTTAATCATTTACTTAATTCCTATAATTATAAAATACAAAACTTCAAAATGTAATCTGGCAAAGTATATGCTCACGACATCTAGTGAGTTTTCGATGAAATACTTGCTCATCACATTTGCCCAAGAGTGGTTGTGCATAATTATATGTGCTCATTTACAAGTACTCTTGGTTAATTCTCTCTTCGCAACAGCGCTTTTAGAGTTTCATGTTACAAAAATTTCCACTACTCTGTCTGTCCATACGTGCCAACCAATGAATTTATTGGCCGTATCAGTACTGGTTCATCATCATTTATTTCCACTGCTATTAGATTGGAAATCTAAAAACAAAAACTTGTAACATAGTGTTAAAACATAGTAGGTTAATATTTTTACGTAGCACTAAAAAAAACTGAAAATATAATTGTTTTATTTTCATCAAAATTTTAATCACTGATATTTTAGAGTGGACGGAAATAAAATCTTGCCGCAGGGCGTTGGATATGCTGCTGAAAGTTCCAGCTTGGTAACTGCAAGATCATCATTTTTCGACCAAGGTTAACTTGACTTCCTTTCCTGCCCTTCTGTTTGCGCGTCACTCTTGTACGGATAACACTGGATGTTAATATTCACTACCAATTATTTCGTTATTTGTTTTAAAACACTGTATTTTATAATACAACTACATCGCACTATGTATCGGAATTTTCTTATCCGTGCCGAATGTTTATTGGATTCACCAAAATTGTTCCAATTCTTGACCTCTATTTGTGGGATTTCATGCGGGATCTCGTGCACTTCACTAGTGTTACCAATACTCAAAGCTCATGCTACTACTCAACCTTACTTTACTCAATCTGGCTGTTCCGTTTGTGATCAAAATATTTAAAATGTGATAAAATATTAAAAAGTGATAAAATATTTGAAAGTGATAAAATATTACTGGTTAATACGTGATATATACTTAAATGGATATAATTACTTTATGGACACTACAAAGGATTACATTATGGACTAATCACAGGATTAATCATCTATATGGGTAAGTATAAAAAATAAAATTTACACGCGAATATATATTTATTTAAATACTATGTATATTTACTTGTTCTTAACCTACAATTATTATTACTCCTATCACTTGTTAACTGCATACAAAAATTGATTGCGATTCAGGGAAAATAATGGATTTTACATTTCCTTAAAATCCTGAAGGCCTTGGTTGTTAAATACGGCTGCCTGTCTAGCCGTATCATCCCAATCAAAATTTGGCTACAGCTAGCACATTTATTACTACCTATCTATATGGTTTTATAAAAATCTGACGAGGTTTTTTTTCTTTTAAAAACAAAATTTCAAAAACTTGATTCTTCTTCATACTTCAATTTAATAAGACTATCGTGACGTGATTTTTCTTTCTTTTTTTTTCAAATTGTAGACGTGACTATTCATTTTACTAGATTATAACAATAGACTTCTTATTTATTATATTATATTTATTATTTATTTATTTTCTTCCCTAATTACATCTAGGGTTCATTTCACTATTAATTACTATATTATTACTCTCTATACTTATTATTATATTAAAATATTAAATTATTATATTATTTAAATAATGCCGACAGGGCCTATAGCTTGTGAGAAGGAATTCCTCGAAGTGAGTTCAAAACTGCTTCATATGTCCAACTCAAATACGTACTAAATCTTTTCAGGGCTTCTCTTGTGCAGGAAAAACGTCTGCATATCCCCGATAATATTTCTCTTTTTCTCTCTATACTCATGCGCTTTATTCATATATCATATTCATCTACTTATATTCTTAGAGTACTCTTAGCGCTTAACATATGCATAAATATTCTTCTTCTATAAATATTCAACGATGCATGCTTAATTCTCTGTAAATTCACTATTTACTATTATTCTTATTCTTATCTATTTATTTATCCTTATTTATTATTATTTCATTCTTCTTCTCTATATCCACCTTTATTATTAATTAAGTCTACGTTATAAATCTACAGTTATTTCTTTACGTCTAACGTCTTTAATTGTTTACTTTTCTAGAATCTATTCTCTACTAAAATTTCTTTCTTCTCACTACTCACATTCCTAGAAACCAACTCTTTTCCTCTTTCTTTCTGACTAACACAAATGAAAAAGATTAAACTAGACAAATCTCTACGCTATCACTACAAGAATATCGCTATATTCTGCTTTTCTATTTTTAGATGCACACCTTACATCTATTACCATTCTGACTATCCTACCTATTCTCTAGGATATCGAACTAATTACTTCCTAATTTATTACTATCTTAATTTTTAACTTACGCTAAGGGACTGGCTAAAAACGAAGGAACTCTCCACAAAAAAAAATTTGCACTGCTTTACGCGTGATGTACGAGTCAACTCCTGTGTCTCTTTTCAACAATCACGGAAGACTTATGTGGCTCAATAAATAAAATATTCTCATCGAAGTTTGGTAATCGCCCAATTCAACTCGAAGAGAATGGGATTTCCTTCCTGATTAGAGTTTCCCCTAATGAAAGGTTTTGCCTAATTATCAGGGTTTCTTAATTTTAACTTATGTCTATATTAAATCTACTTCAATTGCATCATTCATTTTTTTTTTCATTCTTGCCTTTTCTTACATCTAAATTCCTAATACAAGACTAATAACAAAATCATTCATATTTCATTTTCTTTCTTTTGCTTTTCTTTTCTCCATAGTCTTTCCTACTTTTACTCTACTTATTACGTCACTACATTAAAATTATATGCCATAAAGACATAATTCACTAAAAACCAATTGATAGTCAGATTTTTATTTTTCTATTACTACTAATAATACTACTATAAATTTCCATATATACTTATTTCCTCTATTACTAAACTAAACTAAATCATTAACCTAACTAAATACTTAAAACATTGACAATTACTAATATATCTCTCTATATGATTAATAATAATATATTCTATACGCTTTTTATTTTACGTCTTCCTAGTCTTTAACTAAACTAACATTACACAAAATAATAATAACTAACCATATTTCTAATATTACCCTATATATATTCCTATTTATAACTAAATATTGATATTAAATTCTACATTACTATGTACATTAGATTATTACTATTGTCAATATCAATAAACTCTCGTATTCACGTCATATTCTAGTACGATAACCACGGTGTTCTTTGCTGAAAAAATGTAGCAAAGGCTACCAAATCTAATGCTGACTTATCACTGGAAATAACAAACTTCGTTTGCTTTTCTAGTTGTGCAAGAGTTGCAACAAAATCAGATACCTTGATTGCCTGAGTGCATTCAAACTTATGTCTAAAACGTTGTAACCATTCATTTACTCGTTCTTGGGTAGCACCTGAACTAAACAATGCACAAACCTTGTATTTTAACTGTTCATTCTTAATAGCAAAAAAGATAGATTCACGCACTATCGTGTTTGTTTCGGCAATGCCCGTTATCACAGACATGAAATGCCGTCTGAAACCTAAGTCTACTAATTCATCCACACTAAAGTTTTTCTCATAAAACTCAATGAAATAGTAATGTTTATACTTCCTCCCAAGTACATTATCTCTAAATATCATTTCCTTGTCCTCATTGTATGTTGGATTGAATTCCACAAAGTGTTTCAAAACACCCAAGTCCAGATAATAGTATCTTGACTTTGTAAACATTGTCGCCGTTTTCCCATTATCTTTTAATACGGGATAATGCACCCTGTGATTGTTTTTCAATCACAACATTTTAAGTTCTTATTGCTATTACCTTCTAAGTAAATACTGACTTGATCTATTTTAAATCTAATATAGGTTATATTTAAGTTATAGCAAACTAACTGCTTTGTTTTTATTATTCTTTCTGCTCTCCCTCCAACCTTGAATCGGAGCAAAGAAACTAGAGCAGACACTGACATACACTGAACGTCCGTGCGCCGTCGTACCTGATCGGCAACACTCGTCACTAATCGCTTGCGCGACAATCCACGTTCGCTCTGCAGATCCTGTCTGAATCCTGCATCTCGCTCTATGCATTCAGAACGTAGCTACAAAATTATTTCACTACTTTTCCTTTTTCTTATTATTATTGCTCTAAAATTGTAATGAATTATCACTAAATATGTTAATATTATATACTTGAATATTGTAAAACATGTCACCATAAAATTACTGCGTTCTTTTGTACGTTATTAGTTATTCTATTTAAAATACCACTAAAACACATTACTGTAATACAGTCGAGAATCGAACTCGGGACTGTTATGAGTTACGTACTCCTTACTATCACACTTGCTTGAAGAGAGGGTGGGATGGGTGGGTTTCATTTACTAATAAAATAACATAACTACTAATGTAACGTACTTCTACCAAACCAGCATGTCCAACATGCTCTGAATTACTACGGGAATCGTACCTTGATCTTAAAGATCTTAAATCCAGCGTCTCAAACATGAACGGGAGGGCAGGGAGGGACTCTAATTATGTCTACTGGGATCGATACAATTGCTTAAGCAAACCAGCATCTTCAACATGACAACCCAGCCACTCAGTGCCTAGTTGGGGATGCAAAATTGAGTGCAACTGGATGCCTTCCACTCACCATCTAGAATGAGTGGGATAAAATTTGATAATCATTTGCGAGAGGTTTCTTATTGGGGATTAAATCAAATAAAGATGCGTCCACTTCATTAATTTGATATCACTGTATTTCTCTGAATTATGAGTTTACTGTAAGATTTCATAAAGCATGTAATGACGGATATTAAGAACAATTTGCCAGACGGGTATAGAAACGGTCAAGTATTGAGCCTTTGAGCCCTGAGTCGGTGCAACACATACCTGGATAATCTGATGTAGTTCCCACGATGCTCTGGCGTCGAACTTAGCTCCTCTATGCTGAATCTCCTTACTGCTGAATTACGAGGACGAGCATTGAGGTATGACTCCTCTCAATTGCTTCTCTCGGCGTGATGTTCTACGTTGTTAGAATGATGTTGTATACGAAGTATTTCCCTTCGCTGTCATCTGGCTGACTGGCGACTATAAACTTGGTTCTCCAAAAACTCGAACCAAAGACTGATCACTAAGACTTGCTCTCTAGAACTTGATCGACTGCACTCCCAGGACTTGATCCTGAACCTCTCTCATCCTCTGGTTTTGTTGAGCTTCGTCCAACCTCCGTCGTCTGCTTGTCGTCTGCTTGCGGCACGTGCGACACCGTTTTCACATGGAGAGACAAATTCCTTCCATGTGTCAAGACTCAAAACTGCAACCCTCGACACACTTTGATTTCCCGATTCTAAGCAATTTCCGCATATCCGTAATTTCGTGAAATTCGTGAAATCTTACAGATTCACTTTGTACAATGTATAGAATCTGGCTAATGCGAAGATAGACGCATTGTCTACATTTCCTTCCTACATTGCCAGACTCTTACCGAAGACATTCTTATTCACATTTATTTACAACAAACTGCTGACACAGACATTAGCAACATTGTGCAGCTTGCATTATAATCTCATACACAACATTTAATTACCTTAACCTTAATAAATGATTTTTATGACGTAAACATTAAAACAGAATCAAAAATATACAAAATAATTTACTCGAAAAACGAGTGCTGCTACAATATGTATGTAAACATATAGTGATCCTTGTGTACTTTTCTAGAGTTATATTTAGAAAAAGTCTTCAGGGTTAAATAAAGCGTTTTAAATGCTAAACACTGCTGCTTACTTGACTGTTCCTTCGGAATTCCATAATTTCAAAAAATTGGTGCTGATCCTGGGGGCCTTACCACCCCTGAAGTTTACTTGTGTCTCATACAGTATTTGTATTAAAATCCTAATTATGTCGTTAAATGATGTTTGATAAATCTGAATGCCCTCCCTAAAAGTTATATGGAAATCAGCGTCACTAGTTACAAAGGTTAATTTGGGATGGTTATTATTCTCAAATTAATAATTATTAACTAGAAAGACTGTTAAGCATTTTGGTCCTTAAGAGGGTTGAAAAGGAGATATACTGCTAGAAATAAAACTACAGATTGTCTCAATTACGTGCTTGCTACTAGTCTTATTACAGGAAGTTGATTGGTTTATATCCGATCCATTTGGCAACGCTGCTGCAACCTTTGTAGTTGCACCACTACCATGAAACCGGCATCGTTATCAGTGTGGTGTCTTATCTTGTAGGCACTGGACTGTTGTGTTGATAGTAGAAAAATGCCGCCGAAAGCAACTTGTTATTGAGAAAAGTACATAAGTACATTATGTCTCTCTCTCTCTCTCTCTCTCCTTCGCACTTTTTTTTCATAGTGAAACAGTGTCGGAAAAAGTATTTGAAAATCGAAGTGACCAAAGATCGATTGACGCCATGAAAAGGGCGATGGTTTAAACATTGGGATGGCGCCATACCAATTTATCGAAGAAGGATACTATGTTTTTATAGGTGTCTTGCTATAGGCATACAGCGTTGTATTATGTTTATAATTATATATTGATTTTAATTATAACATAAGAGTTAATTTTGTAAAAAAAAAAAAAAAAAAAAAAAAAAAAAAAAAAGATATTGAAACAAAAGTGCTGTTTTAGTTTAATGTTTCATCACAGAAGACAGCTGCGACGCCCTGGCAATGTACTAGTTAGCCAATTTTACCCGGTCTTCAAAATTACATTGCCTACAAAGATTCACAAGATATTTATTCATTTTGTTTGTGCTCAATTTATTCACTTTTATTTTTATTTAATTTATCTTTTGGAAAGAGGGCTTACAAGGCATTTGGCCTGCACAGGACCAATCATCTGGGAGTGCTCGCAGCTAAAATATCGTGGCCAGGCAACAGAAACCTGGACCATGCAGGAACACTCACTAATAAAAAGAGCCCTTTCGACGCTTAGAAGAATTCAAGATTTTGCTCTTGGTATAGGGAAACAATTATTACTATTGATATTTTTTTTGTATCATGTTATCTTTCAAAATCTATTGTGAATTTTAAATGAGTTTTAATATTTCCAAGGATTGAATTCTTTAGTAGCAGGAGAAAAGTAAAAACTTAAATTAATACGTACTTTCCTGACTTGGATATTGGTTACGTCTCTTTGTATAGAACAAAATTCGGTAGTGAAGCATGAGTAGAGAGTATAATATTACTTTCATATGTACTTCTTTACACATCATGTCGCCCATATAAACTTGTTCGATTTAACACGTATCTTTTCATGTCACACTAACGAATTTTATTTGAAAATATTCCAGATTTATCGAAGTAGTTAGTTTTAGATAGTTTCTCTCCAAAATACAACGCTTGTGCACATTAAAATATTTTCTGTTTTGATTTATTACTTATACATTTTGCACAGTATATTTCTAAAAGTTTTTTTTTCTTTATAGGTAAATTTTCTGAGTACATCGAGACAACTATACTTTACCGAATCTCTAACTGAAAGTAACAAATACGTAAATAGTACATTCTTATAGTAGTACTTTATTTTATTGAAATTATTAATAATAAACTTGCGTTACTATTTTTGGCATTTATTCCGTTAAGCCACACCAGCTTTTCAATATGTAAATAATTACCGGTACTTATGAATGGGTTCGGAAGGGCTAGATTTGATTTTGTTTCTTTCACTTAGTACATAGGTTTGACCCGGCGGGGCTTATTGGCACTTAACCCATATTTTTCGCTGAAGTATTTCTCTAGTTTTCCATAGTATTTCCATAGTAGTGCATAGTTTTCTCTAAGGAAATTGCAGAAAACGTATTACTTATTTATTTTTGTCTCACGTTCATTACGTATCTAGTTATTAGACTAAATCCGTAGGAACTAATTGTAGTGCGAGAATACAACTATAATAGATAATGTGTGGCAGTAGTAACGCCATTGTGGAGTTGATCAAATTATTTATCCACTAAATGAAATAGTTCAGTCTGGAAAGTAAGGAAAAATAATATGAATTTTTAATCTAATACTACCATAGTGACATAATTATACAGTACAATCATAAATATAACATAAGGTATATGCATAGCGGATAGAATAATGTGTGTTCTCACTGTGTAAGTTCAAATGGTCGACACTATGCGGCGCTAGTGTAGATAGCTCTCTCAAAAGTATGCAACCTTCCCGCCGTATCCGGATTTACAACACGGCACAGAACACGATTTCATTGTTTACTACTTTTCTTCTTGAAAAAGCATAAAATATTCTTGCTCATGCACTGTCACACAAATAACAACTTAACTACCTTATAAGATAACTAACAGGGGCCGCTATGGCTCAGTGGCAGAGCGTTCACCTCTGGTGCTTGGAGTCTCGGGTTCGATCCCAGCCCCCGCCAAGTGAACTTTGTGGTGGACAAACACCAGTGTGCGTGGGTTTCCTCGGGGTTCTCTCGTTTCCTCCCACTTTCTTCATTCCACCATTTCATTAATCTCTCATCATCATCGTCTCCTTTAGCCTAACCGGCATAACCGTGGGACGTAAAACTCAAAGATTTTATTTCATTTGTAAGATAACTAACAACACGCGAAATCACTTAATAATGAAATTACTTCGAAATATGTCACCACTATTGCTTACAGCCCGCACGGAAAACTTATCTGAACCTACAGTGGTGCCATAGTTTTTCAAGACTGCCTCAGTGGTAAAGGAATAGCAATGATAACACATCTTATTCTATCCGCTATGGTATATATGTAATTCAAAGTGCATTTCTGGCCTCTCAACGCCTTCTTTAGAGGACCAGGAATATGAAAGACCAAGGTCGTAGGTTCTGTGATATGATATGTCTCAATTGTATCTTTGGATCAAGTCCTGACGTTCCCTGCAACTTGTGGACGCGCATTGTCATGCAACACAATTACCCAAGTAGTCAATTAACTAGGCCTTTTATTTTTAATGGATGTGCAAAGATGGACCAAAGTTGCACAACAGTGCTCGGCTCATGAATGGCTTATCCTCGAGCATGATTGGTCCGTGGCATCAAAGAAAGAAGATTGTAACGATGACTTTTTCTGCAGATGTTGTGACTTGAATTTCTTGAGGGATGTGGATGAGAAGTTTCTATCCCATAACAAAAGATTTTGAATTTGGTTTGAAATATTGGCACCAGGATTATCCGCAGCAACAGTATGAAAAAAGGTCATTCATTTTTTTTTCAACTTGCGCAACACATTGAAGGGAATACGCCATACCTTCCAACTTTTGTTCCTTCGTGAATACCTTGGGAATTCATTGCGCGCGCACTTTGCGATACTCTGGATATTTCACAATCTTCTGAACAGTTCTGTAGCTCGCATTGAATTACTACTCTATGAATAGAATCCTCAGGCGTCTATTCGCAGTAATAGCTTCAGACAAATTTGCATAATTTTTAACAACGAGGACTTGGCCAAAAGAGAAATAACCACTTCTTTTTCCACGTGCTTTCCGAAACATTCTTGACCAATCGACTATTGTTGTTTTGGGTACGCGTGTGTTGTCATACACGTCCTTAATCTATCACACTTCAGATGCTTGACATCTTTCAAAAGTGAGGAACTGTATAACAGCACGCTGATCTTGTTTGGATGGGTTGAGGATGCAGAATGTCATCTTTCCCGGTTAGTCCTCCGACAAAAACCATATAACCATTATTTATACTTTATATGAACAAGGACATGTCACGATATACCAATACTACTACTAAGGATACCAAGAAAGTTCTGTTGCTTTTTATGGAGGTATGTTGGTTTCACTGGCCCTCACACTGTGAGTTCAATGCGAATGGAGATAAGGCGAATGTCAATTGTTGATGTGGATATATCCAACATAATACCTGGTTGTGACAGTTCAGTTACACCGTGAACTTACGTAAGGGCAGAGTGAACATAGGAACTTCCACAGAGCGTCATAAGGGCGTGTTTGCTGTATGAGTTCAAACTGGGTTCAAACGCCACTGCAGCGGGGCGGAAGATATCCCAGGCTTTTGGTGAGGGTGTCGTGACAACGCAGACAGTGCAGTAGTGGTTAACAAGTTTAAGGACGTTGACGAAACACTCGAAGACGCACCACGTGCCGGAAGAACACCATATGTACAAAATGAAGATCTTTAGGCAGCAATTGAGGCGAACAGTGGCCAGACATTTAAAGAACTGGGACTACAATTCAGTGTGAGTGGAGAAACCATTCCGCAGCACCTCCAACTTGGGAAGCACTACAAGTTGGATCGATGTGTCCCACACGATTTGACTCCGGACCAGAAGGCAACATGAACAGACACCTATGTTTCTTTGCTGTCTCGTCTGAGGAAGGAGCCATTTCTGGACAGGGTGTTCACATGTGATGAGAAATAGGTCCTGTACGAAGCTCCATGACGCCGGCATCATTGGTTAGCATTCCACGAACCGGTTCCAAAACAGCCGAAACCAGCACTGCACCAGAAAAAGGTCCTCCTGTGTATTTGGTGGACTGCTCGCAGCATCGTGCATCGGGACCTGCTACCAGCTGGTCAAAGCATCAATGTAACTGTGTACTGTCAGCAGTTAAGCCATGTTTTTAAAAAACTCAGAACTCTGAATCGAAAAGGGATCCTCCTGTGACAGGACAACGCTAAGCCCCACGTGGCTAGGATGACCCAGGATACTATTCTCCGCCTTGGATGGAAAACACTATTGCATCCGCCATACTTCCCGGACGTTGCACTGTCCCGTTATCACCTGTTCCATTCATTTTACAATCACGTTAGAGGACGCCAGTTCAAATCCCTAGTAGACGTGCAAAATGCACTTGATACCTTCTTGCCTTCACGACCCACCAGGTTCTACCGCGATGAAATCCATGAGCTTCCAGAACGTTGGCAGAAACTGTAGGGCTTTATACTCCAGTATGTTGGAGTTTGAAATTAAATAACCTTACTGAATTTATTGATATAGCAGAAACCCTTAAGAGGTTACTGGTAGCAATTCAAAAGGGAATTTTTGTGCTTTTCTTCCTTATGGAACATCGAAGTTATGAAGGATGGAACCGGACCTACTATTAATGTTTTTTGAACCACGACCAGCGGTTGAATTCGATGCATTTCTCGCATGAACTGATTATCATGAATATCAACCTCACAATATAGTCCTTATCCACCACTTTATCTCGCCTCCAAGAGAGCTGGATTACAGGACTAATAGCAGTAGGGATGGCCAAAATTTTCCTAAACCCGGATTTCGGAAAATTTATTTTCAGGAATCGGAAAGTTTACTTTTCGAATTTCGGAAAAATCCGGAATTTAGAAACTTTTGATTTCAGAAAAGTTCCGGAATTCGGAAAAATCTGGAATTTCCGAATTGTTCCGAAATCAGAATTTTCTAAATTCCTATTTTTTTTTCCGAATTCCGGAATTGGCCATTCCTAATTAGCAGTGAGCAATTCAGGAGGAGGAAATCCGTCTGTAAGGTCACTAGCAAGCAAATGGATTTAAAAAGAATGAAATATGGCTAAAATACTTACGATCTAATATTAAATTTATATATGATCAAATTATAGACAAAGATGTATATATATTCATTCAGCCGCTGCCTTGAGTATTCAAAACCGGCAAAGAATCATCGTTGCGAATGACTTCTCCTTTTGGTTGTTTATTTCAGGGGCGTCATTTAGGAGGGGCAGGAGGAGGCAATTCCCCCCTCCCCGGAGTTTGAAGAATACATATACTTTAATCGATTGGCTACTAATATACTAGTACAAAACGTGAAAGTCCTATGTCGGTGGTGCTCTTGCCCCTCTCAAACGAAGTCTCAAATGACGCCACTGGTTCATTTCACAATTTTGAAGAAGGAAAGGGAAGGGGAAAAGGCCGTGATACCAAAACAAGGAATTGGACAACGAAACAAAAGATCGACAAAATACAAAAACGAACAACAAAAAGATCGAAAGAGAGAAATTTTCTCTTATTCATGTTACATATAATTTAAAACCTGAGTAGACTAAACCCAGGCTTAGTTTGAGTTTACAATGGCCTCCTGTTATGGCCATATTCCACACTTACTTATTAGATAAAATACTGGAGTTTTGAGGTATCAGGATGGAAAACGTCCGAAAAAAATTACAAATACTAGTATTATGTATTATTTTTTCTACTATTACGTGTATTAGTCGCACCTAAGGCCCTGTTCGTTTGTCTCTTGTATCGGAGAGAGAGAGAGAGAGAGAGAGAAAGAGAGACAAAGACAGAGGTTCTGAGAACTCACCTTTGAGAAACACGCGGAGACCTCTTTCCCTTCAACATTCGCTGTTGATTAATGACTCATCCCTCGTGACCTGCCTCGACCTGACCTGTCTAGAGCCACCATCTATCAGACACCTTGTTAGTGGCGAAGTGGAAGTACCACAAGGGAATCGGTCCTCCATGAAAAAGTACAGGAAAAAAAAAGTGAAGCTGTATATCACTTTCTCCTCGTATTGTTAGTAGTATTTGACATTTCGCTTTTCCAAATATCACGCCAGAAGAAAAAGTTTTTTTTTTTTTTTTAATCGACAGTTTTGAATGTTTTTCGCAGTTGATAAATAGAAGTTCAACTGAGTATATCGTTTAAGAGAAATGTATAGGATGTCATTCAAGTCGAATGTCTGATTATATGGTTATCTTGTAAACTAATTTTGTTAACATTCTGATTGTGTAAACTAATTTTGTTACAATCCTGATTGACTTTGCGATTGACTTTTTTTTTTTTTTTTTTCGCAAACTCAAAAGCCAAGCAAGCACCTAGTTTATGTTGATTCCATGCGGTTTGCAA
Organism: Thermobia domestica; assembly: GCF_964235325.1. Lineage (NCBI taxonomy): Eukaryota > Metazoa > Arthropoda > Insecta > Zygentoma > Lepismatidae > Thermobia > Thermobia domestica. The sequence continues at coordinate 151,033,902 of NC_137462.1, read as the reverse complement.
TCATTTGAGATTGCGACCAACGTCATTTTATCTTCGTGTAGCGACCAACTTTGATTGAGAGGTTAATGAAACTTATGAGCCACGGAAAGAAATGTTCAAATTTTGCGTTCAACCAGTGACAACCACTTCTTTGAACGAAATGATTGAAAAGGAGAAATGACAGTTGATGATAATCTGAAATTAAAAACTACTATATTTTTTTTCAAGGTTTACTTGTTTTAGTAATCTTTAGGATTTAGATTTCTGGGCTTTCGGCATCTATGGTCAGTTAGCCGTCACGTTTGAGAGATGACGTCGCTTGGCGAACACACTATCCGGGGAAAGGGAAGGAATAAATGATTGGGGAAGGAAGGAAGCGGTCTGGGACCTATATGTTACGTACCACCCTGGCGTTTGCCTGGTGTGAATGAGAAAAACCCAGGAAAACCTCATTTAGGATGGCTGGCCTGAAAAAGCTTTTTACACTTTTTCGACCGATTGCTCCCACCAGGAATCAAACCCGGAACCGCTAGCACCAAAAACGAGAGCGTTAGCGACTACGCTACGCGGAGCCACTGTTAGTAAACTTGTTCCACTTGTTGACATGTCACTTACGAATACATTTTATATGCGTTAGGCCTAAATTTAATTAAAGTTATCATTATCGTTAGTATTGCGACAGGTCATTGACCGCAAAATGAAAAGTTTTCATAACAATGAACCTTAGTTAAATTCTTCGTTGGGATCAGTGGAGGCTTTGAGGGAAGTCACACGGGTAGAAACTAAACTTTTAGCGCTACAAGCTAAGGTACGAAACCTCGCCTTATTCTTATTTACTACTTTCTGAAGGTGTATGGAGTTTCCTTCCCTCAAGAACCGCCACTGATTTGAATATTTCCCTTTAATATTGTCCATCGATTGGTTTTATATTCCCCATACCTTCTATTACGTCTTAGAGAACAGTTTCATAAAGTTATATATGATATTTCTGAAAAAAAGAAATCAATGTACTTGTACTCTCCTTCTTTTGAGGAACTACTGCCATTACAAATAACTAGGATGACTGGTGAAACCGTATCTCAGTTTATTAGTCTGCTACACTTTTCTACGTACATTATCAAGATATATATATCTTTATAATAATCCAGATTCTTATTAACTATCAATGTATCATATGTTGTATGACAATTTCTCTTCCAACTACGGAGTTATTATACAGCTTTCGTACATTAACTTACAAACCGTTAACCAACTCTATCGTACAATATAAGTAACTTGTTCTTTCCAACCGTGCATGTATGCATTTTCATAGTATCCTTTCTTTATCCATGTCAAAATAGCATCAACTTTCTATTCCATCAAATTCAAGCTCTTTTATTTTATTTTATTTGTCTCTTCTACTTACGTCCAATATTGCCTTTCCCTCCCCTGCTGTTTCTAAAACCTCTTCACTGATGTCCCATTCTTTAAAAGTTAACCCTGTAAGGAGAGATGTAGCATATAAACACAGCCGTTCGTTCCGTTCAGGACGGGTATGATATATAAACACATCTGGACGAAGAGGATGGGTGTGGTTTATACATGTAATTATCATTTACGTTTGTCAATAAGTCGTTCTATGTGTTTCAGTATAATAAAGAAACACATTCCGTTTGAAAATGGCTTATTTATATTTATTTATTTATTTATTTATTTATTTATTGCTTCTCTGAAGAAAAAATATCGTCGCAAGTAGTAGCCGTTCCTACTACTCCCCATCCCGACACAACAAGTAGCCGTCCCTAAAGAGCTCATTTACTTAATTCTTTCGCACATGTATATTTTGAAAATTTCTAGCTTTCTTTTCGAAATACCGGCGTTTGTTCTCCACAGGAACCATATCATAAGTATTTTCCGAAACCCTCAAAAAGTTTCTTCTTTTGCTATATCTATCGTGTGTTTGATTAACAATACATTTCAAATTTGTACTATTACTAACAAATTTGTAATAGGAGTATCTAAGATACTGAAAATTATTAGCTATTTGTTATCGTTTTTCCCTTAAACATTTTTAGTTGCCATAGTTCCTTTTATTCCAATTATAATCATATTTTATATTTGTATTAGATTATTTTGTTTGATTGTTTGTTCATTTGTTTTAGTTAAACCTTGCATTTTACGCACAGCCGTACTAAATACACCAAAAATGTTCTTCTCTTTAGTGTTTTGTATAAAAGCATTGTTTTTCTTTCTTTCTTTTCTTTAAAAGTTTCATTTTGTTCTAATTACCTAACTTCTTTATTTTCTGTTACTGAGAGTTAAGTTACGTAAGTGTTTACCTCTACTGCCTTTGCCTAGAAGGCGAAATCAAAAGATGCAAAATGTTTCAATCAAGACGTATTGCAAAAACGAAGATGTTTATCAGAAACGGGTGAACTGTGTTCCATATTTGCCCCTCAATTAATACCATCTTCCAACTCAATTCTGCCCCTTCCCCCTTCAGAATCTAAGATGGAGGAAACTCAGATAGAAATGAAATTTTGCTGAAAGCAGAAACACGAATAATAATAACAATAATAATAATATCAACATTAACGTGATTACCATGAACAAGAAACGCTAACTAACAAGCAAGAGAGATACTCCATAGAATTTAATATCATTTTGAAATCTAATACGCTTATTGCAATGTAATGAAATTGAATCCCTCTTACAACAGGCTATATTTATTGTATTTTTGTGTGTTATATATTAGAATAAAAGTTCAACTCCTTCACTGACAAAAGTTACGAAACAAAATTACGTAATATTGACGTTCAAATGTTCTCTTTTTTTTAAGCCTTTGTTAACGTGATATTCTATCTAAATATGATATCATTATTTTGTAATAACACAGATAAAGAAGCATGATTCACACACACATTTAATTTTATTCCTAGAAAGCTGTTAACAAACGTAGGTTCTCAGTACTCTGTTTGCAGGATGACTTCAAGATTCATACGAAATAATTTGTGCAAGCGGTTTATTATAGTAATTAACTTAGATTTGCTTCTCAGTAACAAGGATAATTTAATTTTCTCTTCGTTTGATTTACGGTCAGAAAAGATAATTGAAACCTTCAGTAAGCCTTTAAAAAAAAAAGAAAAAAAAAGACAATGACTCATATTTCACAATTTCCAGCATCTTCTGTAAAATGTTAGAATTCTGAATAAAATACTTTGTCCTTATGTAACAGCCGATGTTGAATGATACTCATGCCGATTTCTGGACCTTCATTTTTCATTAAAAATCGCCTTTTGAAGCTTTCATTGTTATTGATCTTCACTTGAACAGAAAGATCTCCTTCTTGCCACACTTAATTTGAGATACAAGTCTTTGAATCTTTCTGACATGTTGGCCTAGCTTATAAACTTAAATCTTTTGTTTTACCCGTTAGTCGGTTGGGTCGGAGATTAGCGTTCCTTTCAGCTATATGAGACGTGGACTTAACAGCTTAACGTGAATCACATGAGATTCTGCCGGAAATCTAACCTAGATCTCCGGCACTATCTTGTTTTACGGGTTGCTTACATGCGGTTAAAGTAAAATTCCTTACTTTATTTTACTTTTTTTTTAATTTTTAGGTCAATGCAACTCAGTCGCTTTCCTTTCGCTTTTGTGCCGGTGTATCTGAACATTTTTATTTTCATTACTCTATATATTTTATTCGTATGACACAACCGAATGATCGTTTATGTACTACGCTTTGAAAATGGCTCGACTTACCTCGAGATTGGATCAGCAATCGATCAAATTAATCTGATCATTCAATTTGTCCTTCATATCCTCATCAGTTGAGTCTGACGTAAAAATTTACTTTAAATCTAATAAATTTAACCAAGATTCAAATATTTCAGTTTAACGTTCCACGAGTTTGTAATTTAGGCTAAGGAAAACTAAAGACAAATGAGTGATGATGAAAGAATTGGTATAATGAGAATATGGGAGGAAACGAGAGTACCCAAACAAAAAACCAGGAACACGATGTTATTCACCACAGGCATAATTGACTGGGGATCGAACCAGGGACCCCACATACCAGAGGTAAGCGCTCCACCACTGAGCTACGGTGCTCCGCCTAAACTGAGATTCAGATGACTATTTGACTTGTAGATTTGATTTTGAGCTTACGTTCCTTGTAGCAGCGAAGCTATACGAGATGTGGACCTACAGCTTAGCGTGGAATCTGAACCACATGAATTTGACTTGTAGAAATACAAATTTGTTCCACCTGCAATCCTATACATCTCTCTCTCTCTCTCTCTCTCTCTCTCATTTTTAGACTCACCAGCTATTCTTGATTAAACTCTGGTGAAATGCATACAAGTAGAAGGCACTAGTAGCGTCGCAAGTAATTAAATGGTGATTTGAAGTAAGTGCATACAACCTGTATACGTTATAACTCTCGGTTTAGAAATTGTCTGCTGTAACTCAAAGTTTTTCTTACTCATACAATACGTTTATACTTAATTATTATAATTTGATATTTCTCTGCTAACTGTATTGTTAGCATATATGCCTTCGGCGCTGGAGATCCGGGTTCATTTCTTGGTATTATCTAACATCTCTCTCCACGTTAAGCTCTTAGTTCATACCCTATATATATATATTCTCGGTGCTGCTGGTTGGTGAGTTATTTACCATAGAAACCAGTCGCTATACCCAAGGACTTTTCCTATCTGTCATGCACAAATTATACACAGTATGCAAGTTATTCATTGTAGCTTTGGAAAATTCAAGATTACTAATAAAACTCCAACTGACCAAAGCAGTATATATATCTTAAGATTATGTTACATAACCGAAACTGTAAAACAAATATATAATATTAAAATATATATACTGCTTTGGTCAGTTGGAGTTTTATTAGTTATATACGAGTTAGTTATATACGAGAACTCGTACAATATGTTGCATTTTACCTTATTTTACTGTCGCTTAGTAACTTAATGTAAGGGGGACGTGGTGGCTCAGTGGCAGAGCATTCACCTCTGGAGCATGGGGTCCTTAGTTCGATCCCAGCTCGCGTCAAGTCAACCTTGAGTTTTACAAACACTGTGTGCATTGGTTTGCTCGGGGTTCTCCCGTTTCCTTCAACTTTTCTCATTCCACCATTTCATTCGTTTCTCATCATCACCATCTCCTTTAGCCAACCAACATAATCGTGGGACGTAACCTTAAAGATTTCATTTCATTTTTCATTTACTTAATGTTATTTTAAGTGATGCGGAAAATGAACATTATGTTAGTGTAGTTTGGAGAGTAAAAATGTAATTTACTCAACTAGATTCACATTTCAAGAAACTACGCTGACAAAAGGTCAGAAAAATGAGAACACAGTAACGGAATAAATAAACAAATAAACAGGAATATTTCATATTTTTTTATTATTTTTTTCTATCTAAACCATCTTGATGAATGCAAAAAGCATTGTCAGTCTTACGTTCCTCCTCCTCCTTCTTCTTTTTTTTTTTTTTAAAAAAGCACATTTGGGTGTCAAATCTTTTCAAAAGAATGCAAACATAAATAAATAAACTAAAATACAAGAAAAGTAAAAAAAAAAAAGTTAAGATGAGCAGACAGAATGTCATTACAACGAAACTTTGTTTTCACTTTCTTTAAGAATCCTAAGGAAGAAGTGGGATTTTGGAGGGAGATGATGTAAGTGAAAATGATAAGAAAGAATAAAAAAAGGAAGAACGAAGATCGAAGAAGAAGTAAACGGAAGAATGAATGAAACGAAGACGAGATGAGAGGAATAATACAGAATAGTATGTGTGCAGGGTGTGGAAGAATCATTAACTGTAAGTGTTTTCATCAGAGAGAGAGAGAGGGAGAAGGAACGAAAGAACTAAAAAGCAAAGAAAGGAAGAGAAAAGGTGGAGGAAGGGAGAGAAGGGAGGAAAGCGAGAGATGCTGTGTCAAGAGGTAAGAAGGAAGGAAGTTGTTTTGAAAGTTAAATGAGGGATATTTCGCCTATTTTTATCGTGTTTCCCCTCTGGAACTGCAACATAGAGATAAATAATAAAGCAGTTTCAAAAAAAGGGGATATTTTATTTTCTAAAGACGAAGAAAGATAGAGAGAGAGAGAGAGATATGATGATGATGACTCGACTACTGGAAATTGAGAAGTGAAAAACGTAAGTGGGATGGTAATTAACAATTGCCGCATAGCTTCTACTTCCTTGATTTACATAAGATTACAGTTAAAAAATCATTTTCACTTACATTTTGGTGCTATACCTCAACTTCAAGTTGCACGACTTGAAATTATTACCAGTTTAAATTACAGTACTATAGACATGAGTTACACGGGATATTAAATATGATGTTTGCAATATGTTTTATTACAGTAAATAGACTCCTCTTCACTCGACATGAAAACAATTTATTTTGTGGTTCACCAAAGATATTTCTAGTTATCGAGTTACAATTTATTGACCGTACAAATAAGATTACTTAACTTTTGAAGAATAGTTACGTTTAGTTGGTGGTGCTAAATAATTTCTCATTCTTCTTGCTGGTCTGGTAACTAGCGCGCGCGCTACTGATACACCGGGTCCCGGGTTTGATTCCCAGTAGGAAAGTCTTGAGATTTTGACGCATAGTGAGGGTTCGGATTCCACCTTAAATTGTGGATCAACATGTCATATAGCCTTGCTGCTGAAAAGAATTCCAAACTAATTACTGCGGAATTTTATCTTATGAATTGGCTTTGCTTTACAGTGAGCATATGTTAGTAAAAGCTGGTTAAGATGGACTGAATAAAGGGTGATAGCTTCCCTGTATTTTTCTTGCGCGAAGTTGGGAATCTGGATGATGTTTTTAATGGTGAAGCTTAGCATCCCTGTACGACACCAATGTTGTATGATACGTCAACCTACAATTAAGTTTGAATCGTAATCACCATAGTGCCTTCAAATATCATGATTCCCTTACCGGGAATAAATCTCAGAAGCCTGTGCATCAAAGGCTTCCACGCTAACCGGTAGATCAGCGGGGAGAGAGGAAATCTGAATGATCTAGATCTGTGATGGCCAAATTCGATTCGATTCATGAATAAGTTTCATCAGCCCGTGATATGAATTGTGTAGCTGATCTTCATAAAAGTCGTCTCTATTCAGATATATTATCTGTAAAAAAAATTCCCTTAACTTTTTGATTACCAAGCATATTCTGCGAGGTGACGTCGACGGTATCGGGTCGATTGTTAGAAAAACACATAGGCCTAATTTATAGAGTTATTTTCAAATGTTCGTAGCTCAGATTCTAATTAACCCAGTCATATGAGAAAAGATGCAAGTGTTCGTAGCTTAGATTCTAATTGATCGAGTTGTATGAGACAAGATGCAGTTTTTCGTAGCTCACGTTCTAATTGGGCTAATCATATGAAATAAGATGCAGGTATTCGTAGCTCAGGTTCTAATTCTCATAGTCATATGAAACGAGAAGCAGGTGTTCGTAGCTCAAATTCTAATTGGCCAAGTCATATGAAACAAAAGCATGTGTTCGTAGCTCAGGTTCTGATTGGCCCAGTCATATGAAACAAGAAGCAGGTGTTCATAGCTGATGTTCTAATTGGCACACTCATATGAAACAAGTAGGAATACTAAGAATAGAGCAAAAACTCAGAAAATGTATTATTTACACTCATTTAGCTTACCGTTGTCTTAAGAGCAGGACAAGGAAAGTGGAAAATGACCCCCCAGGCAGGGTTCTTATTTTGTCGTGACTGCAGTGGATTATTAATTGGCCATCACTGATCCAGATAAAAACATGATCGTAACAGCTTCAACGTTATCTCTTTCCTCCTTTCCTTTTTTACAATGACATTAAATAATGTTTAGAACATCCTATTAATGATTTCAAAGACAACGTAATCGTTAGGCCAGACATTTCCAAATGAATACTCTGTGACGTCACAGTTTACTTTTCACCTTTTTAAAGGGTCGCAGTGGCTCAGTGGTAGAACGCTCAGCTCTAATGCATGGGGTCCTTGGTTCGATCCCAGCTCGCGTCAAATGAGCTTTGTGGTGAACAAACATCTTGTACGTGGGTTTTCTCGGTTTTTTTCCGCTTCCTCCCACTTTCTTTATTCCACCATTTCATTCATCTCTCATCATTACCGTCTCCTTTAGCCTAGCCGGCATAACCGTGGGGCGCAAAACTTAGATTTCATTTCCTCACCTTCTTAGCGAGAGAAGGAACTGGCTGAAAGACAGTGGTGACAGGAAAACTAGAACAGGTAACGTAATCGACAGTTTTACAGTCACACTACTCGTAGATTCATGACCACACGTTCACTGCCAACATTAGTTCTCCTACGTCACCCCTACCCTCCTTTCCTCTGGTGTTTGTCTATACTTTTCTCAGATTTTGTAAAACTGTTCTTCTGCGCCATATAACTTCCAGTTGGAAATCGCTGTATTGGACTGTGGAATTTTTGATTCCAAAAATTAAATTTGAAGTCCTGCAGATGCTAATAAAAAAGTTACTTAAAAATCCGTCAAATACGCTATGATATACAACGTGTTTCGAAACAATACCTACAGCGTCTAGGAGGGAATTCCTGACATCAAGATAAGCAAAACGGCCATATAGATCTATGGAGATGAGTGCTTAGTTTCACATGGCTATAATGGCTGCCCAAAATCATTGCAATACACGTTATTTCGAATACGAGAAACCGAGGAGTAACGATCTGTATCAACGTAAAGAAAGTCACACATATATCATCCAAAATGCATATTTCAGCAATGTGTAAGGTGTTTTCAAGGGATTTCTTATGAGGCAAAAGTTTTCAGACATGCTTTTAACAGAATCCTCAGGTGTGCTCTGACTTAAAGCTGTCTTCCAAAGTAGGCAAAATGAAGCCTTGACAACATGGAATGCAGTAGTGGGAAATGGAAGTGTTGGGGAACACGAACTTCACGGTTTCTAATGTTCGAAATAACTTCTACTGCGATGTATTGTTTCACAATATATTTCACATTTTTTGACACGTATAGAAACGAGAAATAATACATTGCAGCACGTATTATCCCGACTGGCGTTTCCTAACACTTCCGACTTCCCATTGATGTATTTCATATTCACTACTGTCAAGGCTTCCTTTCGTCTACTTTCGACCCTCCTTTTAAGTCAGAGAGTACCTGAGAGTTCTGTTGGGAGCAAGTATGGGAAGTTTGTCCCGTAAGGAATCTCTCGAAAACATATTGCTGAAATATTCATTTTTGGATAGCATATGTGTGACTTTCCTTACGCTGATATGGACCGCTGCTCCACAATGTCTCGTTTTCGAATTAATGCGTGTTGCAAAATAGTTCTTCCATGCTTTTGGGAAGCCTTAGTTCTGAAACTAAGTACTCCACCCCCCATAGGTCCGTGTGATTATTTTCTTATCTTGGTGTCGGAAATAATCTCCCAAACGTTGTCGGCGTTGTCTTGAAACATCTTTTGGAAATAGTAGACGGAACGACAGTGTGTTGAACGGGAATTCCCATTGTGACTAAAGATAAGATTACCATCAGCAATGGCATCTTTGGCGTGGACAACCCGGAGTCGATTCCTTGAGGGAGCTCATGTGGTTCGGATTCCCTATTGAGATGTAGACCCATGTCTCATTCTCGTTGCTGAAAGGGCCACTAAATTCAACTATCAAAATTGAAAGAGACGCTAAACTCGAATTAATCCAATTCAAACCATCAAAATTGTCATATGAAGGGTTGAAGGACCAATAGGTGGAGCGGATAAGCACCGTTGAATCATATTCATAAAAGTGAACGTTAATTACTAAGTACTTCTACTTCAGTAGCTCTAGATTATTGTCTGTAGGAAGATTAATGCAAACGAAAGTGTTTTAAGTCTTTTCTGTAAACTTATAAGCACGGTTGTCTACGGAACAAGCTGTTTTGTCTCGGAAAAGTGTCCTGAGAGTGATGTCCCGTCTCGGAAAAGTGTTTGTTTCGATTTGTCCGTCTCATTTCATGGGCAGCATTACACAACATCATATATGTACTTTTCTGCGGATGAAAGTATAAAATTTACGGAAGAATGATGGGTGCTCAAGTTTTTGTCCTGTTTTTTTTAAACAGCTTTATTTCGTGTGTCTCACATCATTATTTAGACTATATGTAACCACTCAAAATTGATTTATGACAGGATATACAAATGAATATTTGTATAATTACACCACAATACTCGGTTAGCGCTTTCCAATTATGTTATGCATAAATTTGGAATTCTGATAGGATGACTCTTTCGGTCCATCTGTCTTGTCTGTTAACGGTATCAAAGCAAAAACGATAAAATAGGGAGAATTTTAAAAAAAGATTCAGCGTTACAAAAGTAGATTTTACGTCCGCCTTTATTCTTCTATTACTTTGAGATCCTTATAGTTTGAACTTTATCATACTTTCGTAATGTGATACGAAACTTCCTTGTTTGTACAGCCTTGTTCAAAAAATCTTGACCACTCGCCTTGCTTTAGAAGGCTATAATTTGACAACTGAATCTAATCAGTTGTAATTAAAATTTAAATTGGCTAAAAAAGAAGCCCACATTTGTTTAATACCAACCGTAGGCATGAATGCAAGGTTTTTGAAAGAGAGGTAGGTGGGCAGTTTTTTTCTTCAACACTGTGCCTGCAAAATCTTTAATTACTGGTTTTCAATCTGTTCATTCATTCCGGCCCTCGAAGTTATATATACCACTGTGAACCACTCTAGATTTGTGAAATGAGACAGCTTAGACCTCACTGTCGTGCAGAACATTCAGGCAAGACAAGATAGTAATGGTCACAAGTTGTTCTAAAATAATATTTTCTGATTACACAATTCTTGTTCATCACACTTATTTGGTCCGTTTTAAATATAAAATAATAGCAAATACTACCGTAAGTATGTTTCAGAAATGGAATCCTCCCGGGTTCGATTTCCGGCGGGAGCTCAAGTGGTTCGGATTCAACATTAAGCTGTGGATCCACGTCTCATACAGCCTCGCTGCTAAAAGGAACGCTTAATTTCAACTCAACCAAGTGGAATCCTAATGGTTCTTAAGTGAGTAATGTGCCTCCTCTCTATTGGGCGCGTGGTTCCGAGTTAGATCTCCAGTGGTAGTTTACCTAAATCGTAACATGACCTTGTTATCTTCCATCCCTCTCAACCCCAATACTCACCTCCGCTCTTTCAAAATTTAATAAATAAAAATGCTTACGTTCTTCTTTCCGTTGAAGTCTCATCGTCGACGAGACATTGCCCGCCTACTTTTCTTCGGGACACACCTCACCGCTTCCATTGAACCCTTATCTCAAACGGGACATCTCTTACTATTGTTCTTTTCGACACTCCTCGCCGCTTCATTGAACCTTTATCTCAAACGGAACATCTCTTACTAATGTTCTTTTGGACATACCTCGCTGCTTCCATTAAACCCTATCTCAAACGGGACATTTCTTACTATTGTTCTTTTGGACACTCCTCGCCGCTTCAATTATACTCGCATCGCTGATGGGATACTATAATACTTGTTTTAAACACTTCTTGATGACGAAACCTAAGTGATGCTTTGGATAGGACTTGGCACTGTCTCATAGAGCCTCCGTGCTGAAAACAAATTTTACGGTCACGAGTAAATGGAATTCTCCATTTTGAATATTAGTTATACTATTAGATTCAATGAATTCTAATACTTGACCATCTTTTGAAGGTCCATATTCTAACCCATAGGTATAAATAGGATTTAAAAACATATAGTGAAAAAGTTTATTTCGGAACAGAAGAAGCATATCAAATTGTGTGACTCAATATTGTATAAGTATAAATAGTGTTATATACTGTTCAATTTTTAAATCTTATTCATTATGGTTTCAATGAAGTACAAAGCTATTTACCCAAAATTTCCAAATATTAAGTGAAAATTTCAATAATTTGAATGTGATTACATTACTTAAATGCTATTAACTGTAGTATACCCCAATTATTATGAGAAGTAATATATATATATATATATATATATATATATATATATATATATATATATATATATATATATATATATATATATATATATGGAATGAAAACTGACTTTACTGAAATCTAATTTTATAACGAACACTATGAAATAGTTAAAAAGAACGGCCCACAACTGTAATGTAAAACTGTGTCGTTCCTACTCTCTGGTTTATTTTCCTGCTTAATTAAAGTTAATTAAAATGCACTGTGTGATCTGCGCTTTCGTCATAACGAGACATTATTAAAAGTCTTGATACTACTGTATGATAATCAGAGAATTTACTTCAAATGTATATAGCCTTTTACTATGTTAATTAACCAATAATCTACAGAATCATACAGGCCCCACGTTCACCTTCATAGTCTTTGGGGAGACATTTCAACCTCTTTTACCGTAGGCACACCTTGAACTTAACCCGTGCGAGGCTACGATATTTCATTTCTTCATTACTGGAGTTACGACAAGTATTGGTGTTTCTGGGCTGAAATGGAAGCAATATTTGCGCCACAGCTGACGAAATTTTACATGCAAATGGACTCCTGTACATTGAGGCTACAAGGGGAGAGGGGAGAGGGGAGAGGGATAAGAGGGAAATTCTGATTCAAAGTCAAGGGTTGTACCGAGGATAGTAGAATATAATGTGACCAAAAGAGTTCTAATAAGAATTTCTCAAGATTTTAAAAGAGTAGGATGGAGAGAAACTTTACAATGTATTTGCATATCTCACTGTTAGGAGCTCATCGTTGCCAACTTCATAATACAGAAACTAGATGTTGTTGGATTTGTTTTCAGCCTCGTGTAAAAATAAAGCATATTTTTTTTCTACTTTTTAGAATTAGGGTTTCCAGACATTCTCTATTGCCCGGACATTTCCTCTTTTGGGGGCCTTAAAAATGTCCAGGTGTTTTTTCGTCTTTTTTTTCTAAACGAAAATGAGTAAATGTTCTCTTTTTGGTGAGTAGTACTTCAAGATTTATAATATTATAGCCTATTCGTTAATGTTAATAGTGTTGTAATGTTCAGTTTCCAGGGAAATACAACACGCCCAACTGTGAGAGCAAAGAAAAGAAGATATTTCCGTATTCGGTGTTGTAAAAGTGTATAAATTAAATTTTCTCGGTTCTCCAGCAATACTTTAGTGAAATCTAAAAACTGTCTTTTTTATTTATTTTTTTTTAAAAAAAACCGTGGTAGCTCTAGTTTTAATAGATGAATCAAATAATTTCGTCATTTCCGATGACAACAAGGTGCTAGATTACAAAAGTTGCAAATACAGTTCTAAACAGCATGGCCGATGGTAAATAAACCATAGTTCTGTATATACTAATTCTCTTTTTTTCCCCTGCAAGAACTTTTTTCTGCATTTCTTATATCTGATTTATTTTCCGAAGTTTCTTGTCTCGGGAATTAACACAAGAAATACAACTCTCTCTTAATACAATTCTCTCTTTCATTTCAATGTCTATAAGTTAATGTAATCTACAACTATCTTAAGTTTCAAACTTATTGCATTTCTTTGGAAATCACCGGAAATAACTGCTGCCGAAAGTAGTTCAGGAACTATGCGTTGCTTTTACATCCATTGGGTCCGGTTCGCATCCGATCCAAGCGTTACACTTCTTTGTGTTCTTTTCCCTAAATAGGTTAGTGATTAAAAAAAAAAAAAAATCAGAAGTTTTGATTACAGTTCCACATTTTTTCCTACAAAGGCTCTATATAAAAGATAACCCTGGTTCGGTAAATATTTTACCACTATCGTTTACGGCGTTTTCTCATTCGTCTGAAACAGCAGTGGTGGCGGATCCAACTCAACTTTTGCGCCTATGACTTCATTGTCCACCATACCATAGGAGAATTAAAAACATTGTTTGGTTTTGTGTTCTTTTGAAGTTTCCCTGTCGTGGCCTTTGCCCTTAATAATTTTCTACCCGTAACTATTCACCTAAAACCGTGAGGCATAGTCTAAAGTTGAAGAAATCCTTGGCTTTATCTGAATCGAAAGAGAAACTACAATTCTAATCATGGTGAAAAGTTTTTTGAACTTACTGTCTTTTAATGTTTAACTGAAAAAAGCGATATTCCATAATCGAGAAATAATAGTGCATTTAATATATTTTAGATAGTTGTATATTTTAGACACTACATTTGAAGTGAGGCAAAAAAAAGTCTTTATCACTTCTGTTTTAATACGTACATAATTCATTCCGTGTTGTTTTTGTGGCATCCGTGCCTACTTTATTAATTAATTTTCAAGATGAACATAATTTACGGTGTTTCCAAATATCTGAATATTGTCAAAATACGAGATATTAGAAAAGTAACGAGACTGATTTTCTTGTAAGGACTAATTGTATTATTTTTATAAATCAAAGTTATCCCCTTCAAAATAGTCCCGTTGGGGAACTTCGCAGCGATGGAGGTGTTGTTTCCATTTCTCACAGAGTGTTGGAAGGCTTCTACTGGAATGCCTTTCAGATCGTCAGTTATGCTCTTCTGGATATTATCGAAACTATCAAAATGACACCCTTTTAAGTGATTTTTGAGCAAGTAGAATACAACGAAGTTACAGGGACTGAAATCCGGCGAATAGAGGGCAGCTGCTAATAAGAGGAATGTTTGTTTGCTCAGTCGTGAGGTTCTTTGCAATCATTTTGCTACAAATTTTTCTCGTGTTCAAATCTTGTGTTAAAATTCGATGAATGGTAAACATATTACAAAGTAGCTAACTCATTACTAATAATTCTCACCATCAATCGTTAATCTGACCTCACAAGAGATTGCACCCTTTTCACATTATCACCCGTTTCTGAAGTTAAAGATCTTCCCACGAGATTCGTCTTCCACTTACTTTCAGCCTTCTAAGAAAAAAAAAAGAAAAAAGAAAGATTTGCGTCATCTGAATACTTGCGCAAGAGACTGACAACGTTCTCTATAAGTTCAGCAGCGTCATTTCAGATTTTGCTTGGGGGGGGGAAACCCCTTGATATAAGTAGAATTTCGCGTTTTTCACTCATTTACTACTACTCTATTGATAAAATCTATATAAATCTCAAACTTAGGGGGGGGGGCAAATGCCCCTCCCTGCCCCCCCTAAATGACGCCCCTGTATAAGTTCTCTGTAACTTTTCATAAGTTATAGTAGCGGATTCGCCAAACTTTACCGGTACTTAAATTTGCTGGCACAAGTTGCTCAAATTTTAATGGTTCATTTTCGTAACGCATCTTACAAACACGTCTTCACTTTAAACGCTCTCAACAATCGTGTAGCAATTGGAGCATGTTCAGATTTGTACTGAGTTAATGGCAGGCAAGGGTTAATTGTTATTCCTTTTTTTTTTTTTTTTTTTTTTTTTTTGCTCCCGTGAGTACTGAAGTTCTTTTATGATGATTTTTAGTAATATTTCAGTGTGATTCATATAAGTTTGAATGATGTTTTTGTTCTGTTTTATGCATTATCAGTGTTGCTATTGGTATTCTATATAATTTTAGTTCATGTGAAATTTGTATACACTCCAAGCCAAATCTAACAAATATTCTCTAAATTTATTTATGTCCATACACAACTGACCGAAATGGATGATTTTGTGTCAAATTGCTCACATTGCCAAGTCTCTCTAATTTGGTAATTTTCCAGTCAATATGTTACTTGCAAAGAAAGGGAAATATTATACAATATTTTAACTTTGAGTAAATATGGGAGTTAACTATTGGAAAGTTGTTAAGAAAATCAAATAAAAAAAATGTAAACGCATCTTTTAAATACTTTGGATAACCGTTCGACCAATCAGATAAGTATTTGTTGACATTTTTCAGTTTTAGCCTATGGGAAACAAGCATTTGTTGACATAATTCAGGGCGTTAGTACTAAAAGAAAAAAAATACGTAATTCTACCATAGAAATGCAACATATTAACAATTTAATTATTGTAACTGGAATAGTTTAACTTCAAATTATAACTCTGAGTCCCTATTAATAGTAAAAGATTTAAACACAGCAGGGGCGTCATTTGGGAAGGGTGGAGAATGGATGATTGTCCCCCTTGAGTTTGAGAAACACATGCTTTCTAATAAATTGCAATATTCTAATAAAAAATATGAAACTCTTTATATCGGAGGACAGTCTTAGTCCCTCCTGGCGTAATCTGAAGAAAGGTTCTAAAACGGAATGATGATTAATATTTTTAATCAAAAAGTGTATGCATTTCATTCACCCGATGATTGATTTTGTGCCCTTGAACAAGACTTGCTTTTTAGGGGACATACTTCCTGTGGGGAAAAGCCATAATATTCACCAAGATGGATTCGCTGCGAATGGGAAAAGAGGAACTAGGTCTATTTTCTTATATACTATATTATTATTTAAGCAATGACTGTCTGCTCTTTCAACAATGCTTTGTTGAAAGAACTATGGAATTCTACTTTATTGAAGGGGCAGTGGTAGCTCAGTGGTAGAGCGTTCACCTCCAGTGCTTGGGGTCCCTGGTTCGATCCCAGCTCGTGCCGTCTGGACTTCGTGGTAGACAAACATCGTGTTCGTGGGTTTCTCGGGGTTCTGCCGTTTCCTCCCACTTTCTTCATTCCACTACTTCATTCATTTCTCATCATCACCGTCTCCTTTAGCCTAATCGCCATAACCGTGGGACGTAAAACTTAAAGATTTCATTTCATTTTTTCTACTTTATTAAAATTAGTGGTTTTGGGTTCGATATTATTAGAATAATCAGGGTATTTGATTTAAAAATAAACCCGAACAGAGTATCGGATGCTATCTACAAACAAGATCATCACTTTCATTAAAATTTACAGTGGCACAGTTAATCTCTCTAAGTATTAAAAAAAAAAAAAACACCTGAAATACATGTAAAATATACCGAAAGATATTAGTCACTCAAATGCAGGGTGCCAAATCCTAAGAGGGATGAGGTGAAATTCTCCCACCTAATATTTTTGGAAGAAAATTCCCTCTCACTCACGGTGTGTGAGTAAAATAGTACTGTTGTTAGAAGATTGCAAATTAATTACAGTAATTCAAACATAGGGCTAATTAACATGTATTTATCTTGTAGCCCTATTTATCGATGAAATAGCATTTAATGGTATTTCTAACCTTACGTAGTTAAATAGTTGTGTGGATGTTCACATATTTGAACTCTTCATGCCGAAACATTCCAGTGCAGAGAGGTTTTTTTTTTCATTTTTGTCTCCCCTTTCTCCCCCACTTTGACTCTTATGATTTCGCATCCTGGTTAAACGAATTACATATCTATAAACTTTAGCTATCTATCAAAAATCTGCCAAAGAGCATTATGAGACATATTATATAAAGAAAACAAACTCTTTCATTTAGTGATTCTCCTTCTTTTTCAATGTAAGCTTGAGTACTTCTTGAGAGGGGAATATGACTTCATTATATCTCTTCTGAATGCTGCATTGCATACTCTAAAATAGATAAAGTAGATATTATTTTTATGTAGAAAATACAAAAAAAAAATCTAGTAAGATCTACTATTGATCCTTAGTCGGAGATATGGGAGAAGGAACTCTGCTATTTGCGTAGGGATACAAAGAAAATCTTAAGGAACTCCGCTAATTGAGTACAGGACAGGATAAGAGCTTAATTTCCTATTTAACTTTTGTAAAGAGAGAGAAAAAAATAGCTTTTTGCGTCAAGTAGTGTATGATGCTGTATTGAGTGGTTGTGTCATAATTTCATTATTTGACCTTCGTATATATGAAACTCTGTGATGATTAGTTGCTGAAAAGAAGTTGAGAACAGTGTCTAGCTCTGGCAAATATGTAGGGCCAGCCATTTCATTGTGTCATTCAAGGTGCAATGAAAAGTCGTATCGGCCTTGCAACTATTCTAAGGGTCTCTCTATGTGATATAAACATTAGCTGATTTTTCAAAATTGATAGAAAATAATGCGTCAAAAGAATGGATTAATATCATATAAACTATGAAGGAGGATAATACAGCTTCATCAAAATCAAGCGGAACACAATAGTCTCTTTTACCTCTTTCTCGTTCCTACGCTCCCGATCTTAGATATAGGTTCATATTAAAATATTGAAAATCTAATTTACTGTCCTACAGTTATGTTATTTAGGCTAAAGGAGACAAGTGATTAATGAAAGGGAACGACTATAGAAGAATTACTAGAATGAGAATGTGAAGGAAACGGGAGAATTCGGAGATAAGCTGTAGACACGATCTTGCCCACTATGTACTCACATGGCCTGGGATCGAAGTAGGGACTCTTCACACCAGAGGTGAGTGTTCTATCATTGAGCCACATGATATTCATAGCCTATACTCTCATGGCCAGTTTGCAAGCAGCACTTACTCTGGCTGGCGCGAGGACTCAAGGTCAACCATCTCAATGGAACACGAGCTCACTAATCTCAATGATGCGCTAGCTCAGACTCGCATTCGATCGAGCTCGGACTTACTATCTTCAATGAGACTCGTGTTAGCTCGATCTTGCGCTCATTAATCTCATTGGGGTTACACTGAGGGTTCGAGCTCGCTATTCTCAGTGAGGCTCACGGTCGCTCACTAGCTCACTCGGACTCCGGGATGTAGCTCGTTATCTACTTACGTGACTCTTGGTCACGCGGTCATGTGCTTATTTATTGAGCCCAAGGCCAACTGAGTCCGAGAATCAAGTTAGGATGTTGGAAGATTAATGTCTCTCTCTCTCTCTGCCCATTCATTATTTATTTATGTATACTCAGGTGTAAAAGTGCGGGGGACGCCGCCGTCCACTTCCAGAAAATATATGTGGCGTCCCCTCACTTTCTAAAAAAAAAAAGAAAAAAAATACAATGGGCAAAGATAGGCCCGGGGGACGGCGTGACGTCATGCGTCCCCCTACCTTTTCAGATCGACTTTTACCCCTGTGATTGATTGATTAGGTTTGAATACCGTATATATTCGAATCTAAGATGCACTTTTTCTGCCAAAATTTCAGGCATAAAATCGGGGGGGGGGGGCGTCTTGGAATCGCATGCAAAACTGCATACAAAGTGGTAGTGAAAATTTGTGTTCAGACAGTGAAAGTGCTTAAGCAGGATGTCCTCTGTTCACACTGTAAGGTTATAAGATGTACCTATGTTCTCTTTTTAATCTTGATATTTAAATGTTAGTTGAAGAAATAAACCCGTGTGATTTAATTTGTACTGTCAAATTCAGAGTTACTTCATTGAATACCCAGGATGTGTCTTAGAATTGGGTACAAGAAATTGGCAAAACTTTTGACGTTTAGAAATGGGGTTGCATCTTAGATTCGGGTATACCGGTATATGGTAACGTTTAACGTGCTTTAAAGAAAGCACTGCTACTAGATATGAACATATACTTTAATAAGGATATTGAATTAAACCACATGTTCTGTCATCTGAAATCGACGAAAATCGACAATTTGTGATTTACTTAGTCACGAAAGAACTTGCAATATCGTATTAAAAAAGACGAGAAAATGTTTTATTTTTCCTGTGAAGTAGACAAGAGTTGGAAACTGTGAGAGCACTGCGTGAGAAGTAGTTGGAGAGTTGTTATCAACAGCAGACATAACGTTTCTCTTTCTCTACGCTGTATCATTTCAAAGAGGCAAAGATGTGCTCTTAAAATTTGAAATGTTAAGTTCTCTCTACGTTTATGTGAGACAGTAATGATTCTCTTCAGAGCTCTGTTTAAGTTTTACTTTCGTATTAACACTCTTACCAAGGAACGTTTGTCTCTTGTGGCACACTTATTATTTTCATTTAGAGTTAAGCTTTCGTTTTTTCTTTTTCTTTCGTTTGTTCAGCATGTATACATAAATAATAATAATAATAATAATAATAATAATAATAATAATAATAATAATAATAATAATAATAATAATAATAATAATAATAATAATAATAATAACTCCAATTGTAGACCTAATTATTTATTAAAAACGTTATTAATATACTTAGGATTGCATATTTTTATGATATTAAATAGTTTTCTAATCTCAAAGCGGATATACAGAGTGTTTCAAACCAACACCGACAATGTTTGGGAGGTGATTCCTGACACCAAGATAAGACGAAAAGTATAGACCAACCTGGGTGCACAAATACTTCCTTTCGGAGATATAGGCTGCCGAAAACATGAGAAAATGAACTTTAAAGGTCCATAGTTCCAAAACTATGCGACCTACTGTAGTCGGGTCAAGACTTAACTTAGGAATTAGTATGTTTCCTATCCAAATTTTAGAATCCTGTGGTACTTCCGCAACAAGTTTTAGAGAGGCAGTTGGAGAGTGCTTCAAATTATATGCTCGTAGCCAAACTCCCTCTATAAAAATTGCTTCGTGAGTACCTTAGGGTTCTGAAAGATTTATTTTTGGATAGCACACATATTAGTACCTAAGTGAAGTCTTGACCCGACTACGGTAGATTCCATAGTGTTGGAACTATGGACCTTTAAAGTTTATTTTTTTCATATTTTCGGCATGAAATCACCTCCCAAACATTGTCAGTGTTATTTTGAAACACCCTGTAGATGATTGAATCAAGACTCCCACATATTACTACTACTTCTTTATTACTTTGCATGTCTTTAGCTAATGTCCCTGAGGAACAGTTTTCATTATGTAGACTTGCTTCTGGATTCATGAAAGGATCACAGGTTTCAACTATTGTAACTGTAGATTACTATAATTTCCCATTACAGTTCCTTGAAAGAAAACAATTGGAAAACTTGGCGTGCAGGGTACTTTGTTCTCTTCATCCACTTGTGGAGAACACAACTATACTCAGCGCAGTTTAAAATTAGCTGCATACTAACCACAGAACAGGAAAGCCAATTTGAGGCACAATATAGGAAGGAAACTGTCAATAATGGAACAAGGCCTCATACCCCGTATTCACCCGAGCTCGTGCTAGAGAAACGTTATGATTGAGACATATTGTCAAGTCACTCGACCACGAGCAAGACATAGAGCTCTCCAACGCTGTGATTGAGACATATGGTCAATTCACTCGACCACGAGCAAGACATAGGGCTCTCCAAGGCTGTGATTGAGACAAACGGTCAATTCACTCGACCATGGGCTAGACAAAGGCCTCTCCGACGTTATGGTTAAAATACACGGTCAATGCACTCAGGTCTGTCTCTGCATCCTCTCCTACCTCCCTTTGCCTCAGGTTGGCTGTTCTGTCCTCTGATCAATTCGAGTCTAGCCTAAATTTTGCGTCTTTCTTCCCAGTGACGTAATGGAGAGTATACGGGAGTATACGACGTATATTGTCGTAATATTTTTATAGTATAGCGTATATTCACGTAATATTTTTATAGTATAGCTTATACTTACTTTAAATTTACTGAGTACGCGGATATACAGAATTGAATATGGACTCGCTCTTGTTTGGTTTGTAATGAATATTTTTATTTATAAAAGCTAAAACGTTACCACTGATTGTAAAGAAGAATTCATGAGAGAGAGTTCCCGAACGTTAAAGTTTATACGCAATTTTCACATCTCAAAACTCGTTCTTCGGAGTTTATGGGCCTCAAGCAATACTTCGACTAATAAAGTATGTCAAGACGTTTTCGATACTGGATATTTGTGGTAGTTTTTCTGGGGCATTTTCAGCACTGTTCAAAACTCTCTTTTAGATAGGAGAAATTTGCGGCACGTAGAGCTCAGGTATGACTAAAAGATAAAGGTGTTGTCTACGTACACTCACGTCCAAAATTATTGTCGCATGTCTATAAATATGTTGTTCTAGGAATATAATTTAATAACGTATTCGCCCGGTATTTCTTATAACGTTAGTATGTGTATAATCGACAAAGACATGTATGTGGCAAATTACATGTATGTGGCAAAAGAGCAGTAAATAAGAACAATAAAACGAAAATAAAATTTTCTTGTCCATTTAGCAATATTTTATTTTACTCATTATAATTTTCGTATTAATAATTCTTTTCCTATGAAATTTACCACAAATATAAATTCCCCCGATTATACACACAGTATCAGTATTAAAAGTACCCTGCAGAATCATTATCAAATTATATTCTTACAAGAAGACAGTTATAGATATGCGACAATAATTTTGGACATGAGTGTACACACACGATCTTTTATTCAAATATGAAGGATTCACTACTAAGGTTTTTGTTTCCTGTCAGACATAGGGCCTATATTACTGGTATGAAGGAAAATGAGTCAACTTTTTTTTTTTTTTTTTTTTAAGTACACAAGTAACACATATAGAGTGAGAAAGTGTGAAAGTGAGAAATTAGTGCTAAGTCTGTAAATACGTGCTACCTGTGTCATAGTTCAATGTAATGGATGCAGTAGAGAAGTATTTGGTCATATTGTTCACAAATACAGTCGCCTATACAAGTTCAGTATGATGGCTGGATTATACTTGTTCTGAGATACCCAAAACAGTATAAGAAGAAATAGAAAGGTTTTTAAGTGACTACCGGTGGATAATTACAATACGGTGAAAGCTGTAGTTACATGTAATATTCTTTTGCACAAAGCATGCCAAGAATTGAACGTGCCGAACGAAAACTTTCATAGAAATATTCAGTGCCCACCAAAGACATTAAATAAGACTCTGTCTTTACCAATCTTTACCAACGATAGAAAGTATTTGTTGAAAGGTTACTTGTTATCCAGAAGATTTACACTACCGCTACAGGACTACGTCGTGGTGCGCAGCGGCGCAGATTTGTCTTCAATATTGGGGGAGACGGGTAAGACCGTTCCCATAATTCGTTTATTTTTTTAAGCGATGTTCAAAATATTTATGTAGTTGAAATACAATGCTGTGGAGGATCAGAGGAGCAGAGTTGTCTTCAACATTAGGAGGATGCAACAGGGCAGATTTGAGGCTTATTCTGGGGTGGGGGGACATCAATTTCATTTTACTTTCCTTTGTCGCAATCAGATACAAATCATCACATTTCTCTCCAAAACACACATTTCAAATCGGATGGTTGGGGAAACAGTCCCCCCAGTTCCAAGATTGGAGGGGACATGTCCTCCACATTCCTCCCGGGATTTGCGTCAATGATGATGACCAATTTACGAGTATAATGCACTGTGAGCCACAACAAAGAAAGAACCGTATTTGGAGTACATTTTCCATCATTTCTCCCTCTTCAGGCTACGATTCGCTGAATGTGCCTGCCATTTTTAGTGTTGCCCAGCGGCGCAATTCCGTCTTCAATATTATGGGGGGGGGGGGACAGGCACGACCGTTCCCATATTTTTTTAACCGATATTCAAAATATTTATGAAGTTGAAAAACAATGCTGTGAAGGATCTGGGGGAGCAGAGTTGTCTTCAACACTGGGAGGCTGGCAGATTTGAGGCTTATTCTAGGGGGACATCAATTTCATCTCACTTTCCTTTGTGGAAATCATCACATTTGAAATCGGATTATTGGAGGGGACATGTCTCCATCATTCCCCCCACGATTTGCACCAGTAGTGGTGCGTATACATAAACTGCAAAAAGTAATGTTAAACAGAATCAACATTCTAATAACTGCTGTATCAGAATTCGGAGCCACAGGCATCAACAGTAGCGGAAAGACTGACAAATCGGTAGATGCGTTTTGTATCTATTACTAGCTATTTTTATTATTGGAGTATTTAATGTGATTATTGTATTGTATTTATTATTAGTTAAATGTAACATTGTATGTAAATTTCATACATTGCATATTGTTTGAAAAGTCCTACTGATTATCTCTAATGTGCTTATTAAATTCTATTATAAATTATGAAAGTAAATTAATGGTGCTTGTGAATAATTGAGACTGTGACCTTTTCTCTAACTGAACGCCGGAATAAGTTCTGTCTCAAGTTGGCGAATAACACTGGAATTAAAGTCAAACACATATTTTGGTGGATAGTAATTCAGGAATCAAAGAACTCGTGCTTCATCGACAAGATCTTTTCTTTTAAGTCCAAAGTCTATTTTAATGCTGAATAACTCCGGAACCAAAGTTCTGAGCAGCACAACAATTCGTATGGTTACTAATGTCGTCAATATCTACTGCCATTCAAAGCTGGATCAAAATTGAATGAGTTCCATCAATTTCGTATTAGTGAAATTGCTTGATTTCAGTAAGGTCAAACATTTGGAAAGCAAAAGTCTGAATTCCATAACATTTCATACTAAGCTCGATAAGTACCAGGCTCCACCATACCAGCTATCGTCAATTTTGGAATGGATTTATCGGTCGCGTTTTAGTGACTTTCTTTTATTTCCCTCAGTTCAACTCAATTTTAATGAGTAATAACTCTGAAATCAAAAAGACTCTCACCATAATATTTTATATGCTTACTAAGCTTGTGGAGGTCTACAGTCATGCTAACTTTGGTCAATATCGATAGCATGTTTTACGCTGAGTTTTATAATATTCTTTCACTAAGCTAAGCTAAACCCAACTTTGATTGCCATTAACCTAAAAACCAAAAGTCTCTATACCATTATATTGTATATGTTTAATAAGTTTGTCAAGTTCTACCACCATACGAAATTGAGTTCAAATTGGATGAGATTTATAGATTGCGTACGATATAATTGATTGATTAAAAAATAAAATGAAGGACGAAAATACCTAGAAAAGTGATCGTATAATGGGTTTTGTCCTGCTTCGTCAAAGACATTTTGATTTACCAGTAGAGTCCTTACTTTCATTTCCAGTCTTCGTATAATTTCTTTATACTATTACTTAACTGAGAGAAGGGTAATTATTAACCTTGAATTGTTCTCCAAGATTTTTTCCGTAGCGAAATAGAGAGAGAGAGACAAAACAGACAGACAGAAAGTGTAATCACTCCATCTGGTAGCTTTTCTTTCAAAATTTTGCATTTCTCTACGTAGATAATATCAAAACCGCCACTTGCATTTCATTGCTAAATCCCCTTTTGATAGCATCAAGCAACCAGTGGCTTTTAACAGGGAGCAATTTTGATGCAAAGCAAATGTTATTAATGTCCAATTTTGAACGCAGGAATGAAGAAGAAAACAGCGGAACAGCCTAGAAGAGGATGCTCTTTTGTGCGTAAGGAAATGAGAATGCTGCAAAGAAAAAGACCTTAGCATCTGTTAAACAAACCACGTTTTTCTTCCCCTTTCTTTCTTTAAGGAAGCCACTGGCATGGATAATATATTATCTACTTAGAAGAGAGAAGATTATTTCTACGAGAACATAAAAGTGATGTTACAAGATAAATAATTCTCATGCATGAATTCATAAAACGAAAGAAAAAGGAAAATAATTAGAAGTGTTTTGTCCTCTGTGAAATTTCAATGTAAAGGAAACCAGTGCATAATGTAAAAATTATGGTCATGAAAATTTTCATACAAAAGCCTATGCTAAAAAAAGGAAAAAAAGAAACTTATCAATGCGAAAACGGAAAGCCATTTTGATTGTAAGTAACGGAAATACTGTATTTGTGGTTTCATTTCCAATAAGAAAACGGGCAGCCAATATGATACTAAGTAACGAAAATGTTTGTGCGTCCCTAATTCAGTGGATTAATTTGTAAAATTTTTATTTATTATTTCTTTGAAAACTACACTCGGAAAATGCTTGAATGAAAACATACATATAAGGGTTAGACAAAAAATCTAAAACGTTTGAAAAGTGTGAAAATCATACCTAGTATGGTGTGGGGCCTCCTTTTGCCTCCAAAACAGCTTGAATCCGACGAGGAATGGACATATACAGTTCCTGAATCGTGCTGTGTGTGGAATTTTGTACCATTGTTCCTCTAAAACATGCCTCAGTTCCTTAAGGGATGCTGGTGGAGGGTAATGAGACCGAACACGCCTTTCTAACCCAGACCACAATAGCTCAATGATGTTCAGATCTGCTGATTGTGGGACCCAGGGGAGGTGTGATAGCTCCTGGTCATGCTCCTCAAACCATGATTTCGCCGGTTTTGCAACGTGACAGGGTGCCAAACCATCTTGGTAGATGCCATCACCACCAGAAAACAATATTTGGGCCATGGGTAGAACCTGGTCCCCCAAAATGGCCTCATACGCCTTAGTATTCATCATTCCATGCAGGGCTATGATGGGACCTGCAGAAAACCACGATATCATTGCCCATACTGTAGCAAAACCACCCTCATACTTTACAGTTGGGAGCTGACAGTCTGTATCATAGGCCTGCGACGGTGTTCTCCATACGTAAACACAAATGGTTTTTGGAAACAAGATGAAGGTCGATTCATCGGACCATATTACGTGTCTCTACTGCTCATGAGTCCAGGCCTTGTGGTCCTTGCACCACTGGATACGCCTCTTCGCATTTACTGCTGTGAACAGGGGTTTGGTGATAGCGGCCCTGCCATGAATTTTAATTTTATGAAGTTCCCGTCGCACTGTTTTCGATGAAACCGGGTTCTGTAGGCCGGAATTGAGTTCAGACGTAATTTTCAATGCAGTGGTCTTCTTTTTAGCTGCTACAATCCGTTTTAATGCCCTCCGGTCCCTATCTGACAGGATTGTCTTTCGACCACTGTTGTGCTTTGCAGACGTCGTTTGCCCATGAATTGTGTATGCCCTCATATCATTGTACACAGTGCCTTTCGAACCCCCCACAATGTTCGCCACTGTTGCCACTGAATCTCCAACCAGATGGACACCAACAATCATGTCTCTTTGGAAGTCTGTCAGGTCGCCCATTTTACCGCACCACTTTTACACCACGACATTCATAGGTGAGCTGGTTACTGTTGACGGGAGAGGAAGGTCCTCATGACACATTGAAAAAAAACGATCGACAAGCGCAACATGTGTTGTACAGTGGAGGACCAAACTTACGTGTCCTGTATGAAGTTTTTTTTTAGATTGTTTGTCATTCCCCTGTATATATATTAACCGACTTAAAAAGAGCCCTAAAAGTAAGAAACAATTCATTACTATTATCTATAAAAAGTTTAGAAGTCTTTGTCAAGCCAAACAAATTAATACATAATATAAAACCAGTTTGGATGGTAATTTTTAAGAGGCATTAATTTGTCTGGATTGACACAGACTTTGCGGCTTGCGAAACATGCGTGGAAACCAGTGTTCGTGTTACAGAATTATACGAAACATACACATTATATTAACACAGGGATGCAAATAACCATTCGTCCGCGGCGAGTGTTTCATCGGTGCGGGCGAGTATTTAATATCATACCGAAGGTAAATAAATGATTTCTATTGTGGAATGTGGGCTAGTAGTTTTTTTCTTGGGCTAGTAAAATTTTGTTGCTTATCCAGCTCCAAAGACTGTCATCAAATCATGATAAAATGTATATGGAACTTGCAAGAAAGTATACT
Organism: Thermobia domestica; assembly: GCF_964235325.1. Lineage (NCBI taxonomy): Eukaryota > Metazoa > Arthropoda > Insecta > Zygentoma > Lepismatidae > Thermobia > Thermobia domestica. The sequence goes on along the minus strand of NC_137462.1, from coordinate 151,006,549 downwards.
CTTTGAAATTATATATATATATATACAGGGTGGGCCATTTTAATTAATCCACGGAAATATCTGAAAAATGATAAAACATAGAAGAAATGTTTCAAGTACACGTTATATATTGCTAAGGGGGAAACCCAATTCCGCCAAAAGTACCCCTCCTCGCCCCCCCTAAATGGGGGTAACGGGGGGTAACTTTGAAATGTCAAATGGGAACATGGGTCGAGTAATACCTCGTTCGAAAGGTCTTGGAAAACTAAGTGACGCTGTACCAAAAGATGTTTCATATTGTGCACCAGTTTCAAAATGGCCGCCATAATATGGTTCGGAAACTCCAGTACCCGTAGTATGAAAACCATGGAAGGTCAATGAATGGAACAAAATTGAAATACGTAAATATCATAGGACATATCAAATGATGTAATCCCTGTGATCCCAGTGGCCTCCCTAAAGGGGTCTTGTGGGCTAACTTCAAAATTTCAATGTCCGACCGGACAACGGTTCGGGCGTACGCTTGACCTACCCAATGCTGTTTGGAAGGCAGACTTCATGCATAGAGAATTGGTGCACTAAGTTAACGCGGATGGCCACAGTTACATTTTGATTAACTATTAGCATTCATGTCATATTGTGAGCTTGAGGGACGAAACGGTGTGTACGTATATCCCCGAAATGCTTTCTGAATAACCAGCACGCATTGCATAAAAGTTTCTCTTTTTTAGTCACTACAGCGTCATCCTTACAAACAAATGTTTGAACCACACCATACCTATTTGTAAGGTTAGCCTTAATTTACGAATTAAAGTAGAGTTCTCGTTTGAACTTTCACTTTACTTTAGACCCCACTCACATACAGAGCGCAGGGAGAGATCATTTTGCAAGACTTGGATTTCCCTTTATACATTATGGCAATTTTACTCTAATATTTTTATCTCTGTTGTATTATTCTCGAGCCTTGGAACGCCTCCGTGGTTTTCCTATTTAATTTTCGTTATTTTCATTTATGTCTAACCGTATTCATACTATGGATACTAGACGTTTTCTTAGACCCAGTCACCATGTCCTTGCGATCATTTTGAAAACGGTGTCTCATGTCGAAAATTTTCTTACAGAAGCTGTTTGATATTAATTTGTCTATGTAACGTGATGTTACTCGCTTCAAGCTGCTATTTGAAATTTTCAAGTTGGCCCCGGATACCTTTCAGTTGGCCCTTGGAGTCACCCCGACAACACCTCTCGATGTGCCTTACGTCAGTTAGCTACTCCAGTTTTTCTTTTGTTGATTTATCTCCAATCGCTTTCATACTACGGGTACTAAACCTTTTCTCTGATACGGATACTATGTTTCGGCGGCCTTTTGAGAACACTGCCATTTCACATCAATCGTTTTCTCCTGCAATATGTTAGATTTTGCAAGATTTATCGAACGACGTACCACTCGACTCATGTTACTATTTGAAATTTTGAAGTTAGCCCCCAAGACCCCTTTAGGGAGGCCACTAGGATCACAGGGACCACACCGTTCGATATGCCCTCACGTATTAAAATTTACGTATTTCAATTTTGTTCCATTCATTTACCTTCCATGGTTTTCATACTACGGGTACTGGAGTTTCCGAACCATATTATGGCGGCCATTTTGAAACCGGTGCACAATATGAAACATCTTTTGGTACATCGTTACTTAGTTTTCCAAGACCTTTCGAACGAGGTATTACTCGACCCATGTTCCCATTTGACATTTCAAAGTTACCCCCCGTTACCCCCATTTAGGGGGGGCGAGGAGGGGTACTTTTGGCGGAATTGGGTTTCCCCCTTAGCAATATATAACGTGTACTTGAAACATTTCTTCTATGTTTTATCATTTTTCAGATATTTCCGTGGATTAATTAAAATGGCCCACCCTGTATATATATTAGGGTGGTCCTTATTTATATGGGCAAAAATAAATTTAGGAATTTCCTTGGACTCACCCCCTAAAATGGTTCCATATGGGACAAAATTAAGCCAGGAGAAAAATTAGATCCATTGTATAATTTTAAATGGTGCCCCAAACGACCTAAAATTTTGAATGCGTTTACAATACATAGTATATTTGGAAAAGCTGGAATAAACTCTTGTAATTTACAAACGGCTTAAGGGAATAGAAAGATATCTTGGATAATGGAACTAGAGGAAACGGCCAAGCTAATTTTGTATAGCATTATTATGGCGGCCATCTTGAAATCCGCCATCTTGAATTCAGGTCAAAATTTTCAAATAGGAAGAGGGTCATGTTACTTATCATTTTGAGGTGGCATTTTCCCAGAAGCACAAATCTCGTATTATTTTCAAGCTACCAATAATTTTGTAAGAGTTATTACGTGTGAAAAGCGAAATGCTTCGATATAATGTTATTTTATTGCAGTTATGGACCACAGATTTGTAAGAATTTTGGAAGTATTTTACATAAACTGGAAACAAACTGGTAGAGAAAGTTAAATCTTTGTTTCCCCATGAACTACCAATAAGTTTTTCCATCAAGATGATTCATAAACCATTATGAGGAAAAAGAAAAAATATAACATGGAAGAAATTGAAATATCCTTTATTTATGTAGTACTGTAGCTTTGGGGTAAGTAAGTTTTCAATAGGTTTTCAGTCTTATATACTACACAGTTCACTTTTGTCACACCTAGGAAAAGATTATCTATGAGAATTCACAATGTGCAAAATAAACTTTTTCTGATACTCATTTTTCGTAAAAACGATGTTGTAATCTTCTGTTAGTTTCACTCCCCTTTCTGCTGCATCGTTTATTACGGAGATGAATTTAACTATTGTCTTTCCTTGAGATAGTCATTGTTATCTGACCATGATATCGGATCACACTCAAGAAACCCTTTGGGTATTTTAAATCTCACGAGAAAAAATTGTTTGTTGTATCAAAATCACTGATTTCTCTTTTCGCAAAAATTTTTACGATATTATCCTTGCGTCAAGCCTCTTTGCTGCTTCACGGTCTCTCCTTACAGTTTTAATTCTTTCAACCAATTTTTGTTTTTCCACTATGTTAACTTCATCATCAAAAATCTCCAATGCTACATATTCCTCCTTCAAGTACCAGAGATGCCGAGAAAATTTAGAAAGAGCCACTTCAGATAATTCATTATCTATTTGTCTATAACTGTACAAAGCTTTCAAAAATTGCAGGTCTTGTAATGGTGAATGGGATACTTGATCACATTTAAATCAAGCTTGGAAATATAGTCGTATCAGAAAAATTCATGCATTCCGAAGACCCGTTTCTATTTGCTTCGTTAAACGAAAATGTTGGCGAAAGAGAAATATTTTTAAACAGTATATTGCTTTTCCCATCTACCTTGCATGGTGAATTGCTCCAGGCAAACGAAAGAAAACTCTTCGAGGAGATATGCCATCCAAGAATGTCAGTTCTAAAAATTTACTGTAATCTTCTCTGCGGTGTCCTGCTTCTACAAGTTTGATAGAAAAATTCAATACTTCATTTCTTACATCTGAAATGTTGTTCCTTACGTCATTATCATCATCAATTCTGGAATAAAGTTAGTACAATCTATTTTAGACCAATCGTTCTGAAAATACATCCGGTCCAAATGCAAACGAAACACAACACTTGTCAAATATACATTTTAAAACCAATTCATAAGTGTCTACAAGGAAGGTATAGAAGATCATTTTGGAGCATCTGCTCTAGCAGAATGAAAGCACCGTTCACATGACACATATTGCAGGGAATAGTGTGACAACAAACTGCCTGCACGAACTTTACCAAGTTCCATTCTTCAAGCTAATGAACTGTAGTAGAAATAATATGTTCGTTCTCCTCTTCATGATGACAAACTGAGATCACCAATTAGCCTCTCATGAGCATCTCCTGTAATAAATATTGATAACCCGTCGATAGTCTCCCTACCAGTCAAATTCGGCAGTAGTTTTCCATCTCATTGCACAACTAACGCACTTGATGCACTCCGAAATTGTTTTTGTGGTCTTATGCAACTTCGCTACGGATTTTCTCTCAGCATCGATGCATATTTATTACTATTTCCTTTACATTATGGCCTAAGTTTCTGCCGTCGCTGTCAGAATATGTATTCTCGTTCTATCAGTGGACTTGTATCGATCAAGAGCAGCAACCTGTCTTGGAGTTTTAAAATTAGTTTTTCCCCTTTTACATCTCTTGCAGGGTCCGGGAGCACAGGCACATATTTGCATTTTATCTTATATACTCAACTGGGATTTCCTCTTCATTTCTTGAAATGCTTCCCTCCGTGTATTTTGGTGTAAAATTCACACAAATCATTTTCAGAAGTGCATTTTTCTTTTGCGTTCCTCTTTCTAATGAAGCCGCGCATATCCCTCTTGTTCTTTTCGAGCCAAACTCATGTCTTTACATTTAGTTGTGTAAGAGTTATTACTTGTGAAAAAGAGAAATATTTTCACAGGTAATAATTCTTAGACGACTAAAGCTATTTTTAAAATATTGCCAGATTTGTGTTTCTGGTGAAACGCCACCTCAAAACGATATGCCACATGACCCTCTTCCTATTTGAAAATTTTGATTTGAAACCAAGATGACGGACTTCAAGATGGCCGCTGTGACAATACTATACAACATTAGGTGTGTTTCTTCCTCTAGTTCCATTATTCATGGTATTTTTGCGTTCCCTTAAGCCGTTTCTAAATTACAAGGTTTTATTCCAGACTTTTCCCATATATTATGTACTGTAATCGGATTCAAAATTTTAGGTCGCTTGGGGCACCATTTAATATTATTTAATGAAGTTAATTTTTCTCCTTCCTTGATTTTGTCCCATATGGAACCATTTTAGGAGGTGAGTCCAAAGAAATTAGGAAACCAAAAATTAAGGACCACCCTAATACATATATATATAATATCAAAATTATCAATTTAAAAGAATGATGATAATAACACTGTCAGTCATTGAGAAGTTTCATGATGTAGCTCCAAAGAATACAATTAGATTTTCATGAAATTTATATGAGGACATTTGAAATGTGTTCTAGTGGCGGATCTAGGCATGGGCTGGGGAGGCCTATTTTTGAGTGATAAAAATAATTTAAGCTATTATTTATATATTTTTGGAAGTTTTTAGTAATCTCATCATATATCTATCATAGTCTGGAGTCTGGCTGCCCTCCCCCAGCTTTTACCTTCTAGATCCCCAACTGCCTTCCAATAATAATAATAATAATAATAATAATAATAATAATAATAATAATAATAATAATCTGCCCATTTATGTCGAAGTTCTGCGTAATTATACATACAATTGTACTATTAACATTGTCAGCTGTTCAGGAGTTCCATAGTCTAGCTTTGAAAACCATTGTTAGATCCTAACGACATTTACATGGGACCACTAGAAAAGTACGTATATTCTTTTAAATAAGAAGAAAAGAAAATCAAAATCGGTGCATCTTTTGTTAATAAAAACTGTACAAGAAAAACTCCATTGGAAGTAAAAGTTTGATCTGTAAGCAAACTATAAAAATCGTAACAGGATTCAGCAGTGTCTTTTCTGTTAAGAAAGAGAAGTACAAGAAGTCAGTCGTAAGACGACTTGTACTCAAGAACACAACGCCAGTAGAATAAATAACCGATATTTTAAGGAGCATGAACCAGACGACGGCAGTCCTTTATATTGGCAAAATGTTTAGAAAAAGAAGAAAGGTGGATGTCTAGCTGAAACATGTATACAGTACTACAAGATAACGCATGGAGTCCATTGTCTTCGTTGTTTCAATAGACAAATAAGTATTCTATGCGAAAACATTCTCATTCCGTCTCTCTTTTTTCTTTTTCGTTTTTTTTTATTGCGCCTTATGTACAATTTATTCCTGCCACGCGGCACGTATTTCAAATGTTGCTTACTAACCATAAAAGAAGAATCATTCCTATATAGATTTTGCTTACATGGTAGAAAGAAATTTTTATGTGATGGCAGTTTTGTTTGTCGCAGCTGGTGCTGCTTCCGCCATATTTTTAAAAAACATTTTTCTTTTTTTCCTTATTTCGTGTTGAGTACAACAGCAAGCAATGTAGCTGGCTGGTTATATATATATATATATATATATATATATATATATATATATATATATATATATATATATATATATATATATATATATATATATATATATATAATGTGTTATTTACAACCCATCAGCATGAGAAAAACTGAACAAACGAAAAATAACGTGTGACATTATAGCAGTTATCGTGCCAAAGAAGACATACAATGTACTAATACGTAGTTGTTTACCAAATAAAGCGATAGCTGTTAAAGTGGCGGCAAGAATTTTTGACAAGAAATAAAACTTTGCAATTTTCTGACTTTTTTCTTTTCTGCGTAACAATGAATGTGTAATAATGTTATCGATTGACAAGTGGAAAAAAAATTCTCTACATATATTCTTTATATGTAGGCCCTGTATATATATATATTCCACTGGCAATCCAGAACAGAATTACTAGTTACTTTTTACATAAAAAAGAAAAAAGCGAAAATTATGGTATTTTATTTGTCAAAAATTCCACCACTTTTTACTGGTAGTACATAGAACCATTACCACCTTCGCTCTCATATCTTCTTTAAAAAAAATGTTTTAAAAGATGAAATAATCGTAATGTTTGTTATTGTCAATGTGAAATATGTAATCTTGCCTTGACTGAATGTGTGACTGAAGGCAGATTATAACTACAGAGTGTCCAATATACAATGCAAGCCTCTCGAAAATTAAAATACATACTCAGTAACTTTTTTTTTTACAACTGTCCAAGTTATTTGGACCAAAATTAGAAATCAGTATTTTTTTTAATCATATGACCTAAAGTTAAGGGAGTTATGAAGTTCTAAAAATTTTCAAAGGCCTCCATTTCAAAACAGTATGACAGATCGGATTCGATATTTTTACTATGAATGAACTGACCAAATTCGGTTTTAATCCATTCGCTTTTAGGGAAGTTACTATATCTAGGGTCTATGGAAATAGATGTATATCGTGAAATCTCCGCAATAGGTATATTAAAAATCCGATACAAGCTTATTACAAACCAGAAATTATAAGGGGAGTCGCTGGCAAGAGGATGTGATAAAATGGGGTCGTGATAGGAATTATGTTGAGAACCAGTTCTAGGCCTTGGTTTGAGGGCAATAGAGTTCGAAAGCGTTCCGTCTTTTCACAACAATAACAACTAAGGTCCGTTTAAAGCATATCCACGTACGAAATAGGACAGGAGTGGGCGATAATTTAGAAATTCAGTCGTGTATATATATATATATATATATATATATATAATATATTTTAAATGTTAACCAGCTTCTTGCCAACAACTACTATGGCACAAAACAGTAGTTCGAGGACCCGATCGTCTATGGAACCTTTTCATATCGATAAACGTGAAGGAAATATTGTATTGTGAAGATTTGACTATTTTTTTATTTATAAATGTTTGGTCAGTCAATGGAATATAAGTTAGCTATAAATAGTTTTCACGTTAGTCTGCTCTCTAAAATTTAATTTGGCCCACCTTTGCCTCATGTTTATGTGGGCCCACCTTACGCTTGCAGGGTAGCAGGTTGCGGCGTTTCGCCACTGGTAGAAATCTATTATTCAAATTTAGCTCATGAAGTGCTATCTTGGGATTTTTATAAATATTTCCAAATTGTAAATGCGGCATAGAAGTAAATCTTCGCAAGTCACCCCAGAAGAGAGACTTTCTTATTTTATATATAAATAAAACCCATCCCAGAGTTTGGATTTCTTAAATGTAGCTCTAAGTAGCAGTATTACAATCTCCCCCAGAAGTCTGTCCTGGATCCACTCCTGGGGACCATAGACAGACTTCGAAAAAGGGGATTTTTAGGCTTTATAAAAAGATATATGATACTCGACAAACCTCTTAATGACATTACAAGATGTCGTTACATCATGTCGCCCGAACTATGGGACTTTCTTTTATTGGATTTACAATTAAAAGAAAAGAATCTTAGATCGTTAGGCAATACATATTAATCACTCGAGTTTTCGAATATATGAAAATTACAATATATATATAATATTTATTTTAAAATTTTATCATTGACTTCATTTATTTATACATTTCAAAGACGATAAGGCACATTCGAATTTGATTCACAAGTTATTAATTTTAAGTCCTTTTCGGATCCCTTAAATGCTTGTTACAAGTTAATAATTGTTCACTTGGGCATAATGAAGAAGGTTTTTGAAAAAGATGTATGTGTGATATTCATATGGTTGTTCTTTGAACGAGAAAGGATCAGATATATATATCTTCAACAATAAGAATAATATTTAAAATAAAACAGGATAATTGATATCAGGACAAAAATTAAAGTTACACTCTGAACAAAAGACAATATCTTATCGTAATAACAAAGGTACGAATCGTTTCATCTGTTGATTCATTGAATTATCTTCATAAAATTCAAATGAGGTACGAATAACAAACAAAATTATAACAATATTTAAAGCGAAATAAAGCAAAATCAATTGAATACGGTTTTCTTGGATGCCGTAACTTTAGCTTAAGTTACATGACTAACAAATTCATTCAAGTTGCTTTGAAAGTCATAAATCGGGATACAGTCTTGCGCGTTACTTATTTCTATAGTTCTTTGTTTCTTATTTTGAGAATTTGTGCCATCTATGGAATTTCTACGAAATCCAATTCGAGGGAAATTAGATCTAATGAGTACATGCTTGTTAAGTGTTCGATTACTATTACTGTTGCTACCAAGATTAGGTTCGGTTACGCGATTACTATTACTGTTACTACTAAGGTTAAGTTCAGTTATCTTATCGGTAAAATTAGGTTCAGTTTTCATTCGTTTTACTGGTGGCGAGATGTCGTGTCTCCTAACATATCTGTACCTATTCTTTCCACAACACTCACGGTACTTTGTCCTACCACGGGTTTTGTTTTTTCTGTAATTAGGTTCGGTTACTTTACCGGTACATATAAATTTAACATCACCTTTTACATTGAGATCACACTTTAATCTCACATGGAAACTTCGAACTCGGTTTCGATTAAGGTTGGTTTGATTCAAGTTAGTACTGTATGCACCATTGATGGATTTTCGAAATTTTGCAATATCACACTTAGATGGTTGAAGTCAACGCACTGAATCACGTTCGGTAAAAGCACCATCGGATTGTTCACTACTATCATTTTGGTGTTTTCGTTGAATGAACATTTCAATAGCTCTATCTCAATCGAACAATCACTACAAGCATTGGTGGGAACACATGTTCCCTTTTGGAATTTCACGAATACTGGAATCAATTTTCTCTCTGCTACATGACTCAATGTCGTGTACATATCATTGAACGGTTCCATTACAATTACTTCATCTCTATAATTAATACCATGTTGAAAGCAACCAATAGCATTCACTAGACGAAGATGACCATAACTTTTGGCATATTGATGCTTACTAAAATCTTCATTAGACATAGCATCAGTAAAGCAATCAAAAACATTAGAATGAAGAGAGAAATTGGGATAATCTAAATTAACCAATACCCCAGTATATTTTCGCAAACACTCAGCAAATTTCATCCACACATTTAAATCAATGATGTCATTTTTATTCGTTGATGCAAATTTAGGATCTGTGTTCTCCATAGTTTCTGTGGAAGGTTCAGCTACACTGTGATCATTAGCTATAGTATCTACCACTTCAATAGAATTTTGCATCTCCGTGAATCTATGTATAATTCGTTCCATTTTAAGGTCACTTTGTTTAATTCTTAGATTTGTCTGGTCGATTTTACTATTGAGTTGTGTTATCTGTTCACCAAGATCTTGCTTTAATTGTCTCATCTGTTGATCGATTTTACAGTCAAGTTGGTTCATTCGTTGATCCAATCGGTCACCAAAATCTTGCTTTAATTGGTTCATCTGTTTCGTTTGTTGATCCATTCAGTTACCAAAATCTTGCTTTAATTGTCCCTCAAGTTGGTTGATTCGTTCCATTTCCATTTGTTGTTTAATGAGATCGGCCAGGTCAGAAAAGCTCATTTCCCTGTAGCCAGCTGATTCAGATGTATTTTCAATACCAGTGAGATTCAATTTAATATTCCTCGGAATTTTTGTGCCACTTCTAAACACTGTAAACTCCGTCTTGTAATCTCTTTTAGTGAGTAGCCTTATAGTTAATCTGTACTGCTGAAATTTATTATTTAGGAGATTGCCTACTTTACTTCAACGAATCACCTAAAGGTCCTGGCGGCAAACCACCAAAATTATATAATGTAACTCATCATACACAGGTCCTCAGTCATAATTATAACAAGATTATATCACTAAAATCACTTTAAAATAATCGATAATGCATTTTAGCTTTCCTCGCCTTTATTGTGACACACAATTATTGAAATAAATGCACATCTTTTTAATTATGCAATACATACATTTATATAATGGTTCCTGAATTATATCATTTTTTTACAATTCGTTGCTATGACAACGTAAAGACAAAACCTCAACACAAATCATCAGATTAAAATCAACTTTTGATTCTGTTTTCTTTTTCGTATTTTCCTCTTCTTCTTCAAACTGGTTAGTGTTAATTTTAAAATCATATATTGTCCAGAGATTTAAAATTGCACTGAAAATACAAGATGTCGTTACAACATAATGAAAAAAATATAATTTACACTAGTCTTTTAGAATAGAGATTAGAGAGAACTTTCGCGTGTACAGTTTGAAGTGTATTTCCTTTGGAAATTGAACATTGCAGTCGTCACAATATTTACGTAAACCAGAATTTACATAGTATATTATAAAACTTGTAGTCCAGTTGTTTGTACCCGCACCCCCCCAAAAAGAGAACATTTCCTCGTTTACCTTAAAAAAGAGTTTGGATCATTTTTTTAGGACCCAGAAAATGACATCTGGAAGCACTAAATGGAGGCATTAGCAACGAGACTATTTGTCCCCGTCACGAAAAGTCCAATGATAACAAATGTTGTTCACCAAAGAACTTTTAAAATAAAAAGAATGAAAAACCATGACTTCTAAAGAAAACAGATGTCTAAAAACCTCCTTTAAATATAGAATGAAACAAACAATTATCGAAGGTAAAATTTGTAAAGGAAAATAAACAAATAATAAATAACAAATACCAAGTAAATAAAAAGAACATGAAGAAATGTGGAAAAAGTTGGGGCCGCGGTGGTTTGGTGGCAGAGCGTTCACCTCTGATGCATGGGTCCCTGGTTCCATCACAGCTTCCGCCAAGTGAGCTTTGTGGTGGACAAACACCATGTGCGTTGATTTTCTTTGAATTGTCCTTTTCCTCTCACTTTCTTCATTCCACCATTTCATTCATTTCCGATCATCACCCTTAGGCTCGGTGCATAATCGTGGGACATTAAATTAAATATTTCATTTAATTTCATTTCATTTGGAAAATGTTGCTTGAGAATTGAGGGCAAATACCTGAAGCACAGTTTGAATTAGGATAATATGAATTAGAATTAGGTTCATCAGCTTCTTGATTACCTTTAAATTTTATAACCACCCTATATATAAAATTGTAAAAGAACAGATTAATTGACAACATAAATTTTGTTCGTTGATTGTAATTAATAATGCATTTCAGAGGATATACAAGGAACTAAAAGATTGCTTGTTTTTTTTTTTTTTTTTTTTTCGTCAGGAAGTTTCAGATAGATGATAGTTATTCATCTATTTATCAACCTTCAACATACTGTGTTACACATTTACGTACATGCTAACTTATAAATCATATCTTGTTTCTCGTATTAATTTTCATGAAAAAAAAAAAAAAAAGAGACAAGGTGGTGTTTTCACGTGAAAATTATGTTTCTGATATGAGCATTGTTTATGTGATACTCGCATTGAATAACGAATATTACTGGTACTCATTTGGTCACATTCGTTATGTTATATATATGTATGTATACATATTTTACGAAAATGTATTATATTACTAGCGTTAATTCGTGCATTATGAACTCAAAGAACATATACGTATTTTTTTTTTTTTAAAAAAAAAAGAAACTCTTCTGTAGTTGAAATACTTTTATATGCGTTCTGTTTTCACAAGATAAGTGAAAAATAACGCAATAAAAAAATGATATTTTTTCTGGCAATACAAGTGTAACGCATAATGATAAAGCTGCATTAAAGTATTAGGTGATTTTTCTGTATATTTTCTAGTAAATGCTCAAGATAAAAACTTTTTCTTTCTTTTTAAAAATTTTATCTATACTTTCTGGTCTCTAACTTTTCTGTTTCATATTTTAGAATTTGTCCCTTCTCATCTATGGAATTTCTGGGTAGTAAGGCAGTGCTTGTAGTTTGAGGGAAATTCCCCAAATCTAGGGAAATTTCGTAGGTAAATTTAGAATAAAGGGAAACAGAATTTTTTGATAAAACGTGAAAGTCCAGGGAAATTCTCCCGCTGACTGGTTGATTGATGTAAATGCTTAAATTTTTCTTTGTTCTTCAGAAATAAACCAACACAATAGCAATAGAGAGGTGTGTGTGAGTGTGTGTGTGTGTGTGTGTGTGTGTGTGTGTGTGTATGTGTGTGTGTGTATCTGTGTGTGTGTGTCTGTCTGTCTGTCTGTTTGTTCAAAGTAGCATAATTTAAACCCATTGTCGGCTGAGTGTATTTGTGTATATTTTTTGTAAAGAAAAAGTTAAATAATATAGAAGAAAAAAGGAAATGCTCAAAACAAGTGTATTAGTAGGGGAACAAAATTGATAAAGTTGCACAGAAAGTGAAACCGTAGGAAATTCATTGCCAAAAGCGGCGACAGTTATTTTCTGTAATTCCTTGCATCTAAGACTTAGAAAAGCATTGTTGCCAACGTGACAAGTAGGTGTGTTGGTCGCCATATTGAATCAAAAATGGCGGATCCAAAATTCATTAAATACTTAAATTCAATTGAAATGTTGGCATATGTGGATAGAAAATTAAAGATTGAAACATCCACAATGTATTAAAAGGTAAGAAAATATATAATACAGAAACATTTGAGGCCAATGAAGGTGAAAGTGCAATACGTAAGCGTTATATTATAATTTATTATAATATATGTATGTATAAAAGTATATACAGAAGGTAGTTTTCTTATTCCCTTGTTTTCTTTTACTTTTGCAGGTTCTAATTAGAATAATGAAAAGTTGAGATGGCTCCCGTTGGAACACTTAGCTCTGCAAAGCGAAAAAATATTTATCTGATTGCCTACAGTGTATTATATGTTTGCAGCCAGATGCGGAGGATGCACTCAGCCGAAGTACTCCTAGTGGTGTAGCGAGACTAAAGGAAACAATAGCAGAGCGGAGTGCAGTCTCGCAATATGACATTGAGTATGGAGCTATTCTAGAAAGACTTCAACAATCAGTAATCCGTGCTTGTGATAGTGCAGACATTATATTTTGGCATCGTACATGTTACAGTTCTTTTACTCATAAAGGACACATTCAAAAACTAATAAAAAAGGCAAATAACAATGTGAGCAAAGATGTGAACCCAATACAACAAACATCAACTGAAATATCAGACTCTTTAAGCAGATCGACAGTGCCCGCAGTAGACTGGAAAAAGTGCATCATTTGTCAAAAGCATGTACATAAAAGAAAGGTATGTCAAGTCCAGACACTGCAGTCAATGGAAGCAATACGCAAATTAGCACAAACGAACGATGTTCTAAGGTGTCGTGTTGGTTCTGTAGATCTAATCGCAGCAGAAGCACATTATCACCCCGAGTGCAGACGAGAAGAGCAAAGAAGAGAAGGAAACAAGGAAGCAGTAAATGACAGTCCAAAACAATCCGTCTCAAAGGAAGATCCATTGTATGACCTTATTGATGAACTTGATGTTGGATTTGCTAAAAAGTTCGTTTACAGCATGGAAGATATTTGTGAAAGATACTGCGAGCTATTGGAGAGAAGTAGCATTGAAAGACCAAACATATCTCTTAAAAAATTAAACAAATACTTGAGAATCACTATGGAGAAAGTATAACATTTCAAAAGCAAAGAACGACCTGATCTTCCTCTTCTAGTATTTCCATCAATCAAAGTAGGTAAAGCAGTAGAAGCTGTTGTCACGTCCCAACAGAATGAACAAGAAAATTATACCCTTCAGTGGAGAGAAGAATATTCTGATATACGAATATTGTACCACGCAGCTTTAATGATTAAAGAGGCCTTAAATCAGACTCCAGGGGTAAAAGAATACAGTAATCTTTCAAAAGAAAATGCGCATAAGTGTGTTCCAGACACACTGTACACGTTTCTCCGTTTTATTTTCGCAGATGCTGAAGAATGCTTAAGAAATGAAAGCAGAGAAAATGCAGTAAGAGAAAGGGATATACTCAACATTGGCCAAGATATGCTTTACATCCACTCGAAATGTAAGAAGCTTACATCAAAGCATATTGGTATAGGTATGGCAGTACACCATGCAACAAGATCTAAGAAGTTGGTACAGTTATTGTATTCTGCAAGATGCAGTATACCATACACTGTGGTAAGACAAATTGTAACTTCTATAGCGAAACAAAATGTTGAGTAATTCTTGAAAAATGGTGTAGTTGTCCCTAGAAACTCTGTACCTCATCAATTTCTCCAATTTGCTGTAGACATTGATATTATAGAGGACACTCTAGATGGAAAACAAACATTTCATGCTACACAAGTGGTAGTTTTTCAAAAGGGTCCACTGCAGGAAAAGAAAAGCACCGATGTTCCGAATCTAGTTAGAAAAGACAGAACATTGCCTACAGTTCCTGATGACTTCACCAAAATAATCCATGCGAAGCTACTGAACAGGAAACATATGAAGCCATTGACACATGCATCAATCACTGCATGCTGCGATGCAAGAGAACATCAGACCCAGATTATTATTAGAAAAATGGAATCTGAACTTCCATGGATATTAAGCAGAACTGCTTCTAACACTCAAGAAAATTTATCTGTCTCAGCGTGGACATCGTTCAACCAGAAGCTCACTGATGATGACACTCCAGTTACTATCGTTGGGTTTTGTCCAATTCTGTCAGCACCAGCTTCAGATTATGATACAATTTGGATAGCTATAATGAAATGCAAATTGATTTCACAACATTTGGGCCAGCAGCACACTGTCATAACATTTGATCAGGCTCTTTACTGTAAAGCAAATGAGTTGGTATGGTCTAATAAAGAAGAAATCCGTGGCGTGATAATTAGACTTGGCGGATTTCACATGATTATGGTGTACTTGTCAGCTTTAGGCCAACAGTTTGCTAGTTCAGGTCTGGAAGACTGTTGGATTGAAAGTGAAATTTACTCAGAAGTCACATCGTCAAATATAATGAAAGGTAAAATGTATAACCATGCAATCAGAGCTCACAAACTTAGCTTTGAAGCTATTTGGCATATATTGATTAATGAATTTGTGGATTGGTTGAACAATTCAGGTGGAGGATGTGAATATGATGTTGTAGAGGAATACGCATTAAGAATTGCTACATCTTTCAACAATGGAGATTATGAACAAGTCAGAAGCACAGTGAAGGAGTTAACTTGTAGTCTTCCAGTATTTGTAACAAAACTATAGGAATTTGTAAATGAACATGTAAATCAGTTAACTTTTAGATTTTGGTTGACCTACTTGGAAGCAGTGAATACACTTCTCAGCTTTATAAGAGATGAACGTGAGGGAAACTGGCACAAACACTTAGAAGCTTTCGAAAATATGCTATCTTTGATTGCTGCTCACAACCATACAAACTACACCAGATGGGGCCCAGTTTACCTTACATGCATGCGAGATTTGCCACACTTTGCCACAGAAGTTTATGCAGAGTTCACAGATGGTCATTTTGGTGTCAAAAGAAGTAAGCTGCCGTTTGTAAAGATAGCAACTGATCAAGTCATTGAACATGTCAACAAGGTTTGCAAGGTAGCAGGTGGTATAATAAAGATTACTCGGAATGAATCTGCCAGACAGCGATGGAAACTCAGTTTCAATGAACTTGGACATCTGGCTGAAGAGGTAAATCAGCTCTTCAACATTGACATTCAAACACCGTTCAGCCACAATGAACAACATAAGAAACGATTAGAGAGGGACATCACCGATGTAGCATTAATAAAAGAACAACTTGTGCGCTTACAACTGTTTCGTGATATCAACAATGATTTGAGAGTGATATCAACAGGAGATGTAATCCCGGAACATACTGCACATGACATTCTCAATGCTTTTGAAAATGGCAAAGGATTATTGACACTATCATTAAGACACGTCAACTTCCTGAATCCCAAGTTAATATGTTTGAGACTATACCAAAATCAAACCAAAAAAACATTCAAAGACATAACGTCACAACGAAGTAAGACGAAAGTAAGACATCTGGAGTCTGCCACACAAGTTAATCAGCAACTAATTACATACATAGCCCGATATCCAAATGTTGATGTTCGATTTCTCTTACAACATGAGTTGTTTGAATATCCTCCATCCCTGTTCAGATCGGATTTTTCACCTATCATTGGTCATAAGGCTGCTTTATTTCAGCTTCTAACACAGGATATAGTAGCCACTGCAAACATAATGGATCTTCAGGGCTCAGTAGCATTGATTATTGGTATGGCTTATGTGCACAAGATTGGTAAACCAAAGAGTGCTAAAACTTTTGGAGACCTTGCAGATTCTTTCACTGAACTTATCTTTTCCAATTATTCAGCAACATGCACTAGGATTGATGTTGTTTTTGATAGGTATGTCTCACCGTCTATTAAATCAAGTACAAGAAATTTTAATAGATCAGGAAACCATTTACCCATTAGAAGGATGATCCAAGACAGAGGAACGCCACTTCCAGCATCATGGAGGCATTTTATGTCGCTGCCGCAGAACAAAGAGAACCTTGTAAGTTTTCTCAGTGAGGAACTTCTTAAACATTCAAAAAGATTAACAGACAATAAGGTACTAATTGTTGGAGGTCTTCCATCTGGCAAAGCAATACACTCTGCAATCGGAGACATCCCGGACCTACATTCAGATCAAGAAGAAGCAGACACAAGGATGTTGTTGCATGGGAAACATGCTTTAGATGAGGGATTTGCATCGCTTGTCTTTTCTAGCGACGATACAGATGTATTCGTCCTTCTTGTGTGGCATAATTTAGGTCCTCGTGTATGGATGAAGAGAAGCAACCCACTAGATTAATACCAATCCATAAGATTGTATCTGATATGCCATGTGGTATACGGTCCTCTTTGTTTGTATTTCATAGCATGACAGGCTGTGACACAACTAGTCAAATAAGTAGGCATGGGAAGAAGTCAGCTTGGAAAGTACATAAAGACAACAATGAATTACTAACATCTATGGGACTGGAAAACGAAGTTGCTTCTGATGTGTTCAAGAGAATTGAATATTTCGTTGTCCTCCTTTTCCACTCCAAACCCACTGTATCCGAAGTAAATGATCTTAGATTGAAGCTCTTTCATCAGGGAAAGACTATTCAACAACTGCCCCAACAGAGGATGCTTTACGCCAGCATATCAATCGAGCAAACTATCAAACGATCGTTTGGAAGAGAGCACTTCAGCAATATCAAAAGCTTTCAACACCTACAGATTGTGGCTGGCAAACGAAAGGGACATTCTACGTACCAATTATGACAATGCTTCCACCAGTTCCTACAGAATATTTGAGTATCACAAGCTGTAAGTGCAAAAAAGAATGTAAATCATCATCTTGTTCGTGTAAATATGCAAGACGTTCATGCTCTCCAGCGTGTGACTGTTATAACCAAGTGTGCTATAATGAGTATGTATCTCAAGACAACTTATAAAACTCAGAAACTGAAGTGAGCGATGAAGAATCGTACTGATTATAGATGACACTGTGAGAATTCAGAAATGAAACGCTCTTCTTGTTTTACTATTACAGTTTTATAATTAATTTTCAGTCCGCTTTCATGTAATGTATTCGATTGATATAGTTTTCAATTTAAAGTATTAACAAAACCGTAACACTAGTACCTCTAACTAGGAATTTCAGTAAGGTGACCTTACAATTTTAACCTTAAACAGAAAAAAATAGCTTAAACAATGTATACAAGTATTTTCATTTACTTGCAAGCATCCTGAGCTTTCATTTGATACCACACATGACTACATTCTGATAAGCATGTATTACGTAATTTGTCATTATTTACCCCATCTTTGAACCAACATGGCGGCCACCCTACCAGTTGCCGAGGTTGGCAACATTACTTTTCTAGCTCTTTATACCAATGTCTATCAAGATAAAGTAGTTCCCACTTTTGGCAATGAGAATCCTACGGGGTGACACATTTCTACATTTTGTTACCCTACTATATGAGGGTCACTACGAAAGTTTTGAATTGAGTTGTTGACTTGATTTTAGTTTAGCGTCCCTTTCAGCAGCGAGGCTATATGAGACGTGGACCTACTGATTAACGTGGAATCCGAACCACATGAACTCCCGCCGGGAATCGAAACCGGGTCTCCCACGCCAAAGGCGCGTACGCTAACCGCTTAGCCACAGAGGAGCTTCTACGAAAGTTTTGAAATGTGAAATAACTTACATACTTAAAATCAATTTAACACTTACATTTTCTCAAAGTATTCACCATTACACTGTACATACTTTTGCATCCTCGAAAACCACTTTTGGAAGCAGTGTTGCCAGTCTTTTTCTTCAAGTGTTGAAAGTTCATTCTCGTAAGCCACTACAGCTTCTTCAGGACTGCAAAATCTCTTCCCACGTATGCGATCTTTGATCCTGGGGAACAGAAAAAAATCACACGGGGCCAGGTCAGGGCTATACGGCGGATGAGTCATAAGTTTGACCTCCGTAGATTGTAAGAACTGAATTGTGATGTTGTCCGTGTGTGCGGACGCGTTGTCATGATGAAGCAGAATCCCACGCAATCCAGTTCTTGGACGCCGTTCCCGAAGCTTCTGGAACACTTTTGTTAGGCAAACAGTGGTGTACCACTGAGCAGTAACAGTCCTTTGTTCTTCAAGTGGAACAGTTGCAACATGGCCAGATTTGGAGAAGAAAGTTGCGACCATATTCTTCCCCACACTTCGCGGTCGCTTCACTTTCGTGGGTGGATTTTCGTCTGGAAAGATAAAAACTGTAGACTGGCGTTTATTTTCAGAGTCAAATTGATAGATCCAAGTCTCATCACCAGTAACAATGTCAGAGACGCGTCGAGAATTGTCTCCATCAAATCTTGCACGCATTTCTTCACACCATTCCACACGCATGCGCTTCTGCTGTTCTGTCAAAGTGTGAGGCATTCAACGAGATGAAACCCTCCTGAACCGAAGATGATAATGAAGAATTTTTGTTACTGCTGGCGATCCAATGTTCACTGTAGATTCAATGTCCTTGAAAGTTGTTCGAGGATTTTCTCCAATCATTTGTTCCACAGCGGCAATCTTTTCATCTGACACAGCTGTTGCCGGACGTCTAGCTCTCTCTTCATCTTTAAGCGATGTCCGGCCTCTTGTGAATTCATCAAACCACCGAAAAATTGTAGCACGGGAAGGAGCAAGGTCCCCAAATGCCCCCTGCAAACGGCCAAGGCTTTGTGTCTCGTTCAAACCACTTTTGAAATCGTAACAGGTCATTGCCCGAAAATGTTCCCTTTCGAGCTCCATTCTAGACAGCCGAATACTGCTCACATCAACAAACAAGTGAAGGCGATACGGCCACGCCGATAAGCTAGGCGAGTTGAAACTTGCTTCGTTTCTTCGCTCTCGATACCACTACCGAACGCAATAGTCGGAATTCAAATACTGTGCCACAACAATGCGTATCTCAAAACTTTCGTACTGACCCTCGTAGTTGTCACTTCCTTTAATGTAACTAGATTGATCTTATCATATAAGTACATTAAGAGAAAAATGTACTTAAAAAGGTAGATTACATGCGTAATTCCTGTAGTTTTTGGATTTAACGTACAGCAGACGTATAACTAAAAACGCATGTTTTATAATACTTTCCGTATGAGTGTGGTATACGTACTTTCCGTATGAAACAATATAGGCGGTCAGGATCTCACATACAAATGGACGTATATAACATATAGCTAAGGATGTAACATAAGTATATGCATGTGATATTCGGAAAACTGTTAGATGTCAGACATCCTGCAACGGCATAATGTAACATCTAAGGGCAATGCGTATGTAGATGGATAACGTATGCTTCCTATTGATTTCTGTAGTAAACAAGAGGATTCCTTATATTTGTACAATATTCCGCTGTCCGAAGAACGAATTTTTCTCAGTGTATTGTCATAGAAATTGGACACTCAACAAACTAGGGAAAATTTGATAAGAAAATGATAAATTTTGTGTCAGTTGAGGAAGATTTTCTTAAGGAAACCTACGAACACGAAGTAAGGGCGAACCCAACAAAAATTACATGTACTCTGAACGCTCGGAAATTATATTTAAAGTGATTGAGTAGTAATACCAAACTGGTCTATGGAAGCCAGTTTTCGTGTGTATATGTGGGGGCACAAGGTCGAAAAGGTGTATGAACGCTTCCTCAGGCCAGCCACCCTGAATGAGGTTTTCCTCATTCACACCAGGCAAATGCCGGGGTGGTACCTAACTTATAGGTCCCAGGCCGCTTTCTTTCTTCCCCAATCCTTTATTCCTTCTCTTTCCCCGGAGAGTGTGCTCGCCGAGGGACGTCATCCCTCAAAACGTGACGGGCTAAATGGCCTTAGATGCCGAGAGGCCAAAAATCTAAAATCCCAATCCTAATCCTAATCGTGCGTATATTTTTAAGGTATGTATAACTTGTGAAAGTGGATCGTCTTTCCATTAGAAGAATACAAGTTTCAAAATAAATGGATGATTAATTTCACAGTTCAAAATGCATTTTCAGTAAATAAGCCCTTGTTGAGTTCGCCATACTACTCGAAACGCTTAGTATGAAGAAAATTTGAACCTAGGATCCAGTTAGATTATATACCTAAAGTTACGAGAGAGCTATTATCATAGAATATACCCTAGTAGCAGAGACAACTTGCAAACCACTTGCCGTAAAGCTTGCATTGGAAGTCGGCAAGCTTGCATCCAGCTTAATTGGAAAGCGTACAACCATGCCGGAAGCTGGTTCCCAGTAACGAAGTTACATAGGGGCAACCTTGCATTCAGTGCTCCATTCAAGCTTGACGTAAGCGTTTTACCAATCAATAGCCAATGAACAGCCAGTAATACTATGACGCTCTGCGAAAGATCTAAAGTATCACTTGCAAGTACAACAAAAGGCAGATTGTATGAAAGCACGCATTGAAATGGCAAGCGTAGAAAGCCAAAAGCCAAGCAAACGCCAACTAGCCGAAAGCTTTCTTGCTCCTTTGGGTATGAAGTGTCCTCAAAAAAGTATCAAACCTTTGGTTGGCAAAAATACATTTATTGATTTGGAAATCCGAAACACTAATCCTCTTCAAAGTAGTCTTCATGGTAATGCACACACTTCTCCCAGCGCTTCCGCCATTGTTGGAAACAATTCTGGAACGTAGTTTTTGGAATGGTGAGCAACTGTGCCATCGGATTCCGCATGTTGTCTTCTCTTTACTCAAATTGGGTCCTTTTTAGTGGCAGTTTCAGCTTGGGAAATAACCGAAGGTGACAACGGAGCTATGTCGGATGGGTAGGGAGCCTGAAAACACACAGGAATGTTGTGTTTGGCGATAAAAGTCTAAATTAAATTTCGCGGACA
Organism: Thermobia domestica; assembly: GCF_964235325.1. Lineage (NCBI taxonomy): Eukaryota > Metazoa > Arthropoda > Insecta > Zygentoma > Lepismatidae > Thermobia > Thermobia domestica. Next base: position 150,984,734 of record NC_137462.1, on the reverse strand, counting down.
CTTTCCTCATGCCCAAATTCTTGTTCAAAATTGAATGTACCGATCTGATTGAATGGTTTCCGCTTGGGTTACGCCAAGCTTTTAGAAAAATTTGACGCAATATCACAGCTCAAATTCTTCTCATTTTACAAAAACTGAAATCCAACGACCGCTCACTACACGTCTTCACTCGTTGGTCGACTGCCAGCTACTGACTACACTATGTAAAGAAAAAATAGCGACACTTGCTCGGATATGGTTTTCGCAACATACTTTAATCAATATGATCTTTTTACATGAATTCCTGATAATATTACAATGCATATTCTTAACGAGCAGTTCATTCTTAATACTTGCGCCATAGTTTCAGGTTTTTGATATGAATTTATATGCGTATATAAGTAGCTGTGTGTATTTTGAGCAAAATCGTTTATAGGAAGAGTTATACATAAAACTGAAAAAGATCAACAACAATAGCAGAATACAAGAAATGGAATTTCTTGAGGGTAAGACATATTATGTGCAAACATCGGGAAGTACCATACACCAAACTAGTATTTTGTATGTGCACCATGGGCTTTCTGCAGTGCAGCGAATCATCGGAGCCCTTTGGTAACAAGGCTATTGCAAAACGCAACCTCGATTTCACGGAATAACACCCGGATTATCTGTTCCTTGAAATCCATTCTGTTTGAGATAGTTGTCTATTTAATCTTCTACTCATATTGATCCACAAATTTTCAACTGGATTCATGCCAGGTGAGTTTGTAGGCCATATGAGTTTCTAAATAGTCATATTCTTGAACCACGTATTAAGGATTTTCGCTCGGTGACATGAAGCATTATCGTCCTGGAAAAGGAAGTAGTCCAAATTTTCTTCAGTAAAGTCGTCCTTAGCTGTTGTAAGAACTTTACGTACCAGAATTTGAAGATATTTTCGTGCATCAAAAGATCCTTCACATATATCCGTTGTTCTGACGTCTTTAACGATGAACCAAGCCCATACCATCACTCAGTAACTGAGTATTTGCATCTCTTAAACAAAATCCTTGTCAAGTTCCTTGCTTGTTCGTATCCACAACTTCACACCACCGTCGTTTCCCTCTATTCTAAACTTCTTTTCAACGAAGAAAACGACGTGCTTCCAGTTCTCATAAGTCCAAGTTGCATATCAACTCACAAAACTAGATGTTGAAATCCTCTGTGTTTTGTCAGTTTGGACTTTCTACGCGGTTTCTTCTTTGTAATATCCTCTTCATACAGTCAAGACAATACAGTTGTACGAGTAACTGCAGTTCCAAGATCATGTCAAACTACAGAAGCGATTTTTGGAGAAATCACTCCTGAAATCGCCAGTGCTATTGATTTCATTTAGCAATCTGCTCTGGGTGATGCTTTCATTTTTCTTGCACACTATTGACGAAGGGACGATTGTTATGCTGTTTCCACTTGTGGATTACTCTTCCTGCCGTAGAATCATGGATTTTCAGTATTCCATCTATTCCCTTACAGATTTGCCTTAGCTGCGCAAAGCAATAATTATGTCTTGTTCACATGGCAACAAGTCACATTTCTTACCCATCGTATTTGTTTACAGTCCACATGTAGCAACAATATCACATACAAACAACGCTGCACAACAACAATTTTGTCACTTGACAAGCAAAGAACAATCATAAAACGCTATTTACCTCAGCCTATAGATCACAAATGAAATACAAAATTCTCACTACAATAATTTACGAGATGCACTCAGTGCCATCTAGCGAAAATATTACTGGTACACAAACAATTGGCAAGCGATGTCGAACACCACAGGTGTCACAAATAACGCAAATGAACTATCCCACTCTTCATTTCCTTCTATTCCTCTTCTAACGGGCTGCAACTATGGTTTTCTGTGTAAGTTAGCTTGAGAATTGAGGTGTCGCTATTTTTTCTTTACAAAGTGTATTTCTGCAAGCGGAAAAAAATTCACGACTGCGCATTAGTGTGTCTACATCTACACTGAATAAAGTCTCTCGCACTTCATTGGTTCATGCGGGAAAAAATAAGGTTCAATACGTTTTGAACACATCTCATATTTGTAATACTAGTTTTTATTTTGTAAAATATATATACACAGTTAGACATCGATAACTTGAACCGCGATAACTCGAATGTTTTCACATTCTCTTGAACTTCCCATAACACTCAATGTTAAAATAACGTCTGTAAGTCGAATGTTTAAAAATTACATCCTCAATAAGTCGAACTTTAAGAGTTTCATTATGATATTTAAAGACCTCGATAACTCGAACTTTCGTATCTTCAAATCTTTATAAGTCGAAGTTTACCTCTGTAAGTCGAATTTCTCTTGATATGACCTCGATAACTCGAAGCTATAGTTCTATGCTTTTATGTAATTATCATTGTTGCTAGTCCTGTAATTGTTGCGGGGATGCAAACAACCACTCGCCCGAGGCGAGTGGTTTATCGGTGCGGGCGAGTATTTAACATCATACCGAAGGTAAGTAAATGATTGCTATTATGGGATGTGGGCTAGTAGCTTTTTTCTTGGGCTAGTAAAATTTTGTTGCTTATTTGCATCCCTGGTGTACTGTAATTGTGTTTTACTTATATCTAGCATTTTATTTTTACTAGCCATTTTGTTTAATTTAAGGAACTTTTAAAACTTCGAGTTATAGAGGTTGAATTAATAAAACACCGAGTTACAGAGGTTATATAGTCACTTTTCATGAGGAATGCGGAACCTCGGTATCTTTAATTTTTCTTATGACCATCTTGATTATTCGAAAAACTCGATTGGTTTAATATCTATTCCTTTCAACTTCGAGTTATCGAAGGTCTCACTATATCTATAATGCCATGAAATTATAGTAATACACGGCAAATTACAATTGTTCGTTAATGTTGTGCTAGTTTTGCTGTTTCATAATACTGAAAATGAAATGAAATCTTTGAGTTTTTCGTCCCATAGTTATGCCGGTTAGGCTAAAGGAGACGGTGATGATGAGTAATGAATGAAATGGTGGAATAACGATAGTGGGAGGAAACGGGAGAACCCCGAGAAAACCCACGACCACGGTGTTTGTCCACCACAAAGTTCACTTGGCGAGGGCGGGGATCGAACCCGGGACCCCAAGCATTAGAGGTGAACGCTCTACTACTGAGCCACCGCGACCCCTTTCATAATACTGAGTTGGTGTGAATGAATTGTCCGGTTATGTCTGGTGAAAATTATTTCCGTGATACATCTAATGGATTGGCCTAGATCCACGCAATATTACGCAAATTCCATGGTTGTTCAGTTCAGTATATAAGCCGGGGTGTCCAGTATGTCAAGAGGCAGTATATCATTGAATAGTCGTATGAAAGTGTACCATAGAGAATTCACAATTGCGACTGATTTTCTTTCGCAAGTCCACTCACGGACATTTTGCACGTTTAAACGCAAAGAACATCAAATATATATTTGGATCAGAAGTGGCGAATGAAATACCGCAACAAGGATCATAGTGTGGAGATATGCAGTTCCCTGAGTGTAGGAATATGTAATAACCGAAAAGTTTTGCCGCATCGGATTGTCGCTTTTGATTAAAGATGAATATGTTACGACAAACGAAAACTGTCAGTGATTAGATTGTTATTGATCATGTCGAATTCTAAAAGCACTTTTCACAGACAGAAATCAGACCCAGAGTACTGCCCGGACTGAGTACGCTGGAGCCTAAGGATGGTATAAGGTTTCCTCCTCTGCCTCGCCTTGTACGCGTATATTACATAATAATATTTATCGTGCTAGAAATATCCTATGTAAGCGTTTCTATATTGCAGATTGTAGTATGGTTCCCCATTTTCTCTTGGATCCTGCCGTAAAATTGGTGTATTCAAGAAGAGAATTTTGTGTACTCGCCATTGAATACATTGTTAATGACAATTTGATCATTATAATTTACCACGCAAAAATTGCATATTTTAGAGGGCAGAGAGGTTCCGAGGGTAAAACCTAGGACGCCAGAATCTGTTGATTCGGTCCTGAAGGTATGGTACTCTATGATGGAGTGATACCTCAGGTCTTTGTCCGTCGAGGCGAAACTATCATTGTGAATCGTTACAGTGGTGAACCATATGGAATGCACCGCAAACTTGTCTGCAGCCATCAAGCAATGGTCATTGAACATGATGTCTTCATGTTGAATGAGAATTCACGTCCATATGTCGCTCAAATCACGTTGCAGACTCTCCATAAATTGCAGTATGAAGCCCTTTCTCATATCCACTGTATTCTCCTGACATCATTCCCTTTGATTACACATTTTCCCACATCTCTATCTCCTCTTGGTGGGGAACAACTTCCCTATGACCGGATAGTGCAACTGCAGCTGAGGACTTCATCACATCGTAGACTCTAGACTTCTATTGTCGTGGAATCCAATCGTTGGCAGAAATGTTCGGATGTATTGGTGACAGTGAGCAGCAATATAAGTCCTGGTCAATAACTAGAATTCCTCAACCTGTTTTGGATTTTCTAGCGCAAGTGCTACAAGTTGACAAACTGAACATAATACTTGCTAAGGCAAAGTAAAATCTATATACCACCGACACTGACGATGATAATGAAACAAATGTGGAGGAATTTCAAGAAGTTCCTTCGACACCCCAAACTTTCAGTCAGATTGTTGTTATTTGCAAATTGATCATGAGTTCCCTGGCAGCGTAGGTGATGAATTCCGTTGCTCTATTACCAGAATGATGGTATTTATGGATCGCAGGAAAAACTCGTACGAAGTATACAGATGTATAAAGTTGGACCATTTCATGTCGCGTGCAGCTGTACGATATTCTAATGTGGAAGAAATTCTGAATTGCCTGACACTTGGTCATGAAACTTATCAGGTATTCCGAAACGAGCGACTTCTGTACAAAACAATTCCATTGTCAGAGACAAATCATAGGTGGAAACTTCTACTATTTCATCTAGAAAATGATATGGTATCATATTCCACTTTTCCCAAGGTTTCACCCATCAAATTGCTAGTTTCTGCGCAGAGACTGGTAGATATTGCTAAGGAGACAGGCTACTGTTAAATGATATACGTCACTCCATCACTTTTCTGGGCAATTTGGGTGCAACCACCAGGCCAAATAAACCAGAACTAATGTCTACTTTGCAGGAATTGTTGGAATCATCTGAGTACGTCTTTAAAGGACATTCGTCAAAGAATACAACTATCATTGCTGATCATTAACCAACTTCGAAAAATTCGAGTGAAAGATTTAAAAATGTTTGCCGATCTGTTTGATATCGGGTTTTCTCAGAGCACTCCCGTTTCCTCCCACATTGTCATTTCATCGATTATTCCATCATCATTCACTTGCCTTAATCATCAGTTTCCCTTAGCCTAATGGACATAATCGCGGAGCGCTAAACCGGAAGATTTCATTTTATTTTCATTTTGTGCTTAAAAGTTCAATTTTTTTACATTTAGCTTCTTGTTTTAGCGTGACCATCAAGCAACATGCGGTTACACACATATTAATGCTCAAATATAAATATAATTATATCTATTGTACTAATAATAAACGGCAAAGCACGTTCATGTTCAGTATCTTCACTACTCATTTTAAACTGTATTCTTTCAATATAATTATTTCAGAGTAAGCACATGGACCGTAACTATATTTCGGTTTAACCATTAATATCTGTGTATCTTTACAGTCATATATTGTGATGACTTAATTGTATTTTAAATATGTTGTTTCAATATTCAATTTAAAATTGGTAGTGAAGATACTGAACATGAACGTGCTTTGCCGTTTATTATTAGTACAATAGATATAATTATATTTATATTTGAGCATTAATATGTGTGTAACCGCATGTTGCTTGATGGTCACGCTTAAACAAGAAGCTAAATGTAAAAAATTGAACTTTTAAGCACAAAATGAAAATAAAATGAAATCTTCCGGTTTAGCGCTCCGCGATTATGTCCATTAGGCTAAGGGAAACTGATGATTAAGGCAAGTGAATGATGATGGAATAATCGATGAAATGACAATGTGGGAGGAAACGGGATGCTCTGAGAAAACCCGATAACAAAAAGATTGGCAAACATTTTTAAACCTTTCACTCGAATTTTTCGAAGTTGGTTAATGATCAGCAATACTAATGACATCTATTGGCATCAGGAAGGCAGCTAGAGATATCTATTAGCCTGAGTGTTTTCCATTAAAAACTCTCGTGACGTAGTGAGACGTTTCCCGTTTATTAAATACGTTGCAATAACAAGGTTCATTTTTACGAAATCTTGTTTGCTCTCTGTGTGGACTATTTGAAGAGCCTGGAGAAAATATCTCATATTTGGAACCACTGCATTGAATTTGAGATAACAATTCAAGAAGGAAAATGAGTGGACTTAGAGAGAGAAGGAAGAAGAAAGTTAGGATAAGAGAAAGAGAAAGAGAGAGAGAGAGAGAAATAGGGACTCACAACAGACTTTTGTGTAAGTAGTTCGTTGGTTGGCGCCAAATTGCTCTGCCACGCGCTGAATACTGGAGAAGCTGTTGGCTCACTGAAGAAACATGAGGAAGTGGAAGTGGACACACATACGCATTTTCCCGACGACTCTCGTGCCAGCAAGCAGGCAGAGTGCAAAACAGCCTTCAGTGGTGAATGGGATTTCATTTACGTAATATAAAGCATTCCGTTTCGTTCATATTAAGGTATGGAATTTTACTTTCAACGTTTTTATTTTGACGCATAACTTTCTTTTAATAAAAAGTGCATTAATAGTCTTTTTTTTTTGTCAAATAAAGTTGGACATTATGATATACAAATAGCTACTGTAAATTTCTTTACCTTATTTGTTGCATGAATGTTTACAAATCTAATTTACCCAAGTGAGTGTAAATGACCCATTAATCTTCTCCCTTTCTAATTAGAAATTCGAGTTTCCTGGCTAGGGTTGCCACTTGTATTGAATTATGTGCGACATCGCGAATTTCAAGAAACTTTATAGGATCCCAAATTGTACCTAATAAATATATATTATATTACAGGACGCGAAATTATCTGAAACACGAAACATGCGACATAAATTCTCAACTTCTCCCACGATATACAGTGTGTCCGTAAAGTTACGCAACACAAAGTTTGATTACGTATGTCTTTTGAACCAAGAACGATAAGGACCTGAGACTTAGAACAAATGTAAACATGTTTTATTTAGACATTTTCGAGATCATGATCAATGTTGGAATTTCTAACGTTTTTCGTTTAGTAACGAAGAAAAGTACCGAAAGTGTAAAATACAAAATATACAAAATGAGAAAAATTAATATTAAATTGCAGAGAAAACTGATTTCCTGCGGTTGAGTTCCTGTGTATATGTACAGTATGCATCAATATTTATCCATAACAAAGTTGATGTAGTGTTGCCATGTAAAACTATTTAATGCAAATCTGTAAAACATGTGTTTTTTGACAGAAATGTGGCCCTGCCAACACTGTTGTCGTAAAATTACTGCAACAGGTGTGTTTGGGATTAATTCATGATAAGCAAGGAAAATTTTGCAACTTAATTGATAACCTGAGTTCTTATGCCAGTTGTCAGGTGGGTAATATTTTTTATCCCAAACTTTTGAATAAAATCTCAGGTTATCAATTATGTGCAAATTTTCATCAATGTTGGCAAAGGCTGCATTTCTGTAAAAAAAAAAAAAAAAAAAAAAAAAAAAAAATCATTAATCTCGAAAATATTTAAATAAAACATGTTTACATTTGTTTCACATCTCAGGTCTTCATCGTTCTTGGTTAACAAGATATACTTAATCAAACTTTGGGTTGCGCAACTTATATATCTATGACTATCGAAATTTCGGTATGGTTCTATCTCTAAATTGTTTCGTGTTGGTAACAGAAAAATCATTCCCAAGTGATATTTCTCTTTGACCGGTTCAGTTTTTCATAACTTCTGTTCAACTAACCACAACAAGCTGACGCTAACAGTTGTATGTTTCCTGTTTATACAGTAATATTCTTAATCCGTTGTTCTATGTACAATTTTGAATAAGATGAGTCGGCGATCTGCACATGTTCTACATTGGTGTCCCGTATTAAGGCTGATTCACACATGCCGCGCCGCGCCGTCCCATCCCATTACTGCATTCTACACAATTTCTCAAGGTGGATTGCAATAAGGGTCTACTTCGTGCCGCTTCGAGTACTCCGAGGAAAGCCGAAGCATCGTAACCGGAAGGAGGGGTTCTCTTCAAGGCGGCGTGTCGGGGCACGGCATAGGAATGGCACATGTGAATTAACCTTTAGCCTCACCAGAAAGTGGCAACCCTATTCTTGGTCATTCATTGTAACTAGGAATATTTCTTTTTCTGTTCTGGCACAAATAATAAAATAACAAATTGAAAACAAATAACAAGTTTAATAGTATTAAATGAAAACTAAACCAAGGTAATCAGTATTTGTTACAAGTTGGAGAACTGATGACATAAGAAATTGTCTAAAATTAAAATATGGTATAAATTTAATTAATTGAAATGAAAATTTAGAATATAATAAATCATAAAAAGGTAGAACTACATGCAGCCAAAAATTACATAAGTAATGGAAATGTTTTAAGCATTAGTAATTTAATTAATGTTTTAAATTTCCAAACCATGCTATACGTAAATGTCGGGAGTTCCATAGAACAGCTATGTTCGTCCGTCCGTTCATCTGTTCGACAGCTATCAGAGCAAAAACGGTAAGCGTGTTTGCACACACTACCGACAAAATCGGAGGAAGCCCCGATAATATCGGTGTCGGTGTACTTTGCACACGTCGCCGACAATATCGTTGCCGGTGATGAGCGAAGTAAGCTATACACACAATATATTCTTCACTGTGTTTCTAAAAAATCTTCTCCATATATGAAAACAAATAAAAGTAATAATAATCGGGAAAATTATTTTTTAAAAGAAGGACTACAAAAACTGTTCTGAAGAGGTGTGGAGAACGGTACAAAACTTAGAAAAATAGGCCTATGCCTAAACATGTTTAGATTTAACAGTGCCGTTTTAAATAGATGTTGTAAACATTTTACTTTGGTTTCGATGAGAATTGATGCTGCGGTACATTGCAGTTGAAACACTGTTACATATTGTATGTATGTATATTATTTTGTTTTCCATGCAATTAACACTGATTTCATAGTAGATTAAATGATAAGATTCGAATTAGTAATTTTGTTTTACATTGCTCCATACATACACTGGCGCAAATCCCGGGGGGATGAAGGGGACATATCCCCTCCAATCTTGGAACTGGGGGATTGCCCCCCCAATAATCCGATTTGAAATGTTTTGGGAGGGGAGAAATTTGATTATTTGTGTCCGGTCGCCAGAAAGGAAAGTGAGATGAAATTAATGTCCACTCAAAATAAGCCTCAAATCTGCCCGCCTCCCAATGTTGAAGACAACTCTGCTCCTCTGATCCTCCACAGCATTGTTTCTCGACTACAGAAATATTTTGAACATCGCTATATATATATATATATATAAAATATAATATAATATAATATAAAATATGGGAACAATCTTACCCGTCCCCTCCCCCCAATATTGAAGACAGATGTGCGCTGTTGCATACATACCTTTCGTTTCTCGTTTCTTTTTATCTATGAACTCAAAATCCTGGGCAAGGCTTGCATAAACTTCTCGCCATGCTTGGGGCCGCGGTGGCTCAGTGGTAGAGCGTTCACCTCTGGTGCTTGGGGTCCCGGGTTCGATCCCGGCCCCCGCCAAGTGAACTTTGTGGTGGACAAACACCGTGTGCGTGGGTTTCCTCGGGGTTCTCCCGTTTCCTCCCACTTTCTTCATTCCACCATTTCATTCATTACTCATCATCACCGTCTCGTTTAGACTAACCGGCATAACCGTGGGACGTGAAACTCAAAGATTTCATTTTTTCTCGCCATGCTTTTTGCTTTTCAATTCTGTCCTTGAAAGAGTGTTATCTTATCATCCCATATGCAAGGTCTACATTCCACAAGTTCAATAAGAGTTAAAATATCGAATGGAAAAATTCTTGCCATCTATCAGGGGGTCGATCCCGGTACAAAGGGGAGAAGGAAAACTTGGATACATAGCTTTGGTCCTTGTTTTCTATTGCCATTCCACAAATTCTTTTTTAAAATGGGGGATTTGGGATAGTTTTGGAAGTGAGAGAAAAATATGTAACAAGTGAAGCATGAAGTCACATCTCTGTTGTTGAGATCACAATCAAGAAAATGCCAAATGTCCTTGTCCTTGGAGCTTTGCAAAGAGTGTTTGATTGTGCTGGTTTCGTTTCAAATAATAATAATTCTACTTTGACTTGTCAACAAATATTCTATTCAATCATTGCTTATTGAGTGGGACCGGGAAAAGTGATCTGCAGACAACTCTGATGAAAATAAAAGGAAGTAATAATAATCAGGATTTTTTCCATATGCTTATGTTCACACTGTATCAAACTTTAAAAATTACGCTTAAATTAATTTCCAGAATGTATTAAAATTTAAATGCATTAATAGATTAAAAAATATACCATAAAAGAGAGAGATAGTGTGTGTGTGTGTGTGAGAGAGAGAGAGAGAGAGAGAGAGAGAGAGGGAGGGAGAGAAAGAACAAAAATAAAAAAGGAGTTGAAAATAATCAAGAAATTGGTTATTTAAATTTCCTATATTCTATTTGATAATAGCTATTTAGAGAGAAACCAGTACTCTTCAAACTTCCCACATTTTATACTTATTTAATAAAGGGAACTAGCTACTTCTAAACAGATTGTAAAAAAAATAATAATAAGCTGTTCCGAAGTTGTTTATAGGACAAAATAATTATAATAATATTATACAGTTGTAATAGAAAAATGGAAACAACAAAATTCCAAAGACAAGAAATGAAACAAGAATACACAGCGCCTTATCACTCACACTCTTCATCTAACCCACTGGCCGGCCGACATTATCGGCCGCATGTGCATCCAATCATAAGAAAATCGGTGTCGGCGATATAGCCGACAATATCGGGGGCTTGGCCGACATCATCGGAGATGTCGGAGGATCGGCCGATAATGTCGGTGGCGTGTGCAAGCTACGATTTGAGTACATTGAAGTCGATTTCACCGCCGACATTATCGGTGCTTCCACCGATATTATCGTTGTCGTGTGCAAACGCACTAAGAGATACCGAGATGCCGTTTTTTTGTTTCTCAATCGATTCAACGTCACAAGAATAGATTCCATCTCCTTCGTTAACCCATTTTTCAAGATACAATTGGTTCAAATTAGCTATTTCCGGTTTCAACAATTATCGCCATTAAACAAAAATGGTAATAGATAGCGACAAGTGGTTTTCTACGATCGATTCAGGGTCTCAAGGGAACATATCGTCACAACCCTGAACACACTACCGAAGTCGGATGTGGTTAAAATTAAGAGCTATCGGGAAGCGTTTTCCTGCAATCAATTTAGCGCCCCAAGAATAGGTTTTATCTCCTTCCTTAACTCTCTATTCAGACCTTAAGTGGTTCAAATTAACGATTTCAAGTTTCAACCTTTATCGCCGTAGGACAAAAATAATAAGGGATAACGAGTAATGGCTTTTCGATATTTATTCCACATCCGAGGAACAGATTCTATGTTTTATTTTAATGTATTACCAGTAACTATAGATTTACTACAAGTTTGAGTATTGACTTACTATATTTTTTGGAAGTTTACCATGGTTTCGCGCAATGAAACGAAACTCACTTGTTTATTGAAATGGGAGCTGGCCATCGACACGTTAACGTAAAAGACAGTAATTTCATTTATTTAGTCTATGTTGTGGCTTAAGTTAAATGGCAGCGTTGCATTTTCATTTAACATTGGGCGCATAAAGAGTGTACAGCCCAAACAACTCGTCCGATTAAAAAAATTTCTTCACTTTAGACTGAAAACATCATATTTAGAGATGGTTTATCTCTTACATTTTGTTGTAACTCTGATAATAATAGAATTGCCCTATGTCAGGGGACTTTTGAGACACCCTGTATGTTGTGAGTCCTCAGAGATTGCTCCACCTTAAATTAGTATTTTTTAAACGTTCAAACTTTGTTAATTAATTCCTTATTGAGTTGTATCAGTGGCGATGAACATTTCTGTCACTACTATATGATTGAGATCTGTCAGTACTATATCATTGAGATTTTTCTAAGTTCTAATAATGATTACGTGAAGGTTCATACTTTTAGCGATTCAGTATCTAAGTAACATATAGACGGTGTCTGTCAAAATCCAATCACTAGTTGCGCCATCCTGGAATTTCCTAAGATGTAATACTCGGACTTTCATTGAGATTGTTTCTCTTATGTGTACGTGGTAATGATGTATAGCCACATGCTCTCGCCAAAACTCGACCCATAAGTACGGGTTCACGAACAGAACGGAATTTTATCACAAGCTGGAAATCTGTCTGTGCAAATTTCACATAATAAGGAGGAACATTAGGTAAATGATTTAGATGATATCCTCAGCACATAGAAGAAATTCACAGACGAAATTATGTATTTCTTTACATTTTAAACCGAATTATCATATATACAATTATGTGCACTAATATTTTCCTGTTTGTTCACCTTTCCCAATGACAAATAATATTAAAATTGAAAATTAAAGTAAAATTTAAGTAATGAACATTAGTGTGCAGTTACAGAACAGCACGCTTATACTTTGAGGAATAATTTTGCATGAAATTCTGTAGCTTTGAACACGCCAATTGCTCCGAATTCAATTCCGGTCGTAGTTCGGAGCTCGCATTAATAAACTCGGTGTTGCATAAGAACCCGAAACGCAAACATCTCAACTCACTATGACTAATCCTAGTGTCAAACTAAATAAAAATGAAATACAATTTCTAACTTTGCGTCCTATGTCTTTTAGAGCTAGATTGAACTTGAGTTTAGCATCCCTCTCAGCAGCAATGCTATGTGAGACGAGAATCTACAGCTTAACGTGGTGGCCAAATCACATGAGCTTCCGTCGGGAATCCAACCTGTGTCTCCCGTGTATGATCTTTAGGCTTATGGAGACAAGATTAATGGTGAATGATAATAAAATAAATGGAAGGATGAGAATGTAGGTGGAACTGGAAGAACCTTGAGAAAATCCATGGATACAATGTTCAATACCACGAACTCTCGTCGCCGGGGATTGAACCAAAACCCCTTACCACAGACCCAGATCTGAGCACATCAAACCAAAGTTTTAATATTTACATATTCAAGTTCCAATTTATGTTTGCAGAACAGACTTTTTCATTCTATTAACGTTGTTTCAACGCGGATGAACATTTTCAGCATCTCATTACAGTTAAACCGCAGTAAGTTGACGTTTATTTGAGTAGTTTCTTCGGCGAAATTTGTTGAAAGTGCTTCTCCAGGGAGACGGAAGCGTTGTAGAACATGTCTTTTCCAGATTAAGATACGCACATACTGTCGCAATTTGTGAAGGTAGCTTTCCTTTTTTTTTTTTTTTCGTAGTGCTACCATATTTAGGTTGTCACCGCGCCAGCTTTCTTTCCCTGTTGATAGGAAAGAGTTCCCGAAGGAAATAGCTTGAAAGTGTTTTCGGAGGTTCATTTCCAAACCAAGAGAGTAAAACGTACTCAAATGATCCATTCGACTCACGAGGTTTTATGTCTCCCAACGGATACTCGTGATCGAATGACCAATCGAACCCAAATCATTCTTCCTCAGGAAACAGCTATCTTCCTACTCCAAGTCCTTCTCTCTTTTTCTTTTTGCTACCCTTCGACGCCAATCCATCTTGATGTCTCTCAATTCGTCTCCATTTCACAGCATTATGCGAATTTTATTGCGAATTTTCTTTTCGTATTCATTCTACCTGTTTTCAATGGTGCTTTCGAGATGGTAAAGCAATCCAATAAAAGTTGTTCTATTTGCTCCAAAAGAGTGATTTTGCTGACAGTCTCAAACTTTATCTTCGAAAAGCTTGATGCAATCATCAACAGCAACCGTCTTTTCGCTAATTTCATGGTGTTGGTTGTTTTTATTTGGTCATTTTTACTTTTATTCCTTTTTGAGGAATGTTACAATTTTCCCTTTTCTTTCTTTCTTTCTTTTTAAATTTATGTATACACTCAAAGGGAAAATTACCACACAAAGAAGTAAAAACGAATTCTTTGGTAGCTGAAATTATTTTCCTTAAATATTACATTTTATTTTAAGTAGGTGTCGAAATTTACGTTTAATGATGTCGACGGGGTAGTTTTCACCGATCAGCTGTCTCATTTAATCTAATGTGACTTTGTTTACATTCTATTTACCTGTCAATCTTCATTCTATTTATCTGTCAATATAACGCCTAACAATGAAAGAATGAACCTAATATAACCTAATATAACAATTTATTTTTTAATACGAGGGTAACACCAAAATCAAGGTCCCCAAAGAGTTGGGAACCCAGAGGAACTGTTTGTGTGGCTGTTGCAAAACTTGTGTTAGTTGTTTCCCTTCACTCCCAAACAAGCCTGCGCGCACCTCGCCAGGACGCTCAATCTTGGCTTGGCAGTCATTTGTAATTGAGTGCCCGCTTGGCGCTACCGCCAAGTGTGAAGTTCGCTTAGTTATTCGGTTTCTGAACGCAGCATGTGGTATAAGAAGTTTGTAGCTGATTGCACTAAAATTCACGACGAATAAAGAAGCGGGAGACCTTTAATTTCCTCCGAGACATTCGCGAAGATTGAACAAACCAGTAACTATTACCTGTTTCCTAAGGTGACAGATGAGGATCTACGCTTCCTCAAACACATGGCAACAAACTGGTATACATGGACATACAAAATAGCGATTATGTAGAAAAATGGATCATGTACAAGCTTTAAACCCTTATTTCAAGGAAATCTCTCTTTTGGGATTACCTCGTAATTTAGAACATTACATCAAACGGCTGGTGAATAATTCACCGAGCAGATGTCGGCGATTGGTCAGTTCTATCCTTCACAATTCAGAAAGCCTTGAGGAGTTGAAATCTCGCGACCAGCCATCATTTCTGAGTTATTGAGAATTTTTGACGGTTGCATAAGATGGTAGTTTTAAATATCAGATTTTCTCGAATTCTTTAAAAAAAAAATCCTCCAATCTACAAAAGAGAATCAACAATTTTAGGAATGATAAAAAAAAATGTATCAAAAGATTGCGATTTTGACCAAGAATTTTAGGAATGATCCAAAAAATACATCAAAAGATTGCAATCTTGTCCAGTAATTACTTTTTGGATCAGGGGCCACAAAATTTTTGAACGGCCCCTAAATCGAGTTTTCGTATTTTTTGTGGAATAAGTACATCATACTGTTTTAATTGTTAGTTTTGGTTTGGCTACACTGTATGTAGTTCTTGAGATATGAGGCATAAAATAAAATGTTTGATTGAATGAAATATATTGGATTTTTTTTTTTTTTTTTGATCAGGGACCACAAAATTTTTGAACGGCCACCAAAATTGAGTTTTCTAATTTTTTTACGGATAAGCACATGATACTGAGCTAAGGGATAGTTTGGGTTCTATATGTAGTTCTCGAGATATAAGGCCTACAAGAAAATTTTTGCCTGAAATATATTGGATCTTTTGATCCAAAAAGTAAGGTGAATTTATCCATACAATCCAGAATTTTACGTATGTGTAGTTATATTTTTTGTATATAGTATGTGTCGAGGTGCAGTAGGACCGACGGCCACCATAGAGCAGCACGTTGTTTCTTCCGTTGACTAGGCCAGTCGAAACATGAAACAGCTATTTAAACATTAAATGAAAGTGGAAGTGCATAGTTTTATTTGATTCTTATTTGATTCTTTCGTGTCAAAGGAGAAGAAATCTATCAAGAACTAGTAGAGATTTATGGAGAAATTGTGATGACACATAAACAAGTGTACGTGTAGTGTAACGATTTTTCCAGCAGCAGAACTGATGTGACGAATTGACAAAGAAATGGAGGACCACCTCTATGCAGTCATGATCTATCACTTTCTGACTACCATCTTTTTGGACCCTTGAGCAAATATCTCCGTGAATAAAGTTGTGTGACACATCTGAAGAAATACTAGAGATTGCCGTCACCTGGCTTACAAATTTGGAGCAAGAATTTTTAATGACCGGTATGGGTGAATTGATCTCCCGATGGAGTACATATCTGGACCCCAGTGGCGACCACGTGCAATTTTAGTATGGTATTATATACATAACAAAGTGCAGTTTCATATTTGAAGTCTTTCATGTTCAGGAATGAATTTGATATTCGCCTTACTTGCCATTATTCCTTGTAGGAGTGTTGAATCCGATGCAAAATGTTACCAGCTATGTTTAATACTAGAAATAAAATTAGATAAAATAAGTAAATTCGTATGCTCTTGTTATATTTAAAAATGTATATGGGTCTCCTAAAGTAGAGAATTTTATTACTAAAATATAACATATTTTATAGTATATTTCGAAATTTTATGAACACACTCCCGGAGTGATTAAAAATTTAAAACATAAGTTAGAACGCCGTAGCTTCAACATTATGAAATCTATCCCAAGAAATTCAAGAAATTACGTAGAACTATCTAAATAGTCTATTATTATTATTATTATTATTATTATTATTATTATTATTATTATTATTATTATTATTATTATTATTATTATTATTATTATTATTAGCCATCTTTTGGTATCAACGAAACGAATTGTATAAACGGAAGTTGGAACGCGGGATACATTTTTATTGCTAATTGATTTGTTTCGTTGGTACCGGGGTTTTCTGAGATATGGATATTTAGATAGAGCGCATATGAGTTTTTGTGTGATTCGTTGAACTCCTTGCAATAGGTCGCATCGTTCTCAAACCAGGACGTAATTAAAACGTGATATTTCGCTTTGGACGGCTTTTAACTCGGAAAGAAGGCGTTTTTGATCCATGTTTATTAGAACTTCTTTTATTTTATGTTACAAATCACTTCCCGGGGTTTGGTGACTGATTTTTTTCATATAATATGTGTCTCTTGATATTCTTTAAGATCTACCACATTACCTTTTTCTCCTTTCTGTTATTTTCTCTATTAAATTACATTTATTCTAATTTCTGTTATACATATTTGATCAATTTTTATAACCAAAATGATCTTTCAATAAAATCTTATTTTTGTAAGCAAATATGTAAGCTATTACTGTAAAATAAGAATTTTATCTTTAACTTTGCGACAATAATTCAGTGCAAGCAAATCCTAGTACTGTAGTTAATGTTCGTCCCTCACTTACTCATTAGACATGTAATTCAATAAAGTCCTGCAAGATAATTTGGTATTTCCATTCTAACTAACTCTATGTCTTATGGAATCCGGAGGTTCCATTCCCCGTTCAGAAGCTCTCCACTGACTTCTGTCCTTAGCCAATTAGATTCAGTTTCTATTTTGTATTCCTATCTCTGCGAGATCCATCTTGTTATTGTTCTCCCATCTGCACCTAGGTCTTCCTAATGGTCGTTTTTCCAGTTAATTCTTTGAAAGTGTTCCTGCTTTCTTCCATTCTGTCTACATGACCTGCCCACTTGAGCCTCCTAGACTTGATGACCCTAACAATGTTTGGTAAACGGTATAAGCGGTATAAAGGGTTCTCTCTAACTGCCTGTGTCTTCTTTATTGGAATCGCCTCCTCTCTTTCGGTTAAATGGTTGAAAATTTACATCTTTTTTTTTTTTTTTTTTTTTTTTTAATCATCAAGTCTATAGAGGAGATGGTTCCTACTTTTTAAAATAGTGTGCAGTCGCCCCTTGTCGGTCTGAAAGCTCAGATAATACACTCATGAATAACGTAATTGGGGATGTCAGAACCGACAAGTTGCGCCCAGGATTTCATATACGTTGAATTCAACGAAATATGAGGTACGGGATCCAACCTGGGTTGCATTTAAATAAAATCCAACACGTACAAAAAGAAACAGATTGTGATGCAAAAGGGGATGAAGAGGGGTAAGAAGGGAGTAACTTTCAGGATGGGTTAATCTACTCGCACTTACTTGCAGGTCTGATCGTTGTCCTCTCGACGATTCCTCCAACGGGTCGACGTCCGTCCATCCCTCTGTTTGACTGGCTGGTCGTACAAGTAACCAAGGTTAAGAGTCGGCGAAACCCGGACTGTGAAACCAACTTTCCGAAGATCGCAATTTTAGTTAAACTTAAAACTTCTTCTCAAAAAGCAATACATTGTCGTAGATGACTATCTGGCGTTAGCCGAAACAAAGGTGCTCTATAAGACAGAGCAAGGTTATCAATCGTAAATTTCAAAATGAAGCTCGCGGTCTACATTCTAACTCGTCTCTCGCTCCATGTCGACTGTCCCTTCCAAAAGTCTCTCAATCGATTTTGTATCGCGTTCTTTCCGGGTTCATGTCCTGGGTTATTCACTCTGATTTGCGTTTCGATGAAAAAAGTGCATGCTTGTAGATTAACCAAGGTAAGGTGATGATAGGAATGCGGACGGGGAAGCAATCTGTTATTTTATTAATTGAGAAATTACAAACGTAAGAAGTAAATGATAGACAGCAAAGGCAAATGAACTTAGAAAAAAAAGTCGAAAGGTGATTTAACTTAAAATGAATAGTTATTCTTTTCACTTTTAATGTTCCTTTTTAAAATAAATGTCCCATTGTTCAAAATAAGATACTTTGCCATGTGTCCAAATACACATCTTCACAATAGGATCCAAACTACTAGTTAAGTTTGTATCCAAGGCAAGTACTCCCATCGGGGGATTGAAACCGAAAGCACGCTTATTGAGGGTGATTGCTTATCGTGCAGTGTTATTGTTTCATGTAATTTCATTAGAATATTTACATTGCATTGAAGGATACCTTCATTCCAATAGTCGAACGTTGTTGACAGTGGTGCTTTACTATGCCACAATTTCTAACTGTAAGTAATGCTCCTCTAGATGAGTGATAGCCAAATGACAGTTCGCAGATCAAATCCGGGTTACTATTGCAGATTTCAAATGATAAGCGACATGGCCTTGAGTTGGCTTCACGCGGCGTCCAATTGGCTTTGAGCGGTGTTGACAATTCGCCACAAGCAGTCCTGCACGCTGACTTCTCGCACTACTGCGAATCTTGACAATACTAGAGGCGCTTATTAGAAATATTGTATTAGCACATCAACTGCTCACTTTACGAAGTAGAGAAAAGAATTACGAACACATACGTGAAAACTACATCTTTTTATGTCAACTGGTTGTTATGATACACGCTTTGAAAGGTTTCCATATAAAACAATTAGTAAAACGAGCGATGATTCCCGCGTCTAATTTCCAGTGGATTTTTCTTCAATTTCGAAATAGAACTCAACTTTAATTACAGAATAATCATGGGTGTAACCAGAGGTTGTTCTAGGGGAACATTACTTTCAGGGGGAGGAAAGCTTTTCACACATTTAAAAGAGAACAAATGATCTCTTTCAGAATATGAAAGCATTTTAACTCACCATACATACTATACACATGATATTTTTGTACAAGGTACTTAATAATAAGTTAGACTGCAACGAATTGCTTTCGAGCTTTCAAATAAGCGTTCCAGGCAGGAAAACACGTCCAGAAAACTATAACTTATTTTATTGTGCAAAAGCAAGGACTAATATCCTAAATAAGTCGCCAACATGGAGGATTAGTGCAACCTACAACAGACTCTTAAAAATTACAAATAATATAGATATTTACGCTGATTGCCTCACAAGGTTTAAAAGGGAAATTGTAAATATATTATTTCATGAAAGATGAACACTGTAATTGGGTATAATACCTGTTGTGTTCTGTTTCAATAAATAAGAAAATAAATAAATAAATAAATAAATAAATAAATTCTTCCTTACTCGACAGAAAAAACGCAGTATGTTTTTTTTTTTCCCTTCACGTTTCACTACCTTACATATATGCGACCACTTATTCACTCTTTCTTCCTCCAGCAGGGATTCAAAAGCACCAGGCGTCTGAATGGTGTAGTAAATAATTGTAACCCAAAACAAACTCGATCATATGGACTTGCTTAGGAATCAGACGGATTGCTTTTATGTGACGACTAAGCCCAAGAATGTTATTTGCTATGAAAACTGAGAAGGAAACAAAGGGTTAGTTGTGTAGGAATGTAACTTCTCTTCTAGCACAAACAGAATTCATCAGTGTCTGGGTTACTTTCTTTCGTGGTAGTTCGTTTCTTCTCCAAAATTATAGTTGACAATGTCTTTAAGCAAACCGAGTACAAGTGCGGAGTTTTCTTTTAAAAAAATAAAAATTAAAAATAAAGTGCTACGAAATCAGGCTCGAAGAATTATTTTTTGTGTTTACATTTTTTTTAGTTCATGATAACAAATTTATAAGACTCAGATTCAGACAATGACGAAATATTAACTGACATAGACGATAGTGAAAGTAGTGTTGAAGACGAGTGTTTAGCATATCCACTGGAAAAAGTTAATAGGTAAGTAATTTAATTGCTATATATACTTCTAGGATGCACAGTCAAAATTCTTGAGTTTGCTGGAATAGTATATTTACATTGTGAATAATGTTTCCAATGTATGTGTCATAATCTCAACTGGAGGAAGAGCGAGAAGGGAAAGGGGAGTCAATGATCCGGCAACAACGCGCGGAATATCGCGCACCATTGGCTATTGTCCGTGATGCTTTACATCTGAAACACACAGTAGCAAGTTTCATCCAGCCTGCGAATGAAAATATACTTTTTTTTTTTTTTTTTTAAATCAGCATACATAACTGAAAGATTGTATGAGTAGCTGATCGTAATATGAAGATTAAACACGATTTGATTTTTAGTTGTGAGATTATTTTCTTTAACCTTTTGTTAAGCCAATTCTACAAGACAGGGCAGTTCGGCTGGTCGAATTTTAGATAATTGCAGATTTCGTACAGTGTTTCAAATACTCCTAGCTTCAGTCTCTCATTTGACCTAGATACCTGAAACAAGAAACAGAACAAATAAAATATAATGATGATTCACTGAATGGAATGTGAGTATAATATGTGCTCAAATATGTTTTATATTTGACTCCCGTCCCCGAAATATGTTATATATATATATATATATATATATATATATATATATATATATATATATATATATATATATATATATATATATATATATATATATATATATATATATATCTTGTCATAGTCTGTGGCGAATTGTAAATTGACTATCACTTGTACTGCTCTAGAAACAAAGAATGCTGACACTTTAATCTCCTTGCCTCTTCTATTATTTAAGTCATTTCTTCTTTATTTACAGACATTGTATCTTGCCTTTTCTCAGCGTATTTTATAAGAACAAATTATTAACAAGGGGAGATATTTGCGTTCCTTTGATTGAGAGTTCCGTATCAGAAGCTGAAGCATGTGATACTTGTGTGTCTGAATGTAAGTAGTTGAGGTGTTTGGGGAACCGTGAAACGTACTCGATGTTAAATTTCTAAAAGAGGTTTTAGCCTATTGTTCAATGTTTTTGGCGCGCTGTGAACCGAAAAAAGTTTGGTAACCTTGCTCTAACCACCTCCGCATTTGCCTAGTTAAGAGTAAATACAAAATCCTACAGATCGATAAAGAGAACACGAACAGAAGAACTTTCATTGGGACTTCTGAATGATGTTCCCAGGGGATCAGTATTAGGAAACAGTCGAAACTTGGTCCTACAAGGTTTAAAAAAATCATCTACCATCGGTACCGATTTTTGGATTTTTGGAAGGGGAGGAAGGGAACTTTTGAAGTATGTGTTTGTGTATTTGTCAGATATCTAAGCAAAGATATCCAGGTATCTAATAAATTTGGTGGGCTTGGGCCCCTTCGGACTTCCGTGTCTGCATCGCTCCGTATTGTTCCACATCATTTTCCACCGCAAACCAATTATAGAAGGAATCGTAGATGCTGTTACCTGAATATTAAACTAAGGAGTAACGTATTAGTTAATGTAAGAAATATGGGAGCATCAGTGTGCATTACAGAAAAAAATAATAACGGATTTTAAAATATATATATATATATATATATATATATATATATATATATATATATATATATATATATATATGTTAATTCTGTTGTTATTTTTACATTATATGTGTACTACTGCCCTTAATTAAACTAATTACAATATGTTGTTTATACATTTCATTGTTCTGCAACCCATGAAGAGCTATGACCTTCCAGGTATAGCATGTTTCACTGGGCGATCCGTTATCTATCTATCTATCTAACTTTATATATATATATATATATATATATATATATATATATATATATATATATATATATATATATATATATATATATATATATATATACATATAGGCGCGACGTAAGATACCACTACGGAAGGATTTTTTGAGACGACACCGAAGGCTAGTAACATATAACCATTTCTGTACATTGAACTGCTGTATTTTTTGTTTAGCTCAAGTAGTTCCCAGTTGTCTGTCAATGCAAGATCAATACGAAAATTCTGTCTTTCTAGCTAATCAAACGTGGGACCACACGCATTACGATTCAGCAGCTACACATAACAGCAAAGAAAATATCAGATTTAATTAATTTATTAATTATGTATTTTGAACAGTTATTTCTACGTAACCTTTATTTTTCCTATCTTTTTACAATGTTCTTTAACGAAAAAAAAAACGTTTTGTTTGTATCTACTTTTGTTGCTTTTAATTAGTGAATTTCATAATTCGCTTTCCGCTTTCTTGACTTCCTCTGCACTCTGCTTCCTTTAAAAAGGCAGAATTTAAAAAAAAGAAGAAAAGAAAAAAGAAGAGAGAATATTTTAGCAGAAAGTGCTGCATCATCTTGCTACCTTCTTTTTATGCCTACATTTTAACTTTATTTAATCCCCTACTCTCATAAGTAGAAACTTTATCGAAGTTACCTTGTTCTTTACTTAAATTCTGTTCTTAATCTTGCCTTTTTCTTTATTCGTTTAAATGTCAGATTTTATGTCGTAAGTTATTTCCATTTAAAAAACGAAAAAGAAGTATCAAGAGAAATGCTTAAGAAGGTTACTTTTTAAGGACAATGTTTGGAATTGCCATTACTGCATCGTTATAAAATATTAAAAGTAGTTCGTTCTATGCAGTGGCGTGAGCAAAGGAGGTTTCGGTTTTTAATTCCCCCTACTTCAACAAGATGTCACGAAAAATATATACAAAAATCACGTGTCCTCCTGAAAGAAAAATGAGCTTGGATGCCGGTCCCTGCTTGATTTAAATGCTGTGCGCGCTAGAAGCGCACAAAAAAAAAATCAAATAATTTTAAAAAGGGAAAAATTGTTACTATTATCAACAAAAATGAAGTCTGTGAGAAGCCAAATAAATTAATAAAAATACCATTGAAATATACCATAATGCCATATAGCCATATGCATACAGCCATAACTATAATTTCATAATAGACAATTTGTTTGGCTTGGCATGGATTTCATTTTTTGTTGTTGATAATAGCAATTTAGTTTTTTAAATTATTTTCTCTTTTTTAACTCCTTTTTTAAAATTATTTTTTTTATTTTATCGTCTTTTAAGTTGGTTAATATTCGTCCTCTAAACAAAGCGTTGTTTTATTGTTATTCCATATTCTTGATAGCTCTTTGTCAAACTTTTTCCGAAACAAGTCATTTTCTCTTTATGCACATAGTCATTCAACTTCCTATTAAAATACAATCTTTCATATGTAGATTCCTCTACACAATCTCTTCCAGGTAGATATTAATTAATATTGGCGAGAAGCTTCATCCCACTTTCAACTCTACGTTTTCAAAAATACAAACTAACTTGCCATTAGCTACGAAGAAAAAAAAAAAAACATTCTTATAGATATACCTCAGGATTTCAAATTATAACTAATTGGCCAACAATTGGAAAAAGATTGCAAAATGCTGAATTAGAGACACTCATAACAATTCAACTCCTTCATGTACACTCATGTCCAAAATTATTGTCGCATATCTATAAATATGTTGTTGTAGGAATATAATTTGATAACGAATTTGCCCTGTATTTCTTATAATGTTACTATATGTATAATCGGCAAAGACGTGTATATGGCAAATTTCATGTCAAAAGAGCAATAAATAAGAACAATAAAACGAAAATAAAACTTTCTTGTCCATTTAGCAACATTTTGTTTTACTCATTCTAATTTTCGTATTTATAATTCTTTTCCTATGAAATTTACCACAAATATACATTTCCCGATTATATTCATAGTATCAATATTAAAAATACCCTTCAAAATCATTATCAAATTATATTCTTACAAGAAGACAGTTATAGATATGCGACAATCATTTTGGAGATGAGTGTACAAGGGCGTTTTCAAAAGTTTCCGACCTGATCAACTTTGATAGAAAGAAAGTAACGTGTTGCTGTTTAATGTAATCTTCAGGGCCGGATCCAGGATTGTTTGAGGGGGTGCACCAATAATTACCAAAATAACCAATCACACTGAAACTCTTCAAAGTGGCATGTGACAATATTCTTTATCCCTGATAACACTGATGCATAGACGGAGGAAAGTATTTTGCAGAACGGAGGGTTGCAAGTATTATACAGCAAAAAAAAAAAAAAAAAAAATGTTCTCTCCTCCTGGGTTGTGTTTTCTTCCCTACTTGACAATGTTGTATTGTTTCGCTTGGTGAATCCTTTTCTTTGTACTTTTAGCAAATCGACTTAAACTTTTGCTTTTGCAAAGTTCTGCTTTCTCTTAAGCCCCGAACGTAAATATGATAGCAGAAAGTTTCGGAAAGTGTTGCTATTTTCACTGCTAGCTTCTCATGTTAGATAGTGCGTATTTACAACGAAGGGAAAGTGCACGTGCATCTTTGCAAGCCCCCCCTAAATCCGGCCCTGGTAATCTCCCTTGACTTGAATATGCTTTTCACATCTTTTCATTAACACGTGTATCTCCGTGAAAAATAACCAGAACTCTTATCTGCAAAATTGCTTATAGCGGCGTATTTTAGGTCGTTGTAGTCCTAATATGTCCTTTCTTGAAGGTCTTTCTTCAGTTTCGAGATCACTTGGCGTTAAATATGAGCTGTAGGGTGGATGGTGAATCTCCTCAAAGCCACACACTTTTATTGTAAGATTGGCAACAACAATCATGTAGAATTGAGTATTGTGGTGCAGAATGCGAACACAGGGACTGAAATTTGACGCTGTGAACGATTCAAATGACTCTCCAACGAACTGACACAGCTAGCCAGTCCAGATATATATTTTTTTCATAGATGGCACTATGTACCATGAACAACTTACACCAATGGCACGATATTCCAGTGCCAGGCTGCAAATTTTTGGAGATACTCTCCATTTTATTTACTCTTGAAAACAAATGCATCTTGCTACTCCAAATCCAGTCAGCAAGATGAGTCTATGAACTGAGCGATAAAAATGTATATTCATTATAACTTTATAACTAAGTTTATTTTATATATTCCTTTTGTTATTCAACAGCAATACATTTGTTGGCAAAGTAAACAGTCTCGCATGACTAAAGCTTGTGTCGAAACATTTTTCACCCAGCACCGTAACTTAGATTTTCTCTGGGGGGAGGGGGCAAGCATTAATACACTATTTGGGCCCCCTAGAGAAAGTTGTTCTTCTAATTCTTGGGCCTCCTCTTTCCATCTTTCTCTTATTCTGTATGGACACCCCGGAGCCTGTGGGCTCTTCTGCACGGCAAGATCTGCGGGGCCATTAGTTACGTCCCTGGGCCCGTTCCATACATGACAAATTAATTAAGGAGACAATATTAACAAATCTTAAAACCATACGAATAAATGTTAATTCTTGGGCCCCTAATAGTAACTTTTTTTTTTTTACTGAAATGGGCCCATGACTCATTTTTATTTATTTTTGTGTGCTGTTTTGTTTATGTAATGTAGCGAATCTGTTTGATGGTTCATTTATAATTTTATGTTCATATCGTATATGAAGTAAGAAAAATTTTACCTCAAAGTGCGCCCCCTCGAATGGCGAGGAGCTTTCCTGGGAGCAGTTGCCCCCTTGTCTCCACAAGTTACGGCCCTGTTTTCATCTATCACACGTAATGTTCGCGGAATAATTCTGGCCCTAAAGGTGTGTTTTTACCCTATAATATATACTGTACGTGTATGCCATCGGACATCATAGCCACACCAACCCAAGATCTCGCCTTTTTACAATGATAACTTCTTTTGTAATCATTAACAAAAGAGGGGGCTAGACAGTTGTTCGGTGAAGCGAAAACAATAACGAACATAACCATTATTTGCTTTTTTGAAATTATTTTTTTGTTCTTTAGAAATCACCAATGAAAAACGGTTGCGTATTTTAAAAAGTAATTACTTTCCATAGATCGTATGTGAGAGTTCCAGTATTTTGATGAATAATAATGGTAAAAAAAAAAAAAAAAAAAAAAAAACGAATGATTGGTGTGTGGCACATTGTAAATTCTACTTTTCCCATATTATAACTGTTATTCATGATCTATCAAAGAGTTTATTCAGTATTGATGGTGCACGTGTTAACTAAGCCTTTGTTGTAAACTGAAAAAGAGTCTCGATTTCAGCATTTCCAATTCCTAATTGGAATCGAGTGCTTTTCCTCTGTTAAACTATTTTTTTCTCCCTCCCTCTCCCATAATCCATTGTTTGAATCAAAAAATACGTTCCCTCAATTTGTTCAGTAACAAAAGAGATGTTTGAATGGCATTTTTTTTCTTTCTTTTACGGAACGAGAAAGGAGTGGGTGGATATTGTGTTTTACCTCGTTTGGTGCTGATATCTTTTGTATGTGTGTATACATAGTTTGGGGCTAGTAAATCTCATACCGGCGCGCTAAATAGTTTAAATGTTAACGGTGCTGTAGGGCGTAAGTGCGAGCTTTTACGCTTTGGAGAATCGGTTCGTTTGTCTGATAGGCAAAGCGATCGTGATCAGCGTTGACAGTTTCGTTTCGGTGGCAAATGAGGCAAATGGAGATAGGGTATGAGATTTGGTGAAGTATTGTTAGGATAGATTGAGATGGATGAATGGTGGGTAGGCATTTGCAGGAAAGGTACTTGTCCTCAATATAGCATTGATCATGTGAACTTCGCAGGTCATTGGAGAATGCTGAATTTGATACAAAGAATTGTGGGTTGGTAATCGTGATTATAAATATCTTACCTCAGCCATTCACTCAAGAAAATATCTGCCGTGTCGTGACAAAACGCTGTAACTTTGGCGGAGAAGTTTTGCGAAAATGAGCCGTAAAGTTTTCATCAGAAAATGTGATCTGTATCGTGTAGAACCAGTGTATCTTGACTTTGGAAACACGTGGTTACATGTAATGTTACGTAAATGCATGTTGTGAGATTAAATTTGGTGAAAAT
Source organism: Thermobia domestica (assembly GCF_964235325.1). Lineage (NCBI taxonomy): Eukaryota > Metazoa > Arthropoda > Insecta > Zygentoma > Lepismatidae > Thermobia > Thermobia domestica. The sequence goes on along the minus strand of NC_137462.1, from coordinate 150,957,272 downwards.
TGATTGGTTGACAATTATTGCCTAGTTACACTGGTTCTACACGATACAGATCATATTTTCGGATGAAAACTTTACGGTTCATTTTCGCAAAACTTCTCCGCCAAAGTTACAGCGTTTTGTCACGACACGGCAGATATCAGGAAAATATTTTCCGAAAAGTGTTTTACTTATAGGCCATAATGAAGGGCACGGGGGAAAAACAAGGAATGTCCATGTATGTGCTTTTTCGGGTGCTTTGTCCTATCTCCTGGTGGCTCTTGGTACTATTTGACTGTACATGCCATGCATGCGTAAATGTAGAAATGTCCATGTAAAAAGGGGCAAAAGATTTAACTAACCCTATTCTTTTTACGCGGTTTTCAATATTAAACCGCCGTTTTCTAGAAAATGTAGTTTTGTGATATTCCCCTTACCCTTTATATGGTGTTTATTTCGCACTGGGACTATGCTGAGGTACGAACCAACGTTTTAAGAGGAATTAAAATTAAAGTTATCGGTTTAAAGTCACAATATTATGTCTTTTACGCTAAGGGAGACGATGTAAGGCAAGTGAATGATGCTGGAAGAATTGGTGAAATAGGAAGGTGGGAGAAAATGGGACCACCCCCGAGAAAACCCACATACACGATTTTGCCCACCACAAATTTACTTGACCTGGGATCGAACTTTAAGAGGAATTGAAAATACATGTACCCTCACTGGGAATATCTACTGCATATTGTTTGAAGAGTACATCCCTCAGATTCAGTTACTAGAGTGCACGCCTTGGCTCATGTAGTCCCTGGTTCGAATTCCGGTCAGAAGGCATTCAAAGTTGAACGCATTGCGGTAATAACGATTCTATTTTAAACTGTAAGTCGACGTCTCATGTAGCTTCTGTACTTTTAAAGGGACCTTAAACTTCAACAAAGGAAAATTTTGTTTGAAGGAATTCGAAGTTATTTAGGCATTTTTTTTAAAAGTGTTATTATGATACAAAGAGTTTATGAAATATGACCCTTTAAAATTATCATGAAAAGTCCAATATAGTCTATAGCTAAGACTGCTTTCTTGATATTGATTGATCGTCTTAAAAATAAATTCAATTTCCGCCATATTTCTCTATTGAAGTATATCTTATAAAAATCTCTTACTACTTCTGGTTTAAATATCAATCTCCCCCTATACAGAAAAATCGGTAAGAGTTAGCTGGAAACGTTTCTTTAGGTTCATTATTCCAAGAATAGGTTTAATCAGTGGCGGATCTAGAAGGTAAAAACTGGGGAGGCCTGACGGCCCCCAGACTATGATAAGTATATCATGAGTTTACTATAAAGTTTCAAAAATATATAAATAATAGCTTAAATTATTTTCGTCACTCTGAAAACTGGAGGGGGAGCTAGTACTCCCCGGCCCCGGGCTAGATCCGCCACTGGGTTTAACGTTCCCGTCTCCCTATTGAAACCGGAAGTGGTAGAAATCTGCTATCACTTTCGGTGTTAATATTGATTTTCATAGAGAAAAAGCGGTAACAGATAGTGAAATGGTTTTTGATAATATTGTCCATAAAACGAGTAATAAGGATTTATAGTTCCATCTCGTCAATTTTGTAAAAGTTTCGTTTTGTCTCGTTTTGTACATGAATGCAAAAATGATGTTTTTTCTTAATTTCATCTAGAAGTTACCAGAATCCACGAAAGGTCCACGAAAGATGTGATATAACAACATTTAAATCATATTTATTGTTTGAGTATAGTGTGTAATTACTTGCGAATCTTTTAAACGTTGGAACCAGGTAACACTAAAACAATGCTTGAGAGCTAAGACTTTGAAGATAGGGATGCGCACGAGACGAGTCGAGACAGGATTTTTCTGAGAAAATTCGAGTCGAGACACGGCTCTTCCAAATATACATTTTTGGAATATACATTTATCGAGTCGAGACATCACTTTTACAGCACATTTTCGAGACGAGACAGCGACAAATCTTGTCTCGTGCGCATCCCTATTTGAAGAAATAAGAGCTGCTTCGTGGCTAAGCGGTTAGCGTACGCGCCTTTGGCCTGGGAGACGTGGATTCGATTCCCGGTGAGAGCTCATGTGATTCGGATTCCACGTTAATCAGTAGGTCCACGTCTCATATAGCTTCGCTGCTGAATGGGACGTCAAACCCAAAATCAACTCAACTTAACTCAACTTTGAAGAAATAGTGCTGTCCACGAGAGTCATGAAGTTTCTCGTCTCCCGTCTCGAATTTAAAAAACTATTTTTTTTTTTTAAATATATGGATTCACCATCATATTATGGCTCAATTTCTTTCCTTATTACTCAATTTGAATCGAGAGTGTGTCAAAAGACAGTAGTGTACATGCGCGCAGGCTACGTGGGTGCTCCGGGGCTATAGCACCCACACAAATAATCCTGTGGGTGCGGCTTACCCACAAGATTTTTTTTTAGTTTGATAGAAATAAAATAAATATTTCTCATTTGTCATTATAAAAAAAATAATAAGCAATTAAAACATTTGAGATGGAAGTTAAAATTTCTAACCTCTTAAACATAATTGTATGTTACAAATTTGTTTGTATTGTGCAAAGGCAACTAAGCAACACACTTTCCCCTTTCTTGCTTGTCTCTGACCTAGTGAAAGGCAGTTCTCACAATAAGAAATGGAACTACAGTATATTGTGAATAGAATTGAGCACAGTCCTTTATTACAGTGTTCATAAAAGATTTTAACTAAGAAGAAATCAGTCAAAAAATATCGAAACTCCCCTGAAAACATATTAAACACGACCCGCCATTGATATGCACCCACATACATTTTTGGAAAGTCGGCGCCGTTGCGTGCGGTCTATTGGACAGTAATAGTGCTCAGTAAAACTATTAATTCTTTTAGTAAACTCTCTCGCAAATGCATATTGCCACATAGTATCAATTATGTTTCCCTAAATCCTGTATTTTTGCTTGAAAGTGATTTTCTTTTCTTTTCTTTTGTCTCATTTCTAGGGAATATTATCCATTACGTAATATCAAAGCGCATTTTTCGCGCTTTGCGTACGAAAGTAGAGGTCGATTACGTCATCGGAAGTTGGACCTTGAAATAAAGTCACGGGTTTTGTGGTGGCATATCAACATTTCGGTCTTTATTTCGCAACAATAGAAGAAAAAATCAATATAGTTTATCAGTATTTTAAATCGTCTATTTATATGCGTACATAGTGTTTTTCAAGACAGATTATATTTGGGTACCTGTAGCGGGGCCATTCCAGAGGGCGCCAAATTTTTCAAAAAATGATTTTTGGAAGGAAATATCGGTATTTATCCCAGATTCCCATTTTTCGTCCATTATACACATATGCTTATCACACCATTTAAAACTTGTTTCATTCTGAAAAGAATGACGTATGAGACATGATACTCGAATGGGTAGTACCGAGGCAGTAGCTACTTAACTGAAAGTCAAAATTTTTCTCTAAAAATGCAGGAATTTAAAAGGGTTAAATGCTTAGGATGTGTTAGCTATATATCCTTTTCTTTATTCTGAAGTAATTCTGGTTCACAGACCGTGGAGAGAATTCAATAACAGTGTGGCGAATCTTTAGATTCATCATGTTTAGTTAAGAAAGCTATCTTAATATGGAAATGTTATGGCGCGTAGAAAAGTCCTTAACCATATAATTAGCTGTACTAAAAGTCTATAGTACGTGGATTTCAAGCATAATGATGGCAAGAATACAGTAGTTTCTGGAAAGCCTGGAAAGTGATAGATTGGCGTTCTAGAGGCGTTGGTAGACACAAACACCTTCTCTAAGTGAAATCGACCTAATGAGGAAGTGAAAGAGCGAGGGAGAAAGCGTCTTCAAGAGGAACTGGTGGTCTTCAAGGCAAGATGCTGAGTGTGTCATGGACCATTCGTTCACCGGAAGCTCCACGGCACTGCAGTGGATGAGAGTCATTCAGCTTTAATGCTCTCGGCGTCGATGACAGCAGCTTGCGACTCTTCTTCTGTAGGTTGGCACGGAAGAAGTAAATTGGTCCATCTTGCAATGAGAGAGAGAAAGAGCAGGTGCCGTTCGTTGACTCTACTACTGACATCAACGCCATCACACAATCACTCTAAGGAACTAACACCGATAGTATTATATAATCCTTCGTATGCGAATACAACGCTATCTTAGAATTCATTTTTCTTTAATTCTATCTTATTATGAATGTTTAATGGGACAAATTTATTATCCAAAGATGAAATAATATTATTGGATATGCATAAGTGTATAATCTCATGCGTAGTTTCAGAAAATGGAGATAAACTAATTTCTTTGTGAACCTAAAAGCTGATCCTACACAAGAACCGTACTACTAATTGAAATCAAACTGATACTAAAATGTCCAGAGTAGTAGGCCCGTATCCAGAGGGGTCTAGGGGGACCGGGCCTCCTAAATTTTTACTGGCCCCCTAAAATATTTACGGTAGGCTTGTAAATGAACTATAATATGGTTGGATAGGGTTCCCCAAACTTCTACCAGCCCCCCTACATTTTTGGGCTGGCTACCGGCCTACAGAGTGGCCCAAAAGTAGGTATACAATCCCGTACTGATCGGTCATCACATTTTACAGGATTTGTTCGGGAAGTAATAGGACTGATTTTATTCCGCCATGACTGTACTTCGGAGCGTGCGCGCACCGACTGGGTCCGGTACAGGGCGTTCCTAGCTAACGAACGAGCGGCTGGTCAGTTGTCTCCGAGCACACGGAGAGTCAGGACAGGCTTTTTCGCGCGACGTGTTTCTGTAAGTGGTGCAAGCCGAAAATGCAGCGTTCGTTAGAGCAGAGGTACGCGATTAAATTGTGTTAAACTCGGTAAATCTGCGACAGAGACGTTTGATATGATCAAGCAGGCTTACCCAGATGATGCTTTAGCAAGAAGTGGTGTGTTTCGGTGGCACAAGGCCTTTTCGGAGGGCCGGGAAGAGGTCGCCGATGAAGACCGTGCTGGAAGACCTTCGACTTCGACAAACACCGACAATGTGACTCGTGTGCGCGAAGTTTTGAACTCAGACCGTCGACTAAGTATTCGTTTAATTGCCCAGATGTTAAATTTATCAAAAACTGTGGTTCATGAAATTGTGACGGAGCATTTGAACATGCGCAAGGTGTGCGCGAAGATTGTCCCAAAAGTGCTCAGTGGAATTGTGCCAAGAAAATTTGAACATGTGTGAAAGTGACCCCCAATTTTTGAATAACGTAATCACAGGTGACGAATCATGGATCTTTGAATATGATCCCGAGACAAAGAGGCAATCTTCCGAGTGGCACACGCCGGCGTCTCCTCGCCCAAAAAAGGGAAGAATGAGCAAATCCAAAATGAAAACGATGCTCATTGTCTTTTTTGACATCAAAGGCATCGTCCACCATGAATTTATTCCTCCTGGACAAACCGTCAACGCCAAGTTTTACGTGGAAGTGCTTAAGAGACTCAAACGAAGGGTCAATCGGGTCCGACCAGACATCGGAGCCGACTGGAAGCTGCACCACGACAACGCCCCGGCTCACACCGCCTTTCTTGTGAACAGCTACCTGACCAAGGCCGGCATCCCAACGCTTCCGCAGCCTCCCTACAGCCCAGATGTGGCCCCCCCGGACTTCTTTTTGTTTCCTCGCCTGAAACGCCCGATGAAAGGCAAGCATTTTGAGACGACAGAGGGGATCCAAGCAGCTTGCACCGCGGCTCTCAAGGCTATTCCGGAGAATGACTTCCGTGACGCCTTCAATGCTTGGAAATCGCGCTGGCAGCGCTGCATCGACGCAGAAGGAGCCTATTTTGAAAGTTTTTAAAGAATTGTAACGATTGGCTCAATAAATGTTTTTAAATCGACTCAGTCCTATTACTTTCCGGACAAACCCTGTATATCATTTACTTATTGTTATCTATATCGACTTAATTTCTTCCTTATCTGTTCTTAATTTATTTTCACTTATACCTTAAGCTCGATCAAACTAAATGAAATAACATGCTTGAGGGTAAGTTCATAAGTATAGTTTTCGGGGAGATTAAAAAAAAAACTTTTGTGGTGCTGAAACGTATGTTGTTTGTTACCAAATTGGCTGTTTTCATTTTGCTGGCAAAAAGATATTTCTTAATATACTGCATATGTACTAAAATACACCTTTAACTAGCACATTTAACTTCGTCATTTCTATCGGTGACACATTTTTACATACATACTACTTGTAATACTTTTATACGAATATTATAGACTTTTATATGAGGTAACTACATTACACACACACACACACAATTTGTGTGTTTATAACTAAGGTTCTTGTCTTTACTATAGAACGAATAAACCTCCTGTCGCTGTTGACTATGCCAGGGGCGGACTGGCAACCATAGGGCCCACCCTGCTAAACTGAAATGAGGGCCTACTGTTTAAAAATGTATTTGGCATTCTTCATATGTATTACATATAAAAGTCCATCTTCGAACCGATAAATAGTATCCCATATATTCATACAAAAGCAAAACATTAATTACAAAAAAACTGAAGTAGGAACATTTTAATAGTAACTCATAGTGTGTAATTGGCATTATCATTTTTTATTGTAAACACACACAATACCGGAATTGGTGCTTTCAGTTATTTATATAGTGCTATTGTTTTTTTATGTAATGAATTTAAACCATTTATTTAAACAAATGAGTGTCATGTTTTAGAAAACCCAAAATATATACATGTGCAATAAGTAAGTTAGAGAGGAGCTTCAAGGAGAGAGTGCAATAAGGAGAGAAGTTTCAACTGCAACATCGTATCCTGCATCCTTCAATTGTTTTTTCAAGTCCTTTGCAAACTCCATAGCTTTAGTTTCAATAGAACAAAACACGTTCCGTCTGATTGTAAGGTACAAATCATTTTTGTAGTCGTTAGATATCCCAAACCAGATTTTTGCAAACACTGCGAAGTAGGTGTACATAGGTGAAAAAGTTGGCTGAAAATAAAAGCCACAAGAATGTTTTCAAATTTACACCAGTTCTGAACCAAACACTTGGCTTTAAATGTGACTTCTGCTTGAAAATCACTCATACTTGCAATAGTGAGTAGACATTGAAGCAGCGTCATGAACCTCTTCCGATCTTGCAAAGGTGTCGAAAAATCATCAAAGATACTCTTTAGAGCTCGATCTTTACTCCACCACCTTGTCAGATTTATTTTTTGTAATCGGCGAAGTAGCTGTCCACCACTTGAGTTTTCTTCATTGTACTTAATCCACACTTGCATTCTTTTATATGAATCGCAGATGAAAGTAACTGTCATTTGAAGTAACCCAAGAAAGTCTTTTGCTACTTTGCAACATTCTGTTGCATTTATCATTACCAAATTTAGAACATGCGCGAGACAATGCACATACTGAACATTCGGATTAAGATTTTTGAGCTGTGCTTGGACACCGTTATACTGGCCACTCATGTTAGCTGCACCATCAAAAGAACAGCCTACAATATGCGACGTTGATAGTCTCAGCTTACTAAGTTAATCCTCAATCTGTTTGTAAAGATTCAGTCCAGTAGCTTTGTCGACAGGAATTAGTTTCAGAAGTTTCACTTTTACTTCACCATGGAGCACATACCGAACACACAATGCTAACTGTTCAATAACAGTAATGTCCTGGGTACAGTCAACTTCAACACTAAATGCATCAGCCTGCATTATTTCGTTAACACTATTAGTTTGAATCTGAAGAACAAGATATATTACTAACTTCTTGAGAAATGACTTCGATAAAAAAAACTTACTAATGAGCCTCTTCCTTGTGAACTTCCTTCACCACACTTGTCTTGGCGCAATCTTCTGTTTTGACTCTTCATAATCGCCTCTGAAACATGGTTCTTTAAAATATTGCCCGAGAAGGATTTAGCCGAAACGGCGCATAGGAAAGTTGACCCGAGCCGACCCGTGCTTAGAGCAGTCCTGACCCTAGCGTAGGTGACCTGATCCGACCCGTGTCTCAAGCAGGCTTGACTCGACCCCTGACCCATGAAAGCCTGATCTGACCCATTTGAAAGCACTACGCGGCAGCAAACAGCTCAGTTAATTTCGTGTTCCCCTGTTAAAGTTGTTTAATTTCAAGTAAAAATAGCCATAAAAGATAAGTTACAATTGACTGAAATCATCCAAAGACGTGGTGTATACATTATAATTTATAAACACCTTAGACAGAAAAACAAAAAAATACCTGGCAACTGTCCTGCAGTACTCGAATGAGTCACATCACGCTCATTTGTTTGTTGGGGCTTCACAGATTCAAATAGCCTACTTTGTTTTGGGTCAGATGCAGCTTTTTGTAAATCACATCTTCGTTTGTGTTCTCGCTTTTTAGCACCACTTTTATATTTTTTCTTTACAGTAATTTTACAATCACTCCTACCATCCATACTGACACAACCACATCTGTCTTCCACGACAAACGACACGTAACTGGTGTTCCAATAATTGCATTGCTGCTATCTTATTTGCTCTTTGATGTAATATACAAATAAAACACGAGCCGAGGGCAGCAACTTCATAGTAATTGTTTGAGGTTTGTATAAAACAATCGTTGATAGTGGCGACTAATTTCTTTTCGCTTTACCGCACTGAAAAACAACAACAACAACAACGAAGCCTGATCCGATTTCTTTCTTCGAAGCTTGGTCTGAGGACAATGCAGTTCAAAAGCGTTCCGGCTCCACCTCCACTTTCCACAATAACAATATCTACGAAACTATTGTTTTTTAAAAACATCGCCACTCGCCGGCTTGTAAAAGGACCGGAGTAGGCAATGGTATCCAAATCCAATAACAGCCTGAAATCTACAGTGTTTCTTATATTTAAAAAAGTACTAGTTAACGTGCTCGTTTTTAACAGCTGCTGTATCACAATCCCCGCAATGTTTTAGGCCTGATTGTCTCATAGACGGAACCTTTTCAAGTCGAAAAACGTGAAGAAGAATAAGGTCTGTTCATGAAAGTTTAACTTTACGTCTTTTTTATACAAAACACAAGTTTGCGGGAGTTACCATGCCATATTTTTGATGTTGGTAGGTTTAATTGACCACATCCTTTTAAAATTGGTGGAGGGGGCCCACCTGTTTGGAGGGCCCACCCTGCATTTGCAGGGTAGCAGGGTGGGCCAGTCCGCCCCTGGACTATGCACCTAGTTTTTACCTTGCCACAACAGTGCCACAAATGATAGTACATATCCGCCATCTACATATCTCGTATATAACTACTTGCAAAGCAGCAGCAAAAGCGTTCAGAGTGGAGTTCTGCTGCAAAGTGGTGTTCAAGTAAGTACTTTCCATGAGCAGTGAATGTCACTGCTACCCAATTCTTGTATAGCTGGCAAGCTGCCAAATTTTTTGTTCGTATAAACAGTATATTAAGATAGAAAAAATGAAATGAAATCTTTGAGTTTTACGTCCCACGATTATGCCGGTTAGGCTAAAGGAGACGGTGATTATGAATAATGAATGAAATGGTGGAATGAAGAAAGTGGGAGGAAACGGGAGAACCCCGAGAAAACCCACGCACACGGTGTTTGTCCACCACAAAGTTCACTTGGCGGGGGCTGGGATCGAACCCGGGACCCCATGCACCAGAGGTGAACGCTCTACCACTGAGCCACCGCGGCCCCTATATTAAGATAGAATACAGAATATTAAAATCCCAAAACTTAAATGAAATAAGATTGCATGATTTGTTTACAAATTAGAGTAGCCGATAAAAAAAACGCCATGTTACTGGACGTAACAGATTACGGCCATTGAGAGTCTAGTGTACTCTTATATCAAAGGGAAACGTTACTGATTATTCTAACTCTGCTCTATTTGTGTAATGGATCTCCTTTGCTCTGTTGGGCATATTGACGAGAAGTTCCCTTCGGGAGGAACACTTAGAAAATTTCTATATTTCTATACACGAACAAACAGTCTACTTTTTCAAGTGTACTATCTTTTAAAAATTAACATAAAGAAGTGTAACACTTGCTGGAACTATAGATAACATATAATTTTTAATTATTTGTATCATTATTATTGATATTAAAATAATGAATTCATTCTTTGATCTTTTTCATGAATGTATATTCTTTACGAGCTCATCTGCGAATAGTTTGAAGTGCTTCCTATCCATCGATTCCTATTTTTATCCTAGTCGTAGTATCTAGCCCTTATCTTCATCCTAGTCGTAGTATCTAGCCCTTATCTTCATCCTAGTCGTAGTATCTAGCCCTTATCTTCATCCTAGTCGTAGTATCTAGCCCTTATCTTCATCCTAGTCATAGTGTCTCGCTTTTATCTTCAGCCACAGACCCAACAGTAGATAAATATGCAAATCCATATACGAAACGAATCTCAATGCGGTACCGTTTCAGCATAATTTTGGTCCTTCACTGAAGAGGTAATATAGTTACGAAAACGATAAAGTAATTCAGTGAACCATAATGACAGGTCTTAGCGACGCAATATTTTACGAATAATACTATAATGTTTTAAAATATAACATACAAGGTCTGTATGATAAGTAATGAGACTCGCCGCGCCGCGGCGCGCGTGTCGCTGGAGCGGGTTTGTCGGTGATGGAGGATGTAGGGGGGGGGTCCGAGCAAAGCAACGCACCGCGCGTCAGTTGGCTCCGAGCCTTAGTGGAGCGCGGACAAGCCTTGGACAAAGCCCTTGTGAACATTCTTGTCACGGCGGAAAATCAACAAACATGGAGGGTTCCATCGAACAGCGTTATGCGATCAAATTTTGCGTTCGCCTGGGGAAAACGGCTACTCAGACGCTTTCTCTCATCACGGAGGCCTACAAAGAGGAAGCCCTATCCAAAGCCCAGGTGTTTCGTTGGCACAGTGCGTTCCGGAACGGCCGGGAAAGCGTTGAGGATCTGGAGAGGGCTGGACGCCCGACAACAGTGACTACGGACGAAACTGTGGCAAAAGTGAGGGATCTCCTGAACTCAGACCGTCGATTATCGTTGAGATTGATTGCTGATGAACTCGATATGAACCACACAACAGTGCACAAGATTGTGACGGAACAATTGGGAATGAGAAAAATCTGTGCGAAATTGGTGCCGCGAGTGTTGACTGACGAACAAAAGCAACGACGTGTTGATTGTTGTCAGGAACTGTTGAACCTCATGAACAGTGACCCTAACTTTGAAGATGACGTCATAACAGGTGACGAGTCGTGGGTGTTCCAGTACGACCCTGAAACGAAACGTCAAAGCGCGGAGTGGCACACTCCTGCGTCCCCGCGCCCCAAGAAGGCCAGAATGTCGAAGTCAAAGGTGAAAACAATGTTGATTGTTTTTTTTGACAATGTGGGGGTGGTCCACAAGGAGTTTGTACCCCAAGGACAAGCCGTCAACGCCGCCTTCTACAAACAAGTCCTTGAGAGACTGCACAGGAGCGTCAAGCGGAAAAGACCGGCGATCGCTAGCCGGTGGAAGTTGCATCACGACAATGCCCCTGCCCACACCGCCTTCTTAGTGACCTCCTTTTTGACCCGGATTGGGGTGGAAGTCCTTCCACAACCACCCTACAGCCCAGATGTGAGCCCGGCCGACTTCTTCCTCTTCCCGAAGCTGAAGCCACGCTTGAAAGGAACCCGTTTTGCAGACGTCACAGCCATCCAAGCAGCCGTGACCACATTTCTAAAGGACATGCCGGCTGCTGACTTCCAGGGGGCGTTTGCAGCGTGGAAACATCGATTGCAGAAGTGCATCGACGCAAGAGGAGAGTACTTCGAAAGCTTTTAAGTCCCTGTACAGATCAGATCAATAAAACAATGTTTCCAGACCTGGTCTCATTACTTATCATACAAACCCTGTATAGACCTTTAAATTCCAAAATGTACAAATGAATTATCCAAGCAAGGTGGTTGGTGCGCACTTCTTGACATTTCACCAACTGTACGCACGCGCAAGTGTCGTATCGTCTGTACGATTATCCACATATAATTCATTTTTACAATACTATTATACTGTAAACGATATATTGTTGCAGCAGTTATTGATTTTATAACCATAAAAAGTTTAACAATAGTTTATGTTTTTCAGAACAGTTTCTTTTTCGCTACCGATACAATGCAAAATTCAGTACAGTACTTACAGCAATAAAATATGTTTTGCACAACTTTTAACCTTCTTCTTATTGCAATCCAACTTTCAACTATATTTTTATTGAAATCACAACCGATCGTGTATTTTCAGTGTTTACAGATTCTTTTGTGTCATACTGGCATCAACACACAAATCTCGAAGTTTATCAATCACTCATGAATGCCAACTGAAAGGCACTTTCCCAAGTAGGAAATTCCAATAATATCTCATTGCTTTAACTACATTCCATGTTAGTAACCATTGCTACTAGAGCTACAGTGCACAATCGTTACATCGTGGATATGCATTCCCACTAAGTGGATTACTGTATGATGAGGCGAGATGCAACCTAACACCCAGACACACGCGCTCTGTTTGCATCAAATCCATACGCGGTACGAAAATTTCCTCAATCTGAGAATAACTGGCCATAACTTTCTACTTTAAAGTATTTTATTCAGTTATTTTTGCTACAAATACATTGATAGTAAGACTATTCACGCCTTTGGATTGATTGTTTTAACAAAAGAGACACTGACCAAAGCTTAAAACCCACTTTATTTTAAATTATAATTTGTAACTGTTTCGGATATCTAGCATATCCTTCTTCAGACACTATCGAAATTAATGAAAATACAGACATCTTCATTTTCATTAATTTCGATAGTGTCTGAAGAAGGATATGCTAGATATCCGAAACAGTTACAAATTATAATTTAAAATAAAGTGGGTTTTAAGCTTTGGTCAGTGTCTCTTTTGTTAAAAAAATACATTGATATATTTATTTCTTAAGAACACAAAATAGTTCCTTAATTTCTGATGTCAGTGCGCCAAAAACCTTCTTACCTAAGTTGTTGAAATTGTAACAATTGCATGGAGATTTTCGGATGAAATTACGCGGTGACGGGGATTGCCTGTACTTCAGAAGCTTTATATGCTCCATAACCTCTAGTACCATTTTTCAACGTTTTCTAAAACAATTCTAAAACACATCATTTTTCTACCTTATACTCCATTTTAACCAAAACTGTATGCACGAAAAGTAGGCTGTTATTGTATGATTATAAAAAATATAAACAAATCCACACGCTTTTTCCTGCAAAAGAAATTTTTCCACAACGACTGCTCATCAACGGCGCCAACTTTCCAAAATTTATGTGGGTGCATATTAATGGCGGGATGTGTTAGCCTATATGTTTTCAGGGAAGTCTTGATATTTGATTGATTTATTTTTAGTTAAAATCTTTTATGAACACTGTCACAAAGGGCTGTGCTGTGATAAAGTAAAATATATCGGTACTATAAGGGTAAGTTGGGGCTGCCTTAAGTTAGTCGGTAACACGGCTGAGAAAAGGCTGACTTAAATGGGTTTAAACTAAAAATCTGATCAGTGCGCCGCACCCACAACATTTGTGTGAGTGCCGGAGCACCCACGTAGTCGGCGTGCATGCTACTCATAGAAGACTTCCAGCGCGATGTACTAAGTATGTGTAGAAAGAGTCAGAAGAGAAAGCTAGAGGGTGCTCAAGCTTCTAGCGTAAAGTTATTCTCAAGCATATTTATTCTTCAAAAGCAGGGAATCTCCGTCAATTTGTGTGCTTGAATTCGATCGGTTGTCATAATGGGAATTTAATTTTTAAATGTGCTCTCCTATTAAGTTTGTATTGTGAGGCTTATAGAGAAGCAGAAAAAATAAATAAACAAATGGAACTTGAGAATAAGCTTTCATGGAAACTCAAATGAAAAGTAACAAGTAACAAATACGAACATGACGTCATACTATTACTACAAATAGTATATGAAACAGTGTTAGGAGTATATTTGAATCACTCTGTTAGAGGTATCTGCATCAATAGTTATAAGTTCGGCAGTATTATTAGAGTTTTTAACGAAAAAAATGTCCAAAGCTGTGACATACCAATCGATGCGCTGATAATTAGCACAATATACAGGGTGTTTAAAAACAACACCAACAACGTTTGGAAGATGATTCCTGACACTAACATAAGACAAAAAGTATAAACCAACCTGGGTGCACAAATGCTTCCTTTCGGAATTATAGTCTGCCGAAAACATGAAAAAAAAACTTTAAAGGCCCTTAGCTCCAAAACTGAGTCGTACCGTAGCCGGGTCAAGACTTCACTTAGGTACTAGTATGTGCGCTATCGAACAATACATGTTTCAGAATCCTATGGTATTCACGCAACAATTTTTATAGAGGGAGTTGGGCTACGAGCATTTAATTTGAAGTACTCAGCAACTACCTCTATAAGAATTGTTGCGGAAAGTACCGCAGAATTCTGAAACTTGGATATTTGGATAGGGAACATACTAGTTCCTAAGTGAAGTCTTGACCCGACTACGGTACGTCCCATAGTTTTGGAGCTATGAGCCTTTAAAGTTTTTTTTTTCATGCTTTCGGCAACCTATAATTCCGAAAGGAAGCATTTATGCACCCAGGTTGGTCTATACTTTTTGTCTTATCTTGGTGTCAGGAATCACCTCTCAAACGTTGTCGCTGTTGTTTTGAAACACCCTGTATACCCTTTAAGCATGCGCACGGACTACTTGGGTGCTCCCTGGCTCCAGCACCTACACAAATAATCCTGTGACTGCAGCGCATCCACAAGATTTTTAGTCTGATAGAAATAAGATAAAATAAATATTTCTCATTTGTCATTATCAAAAAATAATAAGCAATTAAACTATTTGAGATGGAAGTTAAAATTTCTAACCTCTAAAACATAATTGTATGTTACAAATTTGTTTGTATTGTGCAAAGGCAACCAACCAAGCAACACACTTCTCTCTTTCTTGCTTGTCTCTGGCCTAGTCAAAGGCATTTCTCACAATAAGAAATGGAACTACAGTATATTGTGAATAGCTTCGAGGATAGTCCTTTATCACAGTGTTCATAAAAGATTTTAACTAAAAAGAAATCAATCCAAAAACTATCGAGACTCCCCTGAAAACATATTAAACACGACCCGCCATTGATATGCACCCACATACATTTTTGGAAAGTCGTCGCCGTTGCTTTTAAGTATGTCATTCTATTCAACTTAATGTGATTCACCGATTGATAGTGCTTGATCTCAATTTTGGACAATATTCTAGTTAAACGAAAACTAAGAGATAATAATAATTTTAGACTATTATGTTATTAACCATATTATATGTATTGTTTTCGTAAAGCTTGATGATTGTGTGCTTAAAAATAACTTCAATCTTGTTAGATGGTGTGATTATCGCACAGCATCAATTTTTTTTAAAAGAAAGAACTTTTTTTTCTGGATTTTCTTAAATTACTGTCGATGATTTGCACTCATTTGTATCGTTTTCATCAGAGAATTGAGATCTCTCGGTTAGTGTCTCACTTTTGGACACCTTTTCGTTGTGGGTATTGTAGATCTTTTTGTGCAATATGTTTCAAAGTTCTTTTTTTTTTTTTTTTTTTTTTTTTAATAATAACGACATCTCTAGTGATATTCTCGTAAGAACTGAACACGATAGTTTTCCTGCCACTTTTCGTAGATTATATTGTGAAGGATCGCACTTCTTTGATATTAAAGGCCAGAATGTCTCATAACGAAGGAATATATGTATGAGTGTGGAGACAATTATCTGAGTAATAAACAAGGCCGACCTTAAGCCGATTGGACCGATTGCTCCCAATCAGGCCCCACGCCTAAGGGGGGCCCGTGCTAATGCCGTCTATTCTGCTCTCCAGTCTAATGTACTCTCCAGTCCGTTTTAACAGCATATTAGGCTCCAGAGCAAACAAGTGCGTTGTAATCCCTGTGACTAAATTTTACTCTTAATACATGTAATTAATACATGTCGTTCTGTTCGCGGGGCCCCCGGCCAAGTAGCTATGGTACCGTTAAGATGGCCGTGGTACTCTCGGTTGTCAAATACACACAACAACATATTGCAATACAGGTACATCCATGGACTCCACAAGAGAGGGTATGGCCTCTCCCTGACAAGTAAATGAATAGTTTGTATTAAGTTTCTTTTTCTTTATTTTTTATGTTTACAACTTATGTTGCAAAAATAGATATTATGTCCAGGAAGTACCTACTCTGCACACCCCTAACACTCGCCCAAATTTCCTTACACATACCCCTGGGTGTAAAAATATTGTTTTGTTTGAGTTTGTGTAAAACTGTATATCATTATTCTAGATGCACACTCTCTTATATTTTTTACACCCCACTAAGTAAAAGTTCCTGGCGTTCTTACTGATTATGTCATGTGATACTACCGTGAATACCGAGATGGTATCAAGTAAATCAGCCTCAGTGCGATTTCTTTGCATATCCTTTCTCTTATCTATATTAAAAATACAAAACCACAGGATATAAGCGGTTAGCGTATGAGTCTTTGGCGTGGGAGACCCGGGTTCGATTCCCAGCGAGAGCTCGTGTGGTTCGGATTCCACGTAAATCACTAGGTCCACATCTCATATAGTCTCGCTGCTGAACGGGACGTTAAAATCAAATCAAATCAAATCAAAACCAGAGAGTAGGTATACTTTGTCCTGTCCTGCGAAAAATCCCGTGGATGTATTTTTTTTTAAATCAAGTCAGGAAAAGCGAGTGCATACTAGTGCGTACTGAATAGGTGGCTTCTTATGAGGGTTTGTCTTTTAACTCGAATAATCCGATGGAAAATATGTCATCCATCTTGCGTCAGTTTCTTAATATTTGTGATCATCTCATGACCATTTCATTTTGTCTGCAATCGATAACCATTTCAAGCTTATTATACCTTTCATAAGTAGTACCTGCGATGTTCTCACTAGCGTGCATTAGGCTTTCCTCACTTGAATTCTTTTCAAAAAGATGCGTTTGTTAAATCTTTGAACTAACGAATTCATATCAATGTGCATTTCATTATGTCTCACAAATATAAACTTATGGAAACATAGACTTCACTACTGTATTTCTTGTAAAATTCTTGCCCAATTTGATATATTACATGACCCACTTCCCAAGGGCGCCGTTCCTGGGGTAGCAAGGGGCCCGGGCCTCCCAAAGCTCATGTGGGGCCCCTCATTGTATTTATAAATTTACAATATTTGGCATAATTTGATGTAATTTGTCTTAAAATCCTCATATGCTTTCTGCATCTGAATGCCCCCCCTCAAATTTACAGAGGAATCGGCGCCCTTGCCACTTCATATTTTAAGAAGTCGAGCTTGATACAAGACTGCCGACTTAAAGATGGCGGCCATGGTAAGCATATCCTGAAATAGATGTCTACTTCCTCCCGGTGTCGGTTAATGTATTTTTGTTTTACTTCTTTTTACCCGTTTTACAAATAAAATTACATTTTCAAACTTGAAACACATTGTTATGGGTTATTCTGATCAATCAGGCTTTGGCCACTGCGGCCGTTCTTATGGAGGGAAGCATTTTAAATTTTGCTTACGCTCGTTTCTTAATATTCCACACTTCTCTGCTAAGTTTGGTCAAGAAATTAGATTTCGTCTATATGTTTACTGGTAAGAGAAGAACACTATGGAATACTGGTACAGAACCTTCTTGAAAAATTAAGAGGCACAAGGGTGAAATATGTATTTTAAAATTTATTCTCTGTCTGCATTTCCATTTGAGTTATTTCTCTGAAAAATTAGCTGCTATAAACAATGAACGTTTTCACCAGAACATTTTACAGATGGAAAAACGTTATAAAGGGAAATGGGATCCGTCCATGATGAGAGGTTACTGTTAGTTCCTCCTGAAAGAGGATTCCACGACTTAGAAAACGGAAAATGTTTCGGAACTGTCTTTGCCGTTAATCATTTTTCTTAAGCTTATAATGAACATGAAAGGTGTTTCGGAGATAAGCTGACAAACTTATCATATTTGTTCAGACCCTCAATACAAGAAAAATGTTTTTCTGAGACTTTGGTCGGGAACGCTTATTTACGGAGAGAGAGCTAATTAAAAGTAATTATTGAAATTTGTCATTCCTCCGTAATTAAGCGTTTTCGATCAAAGTTGCCGATTTTTTCTTGTATTGAGGTTCTGAACACATATGCGAAGTTTGTCAGCTTTTCCCGGAACACTATATATGAATTCGTAATAACGATATACATATAATTTTGTAAATGATGTGTTTGCAATGTTTAATATCCATACAGGTATTTCTTTCATTAAAACCTAGAATTTATCCTTATAAACACACTTTATTTTATATCTCAAATTACATTTACTCCTGTCAGCAGTTAATCATCATTGTCATAGCAGAAAATCCAAAGGCGATGCGAAAAAACTGACTACATTTTCATTTTCAGGACGGTTGATTTAGTCTATTAATTTTCACGCATTATTTAATCGGTCAATTTGATTGCCATCCATTCTGACTGCAAAATCTCTATAAAACTTTTCAAATGAAATGAAAATGATAGTTTTTTTTTTATTTGACGTCCCAGGATTTGTTCTTAGGAGATAGATAATTAATGAAAGGGAGTGGTTATGAAATTAAATTTGTGTGCTCTCCTACCGGGAATTGGACTCGAGACTATGTCACTGCGCTAAGGCCGGCCCTGGTAATCAAACTAATTTCTCAGTAACTTCTAATTTTCAGTTTCATTTTTCACTCGATCCTTCTAATTTTTTCTTTTTTGTTTTCGCATATTCTTATCCTTACGAAGAGGTTACCCTATTCCTCACCTAGTAGTTATGGTACATCATAGTTGCGTTAGGTAAATTTGTAGCAATAGCGGATGGTGTCACGTTAGACAAATTTGCAGTAGTAACGAATTATTGCAAATTCGGTAAATTGCCAGCACTAACGGATTGTAATACATTAGGTAAATTGCTAGCAGTAGTGGATAGTGACACGTTAGGAGAATTGGCAGCAGCAGAATTGTGAACATGTAGGTGCACTCCTTGCTCCGGACTAATATTTCAATAATTAGAGAACACAGACAGGCAAACATATTTTCTATATTTATATATATTAAGTTTACATTTGCTGTTATTACTAGAGTATAATATTCAGAGATTATTTTCTTTGAAACAGTGAATAATTACTGCTCAAGGTAAAAAGTTATTTCTGTACAAAAGTTCAGTATCTAACATTTTTAAACTGCTAATTAAATGAAATATAGCATATACTGTAAGGAATAAAGAATAGTTTAAAATTACTTTTACAGAATTCCATTTTATACGTATTTAGTACCACACTTGCAATACAATAAGACAACAATGTATGATACTTATTGTTTTATACGAATTTAGAAAAAGAATCGTAAATTCTAAACATGACTTCCTCTGCCTTCGTGAAAATAAGTCAAATTTAATATTGTATGCACCATCACGGCGCAGTGGCGGATCTAGAATATAAAAACTGGGGGGAGGACAGCCAGAACCAAGGCTATAATAGGTATATCATAAGTTTACTATAAACTTTCAAAAATATATAAATAATAGCTTAAATTATTTTTGTCATTCAAAAAACTGGGAGTGGTCTAGTTCCCACTGCCACGACGTTCACATTTGCTTATATTTTGGGAAGTGTGTGCGTAGTTTGTCAACCAAATATTCTCTTTTTTCCTATTGTTCCATCACTTCCCCACAAAGGCATTTTGAAAGGAAAGTTAAGACAAACACTGGTAAAAAGGGGAAATTTGTAACTATTTATGGAAACAGAGCGCTAGTATTTGTTAAGTGATTACAACCTATGTCGACAATAGAGAAGATATTGACAAATGATGCAAGTATAGTTTTACTTGCATCAACTCGACCTCCCGCACCTGCAAGCTGACACACCACATAATAACGACGCCAGTTTCATGTTTTTGACACAACTGCACGATAACAGCAGCGTTCGCAAATGTGTCGTATATAAACCGAACAAAAAACCTGATTTTTTAAAAATAAAAACGTACTCTTTCACACTCTCGTTACATAATAGTTCAACTACATGTTGAAAACTGACTTTTTTTTTTTTTTTTTTTTTTGTTCTCTCTGCTAAGGATATCTGACTTTCTTCATACGGCGAAGTGTTGCTGACTAACTATTCTAGACGGAAGCCTTCCAGCAGTACGCATTTTAAAATATACAATAAATAATATATTCGTAAGAGTAGGTTTAGTGCAAAATACTAGATATATTTTAATATTTTTATTATAAAAGTGAATTCTAGGTATATTATACACAGTCCGTTTTTTTTAAGCAAAGTTACAAAAATACATTTCAGATTACATTTTGATATCCTCTAGTGATACCAGGGTGGTAGCCCTGGTTTATGCTGATAAGTATCACTGTGGATGCCCTCCAGTCGTATACTCGTGGTAAAGTTACTGTTTATATCCCACTTTACACTTGCGAACACTTCGATTGTTCCAAAACACTTTCCCGTTTCCCCGTTATCACCGAAATTCGTATTAGTGCTGTTTGGTGGATCAAAATAGGGAGCGTAAACGTACACATGATTACCTTTAGAAAACATCCCGTCGTTACTGAACTAACAGTCATACCAACATGATTCTTTTTAGCGCTGAAACTAGAGTTCATGTTCTTTCCACCAGGACAACTTTTTCTCCTGCTGGAAGTACACAAAGTACTCTAATATATAGATAAATATGGTAGGACTTTTAGGACGTTACGTCCTGCCGGAAGAACGTTGTACCTAGGTACGTTTAAAGATTAAGTTCTTAAATTCTATTTTGAAAGCCATCTAGTTAATGAAGCATAAACTAATTAGGCAATTAACTAATGTTGAACGATTATTAATTAGCAGTTTTTTTAAACATAGGTGTTCTAAGAATATAAGGTTTTGTACACTATAAAGTACAATATGTAATTGTTTTTGCAATGTATCATTATTAAACGATTTTTTGTTTGTTATGATAACCTAAGATTTGTCGCAAACATACACGAAAAACCACAAACAATGAAAAAATACTGAGTTACTCAAACGCAACAAGGAGTGGAATTATCTATTTACATATGTCGAGGCCTATTTGTAATTCTAAAATCTTATAAAATTTGTTATTTCTTTTTTCAAGAAGAAAAAGAGAAGGGCAGAAATCTTAATAAAAGAAGGAATATAGAAATGAAATAGTTGGCAAAACTGTGTGACATACAGGTCTATGCGTTAGGCAAGTCACAACTGTTATTTATATCTCTTCGTGTTTCACCCTTTGTAATACGCGGTTCTCTCTACATCCCTCACATTTTCTACAATTAATTATACTGGAGTCAGCACATACCTATGCAACAAAATTCTGCTACCCTTGACATCGCTGTATCTAATGAGAGAGAGAGAGAGGAAAGAGATACAGAGAAAATGAGAACTATTATTTTTAGGGAAAAAGAAGAATGCGGTAAACCACAACAGAGAAAATTAAATTAACTGCATTTTCTTGTTATTAGGTTGAAATTATGGCAAATTAATAATTTCCATTCCAAAACGATTTTAATGCCTTTTTCCTGTTGCCCTGTAGCTGTTAATAAACCACACGGCCACGCATAAATCACACACATATTATGGATATTGTAAAATACAATGTGTTTCACAATTCGTGTTAAAACGTTCGGGAGGTGGGTTGGGAAAAAATGAAATGAAATCTTTAAGTTTTACGTCCCATGGTTATGTCGGTTAGGCTAAAGGAGATGGTAAAGATGAGGATACTGCTCGTAAGAGCACATGAAAAAGTCTATGTGCAAGAAAGGCCAACTTTTGTTATTTTGTTCCTAAATTACGGACTTTGCCATGTGTAGGGAAGTTCCAGAATATTATTAGCATTTAGCAAAAAGAAAATATCCACAGATAAGACACATTTAACCTATAGATCTCGTTGAGCTGAACATAATGACTGTAAATCCTCGTAAATACTAGTTTCCGGGTTTTGTCTTGTAAGCCTGAAAATTGATGATGTGTGATAACTATGCTGCCTATAACATGATACTGATACATATATTAAAGTATTCCTTACGCCGTGTTTCATTATGACACTACGAAGACGACAGTGCGTAGTATGGATAATGTGATGTAGCCCACAAGTACGAATATCGTAACTCTTAAAATATTATTATTTTTGATTTGATTTGATTTTAGTTTAGCGTTCCTTCAGCAGCAAGGCCATATGAGTCATGAACCTACAGTTCAACGTGGGATCCGAACGAAATTAGCTCACACCAGGAATCAAACCCAGGTTTCCCACGTCAAAGGCGCACACACTAACCACTTAGCCACGAATGAGTTCTAAACTATTATTTGTGTTTAACTGTAATATTGGGTAAAATTTATTTATACAGGGTGTATCAGATAAAACATCCAGTGCTTTAAACATCTAAAGATAGAAAGATGAAACAAGAAGTGAGGTAGGGAAATGTCATAGGGCGCATTGAATGAATAGCAAAAGTTTTTCCCCACAGGATTTCCTATTATGGGACACTGAGTTCACTCGAAAATTTTAAGTGGGAAGGTACGTTATTTCATATATTGTTGAGAAAATTATAGAAAAGAACAATTATTTTGTAGGAAAAAAATTGTATATGTGTGTTTGTGTAGGAAACCTTTTTCGAAATAGCCACAATTTAATTGTGAGTTCTTGCATAATCACATAAAACTAACATTAAATTGGATCTTAACTGCTGTAGTGCATTCGATCTCCCACCAAACTCGAACCCAGAAGCAGTGCATCAAAGGCGCTCGTTCTAGGTAAGAGACTGGGAGGATTTGCAGTAATGGCTTGAGTCACAGACTTCTTAATCCGTAAACCCAGAGATCTCCAGTCTCGTAACGCATCAGATCCGATAACCCAGTCTGACTCATCAAAGATCTTGATTTAATGCGAGTATAATTTTCCATAGCGGGCATGGTGCTTCAGTGACAAAATGCTAACTTCTGATCATAAGGGTCCCTGGTTCGATATCAGGTCATGTGACATTGTGGTGGACAATGTGGTGTCCGTGGGTTTTGTTGGGGTTCTCCAATTTCTGTTCACTTTCTCATCCCACCAACTGTTTCTTAATCATTTACTTTCTTTAATCATTCATCACCTGTAGCCTAAAGGTCGTATACCGTATGACGTAAAACGAGAAATTTAATTTCAAGTTTTTCAAAACTTGTACACATTTCCTTTAAAAAGCTAATAATACAACTGACAAGCCTTGGAAGGTGATTCTTGATGCTAGATAGAATGAAATTTTAACATGTTAATAAATATACGTACAGGGTATATATAAATATAACCTTGAGGAAGCTTGTAAAGTAACAAAGGAAACAATGGTTGGTAACAATAAGTTAAAATAAACAACGTAACTTCCCTATACCATAAACAGCTGTCAAATTGCTAAAAAAAATAGTTACAATTTTAACATTTTTTTAAAAATCGGCCAAACTTCATACAATATTTATGCACTTATTCAAGGACTTAATTATACAGACTACCGATAGTATTGATAGCGGCATCTATTAGCGCCAGGCAATGAATCGATGCCGCAGATAACGACATCTATTAACGTCAGGCAGTAAATCAATACCGCAGTTGGTGACTTCTATTAGCGTCAGGCAGTACATCGATGTTGTAGATGACCACATCTATTAGCGTAAGACCGATGCCGCAGATAGCGGCATCTATTAGCGTCAGAATATAAATCGATGCCACAGGTGGAGGCATCTATTAGCGTCAGGATATAAATCGATGCCACAGGTGGCGACATCTATTAGCGTCAGGAAGTAAATCGATACCGCAGGTGGGGACATCTATTAGCGTCAGGCAATAAATGATACCTCAGGTAGCGATATCTACTAGCGTCAGGTAATGAATCGATAATGCAGGTAGCAACATCTATTAGCGCCAGGCAATAAATCGATACCGCAGGTGGTGGCATCTATTAGCGTCAGACAATAAATCGATACGCAGGTAGTGATACCTATTAGCGTGATGTACCCACACTAAGATGTTTACCATTTAATATTAGAATGTCAGCCTACATCCTCGCTTTGAGATATCTACCTGTAAATAACAAACCAAAAGTGTTAACTTATCCTCGTATGATTTTCAGAAAATATGGTCTGTAAAAGAAGAGGTAGCTGGTTATATTTTCTGAACATGACTGTACATACAAAAACACTACATACTTATGCCCCTTACGTTTATTTTTTCAGGAGTAAATTTGTTTGTTTTGAAACATACAGTAATATTTCAATTTCCTCTTTACTAGAATTTTAAAATTAATATTGTGTTAATTAATACTCGAAATACTGATAGATGAAATGACATCAAAGAGAAACCTCAGGAGCAATACAGCAGCAAATTAACAAATCAATTTATGGAATTACCAAATATGATTGGAGTTGCTATAAAACAACAACTCTTATATTCTTTGTTAATTTTTGCTATTATTTCTGGTTATTTGCTTTTGTAAATGTAACTGACATTTTTTTCCTATAATATATTCATTTGACAATCAGTTTTCCTGTTTCTCTGCAGTCCCAAGTTTTCCGACTCTATATTCAATCAAAATGTAATTAATGCACATACGTACCTGCTTTTTATTGAATTTGCTTTGCTTCTACGTAAATGCAATAATACGTAAGCACAAAACAGGAAAATATATAGGGCATCTAAATTCCATTGTTTAAGTATTATATGCAAATCAGGGTTTAACGTTATTATTTTGTTCAATACGTTGTACTGTAATTAAAAAGGCAAGTACATACACATTTAAACCACAGGCATTTAACGGGACACGTATTCCATTTTTCCCTTGCACCACAAATAAACTATACAATACGTTAGCTCGTTTTAACGTTACCCGAGTTACAATATCATAGATAGTATAAGAGGTTTCAGCTGCTCTTCCCGCTGAAACTGTGGAGACCGTGGCGCCACCACTCAAGGAAGTTGGGTACCACGAATTCCTAAAAGCAAGAACGAATCAAATCATTCAGAGCGCCTGAGACTGATAGAATTAGCCAATAATACACTTAGCTATTGCCAGTAGCAGACGATGCAGTTAGTTACAAAGTTACAACTCTAGCTGGTAGTGTCGCAGAATCACTTTCGTTGCATTCTGGGAAAAATAATTTCCATTAGTTATATAGGAAGTGGTTCCTCAGGGTAATCAGTGCTATATATTTTCTACAAGGTTGGGTCATAAGAATTGGATCATTCTGGTACACAACATACCTGTATTTTATACAGTGCAATACAAGCAAGTTAGCTACTCATGTTGGATTACAGACGCACTTCCGCCAGTTCATCAGTCCCACGTCGATACCGCGTCTAGTCCTTAAAGAGGAGCAGAGTTATCTCCAACGTTGGGAGGCGGGCAGATTTGAGACTTATTCTGAAGGACATCAATTTCATCTCATATTCCTTTGTGGCAATCAGACAAAAATCAAATTTCTCCCCAAAAAGACATTTCAAATCGGATTATTGGAGGAGACAGTCCCCTCTCAGTTTCAAGATTGGAGGGGACATGTCCCCCTCATCCCCCTGGGATTTGCACCAGTGGGCAAGATCAGGACTATATATTGGATGTGGGATCAGTTCGATGCTGTTAAGTTCTTGGACTTTTTTGTTACATTTTTGGAATCGAGCATCGTTTTGCGTTATACTGTTGCGACAGTCTTGGGAAGTAACATAACGCAAGTAACGCGTTATTTTTAAGTAACTATTCCTAGTAACGTGTTACATTTTTCCAAGGTAACTGTAACGATAACGCGTTACAAATTTTTAAGTAACGTACCTAGTTTACGTTACATTTCGGATAAGTAACTATTTTATATGCATTTTTTTTTCGGAAACAAATGTTTCTTTCCTGTAATAAATTTCTCTGAATGGAACAATGGAGCATGAAGTGTCAGTCACCGACACACAGAAAAACAGACAAGACCTCAGGGAAATCACTTGTACTGATTGCAAGCACCTGGAAGATTTGGTCATATATAAAAGAGAAAGAGTATAGATGAAGTAGAAGGTAAAATTTTCAAGCTACACTAATCATTTTCCTTTTAAACAAGTATGGATTTATTGAGAAAGTGTACAAATGTATGTAGAGTTAGGAAGTTCCCGTGGAGATTTCAGATCCGGTGGACCCCCCGTGGGTGCCTTCTGGCCCCGTCCTTCATAACCTTCATGTTGCACAAGATGTCAGAACAAAAAAGCTTATACTCCAGAAATGAAATACATACACAAATATAGGCTACTGTATTGTCTGACTGCATAATAATGTGGTGAAAAATTTCTAGAGGAAACCGAAACAGCACCTACACAAACATTTGGGATCAAGCTATTGTCTAAACGTTAATAATTTGGTCACGCGTGCTCTTACTAATATTATATTAACACTTTCTTCAATACTTCATTCTTGTATAGTGCTATTGTTTTTATACTTATGGAGACTTTAGAAGTTGCAATTTCTTCGGAAAGAAAAATGTTTCAATTGCAACAAAGGAAGACAAAAGATAAGATTTCATTTTCTCAATAGATTAAATAAAGAAATGTATATTGAGTGTACGTGAAGTAGGAGGTGTAATATGTTGATTGGTTATGTGATAATGATATAGTGGTTTCCTACTCTTTCAACTTGAATGTTTTAAATTAGTCAGCGAAACGTCAAAAACAACTTCAATGTAAAAAATATTGTAAACTGTTTTATAGGATATGATTATTTTTATAAATCAATAATTAAGAATCACGGTTTATATTATATATATATATGTATATATATATATATACAGTGAAACCTGTCTTTAGCGGAATCGAACGGGACTTGCAAAAATTTCCGTTAAAGTCAGGTTTCCGCTTAGTGGAGGTAGACCTTTTCCTCTTACAAAAAATACATGCTTATAAAGGGGCATACTGAGAAAATATATTGCTCTAAGTACATTGTTCGATTGCAGTATTTTTTTCTTCTACGAATAAATACACAAAAAAATAAAATGAATACAAAATATACTCTGCACACATTTTCTTTATTTTTCTAATAGCCAAGCAGGGTTTTCTGTGTACATTGCTGCTTGGCTGCTTGACTTTCCGCATACGCTTTAGACTGAGAAATTACACTAAGTGAATCAGAATAATTTTTTCGTAAGGCAAATTTTTGCAGTTCCTTTAAACTTCTGAGAGAATTTTGATATGTATTTATTCTACACTCTTCTTCGAACTAGGTATCGTATTCCTCTTCTTCCTCTATCTCGTTTTCTTCTTTCCGACATTCCGTATGATTTTTTATTAAGTTGCGGGGATTAAGGACAATTTGTGGGGGTGAATATGAGTAGTGGTTGGGGAAGGTAAACACTGTCAAGAAATATTTAACAAAAGAACTAACATTTTATCGCAGACAGTGTAATGTATATGTCTCACAAAATGTCTAAACATCTTCTAAACGCTGTAGTCCGGAACTCAGAATTTTCCGTTAAATGTTTATTTTTCTTTCCGTTGTCCGCGTAACACAGTTTCCGCTTAATGAAGGGACTTTTTACACGTTTTGTTCTCCAAAATTCATGGGACCGTGAAATATTTCCGTTTAAGACAGTTTTCCGTTTAATAAAGGGTCCGTTGAAGACAGGTTTTACTGTATATATATATATATATATATATATATATATATATATATATATATATATATATATAATATACAAACCGAAAATATCACTTAACTCAGTATGATGTGTTTATTTCGTAGAAAATACGAAAGTTCGATTTAGGGGCCGTTCAAAACTTTTGTGGCCCCCTGATCCAAAAACTAATTATTGACCAAGATCACAATCTTTTGATGAATTTTTTGATCATTCCTAAAATTCTTGGCCAAGATCGCAATCTTTTGATCTATTTTTTAAAATCATTTCTAAAATTCTTGTTGTACGCAAAAAATGCAGCGACGTTTAATCACTTCTTTTACATGTATATCCAATATATGCGTGCAACAGGATTGCAAATTGTGTACGACATGTGTGAGAAATGTGCAGAAACTTCCAAGGAAAGTCGTGCACATTTCTCACACGTTTTGTACACATTTCGTACTCCTCCTGTTGCACACTTATATACAAGTGAAAGAAGTGATCAAAAGTCGTTGCAGTTTACGCATACAAAAATGATATTTTTTTTTTTTTTTTTTTTTTTTTTTTACAGTGCAGTAGTCTATACCATTTCAATAATAGTGGATTGTTTATAGCTGCTGTTACTGTGGATATGTTCTATGGATGTCATAATTACGACATACAGTAAGGGTTAATATGAATAAAGTGTGACTGATGAGCAGGCCTAGTTTATTACTAGAAAGTAACTGTCTGCATGAAAGAATATAGCAACGCTACTATTATCAACCTACAGTTCTAAACATTTACGATGATCGGGGAAAATCAGAATGTACAATAATAAACAATACTAATAATATAATAGTGGTAGTAGTTGTGGGTAAAATTGAAATAAGATTTTTTTTGTATACATATTCAAAGTTTCGGACCTAAAACTAACGCGTTACTTGCATTACTTTCGAAGAAGGGTAACAGTTACTTTTCTGGGGCAAGTAACGCGTTACATTTTAAGGAAAGTAAAGTAACTTGAAATGAATTACATTTTTAGAAGTAACTTACCCAACACTGTGTTGCGGCAGGGTACACTTTCGGTTCACTAATGTACGATATCTTTGGTGGTGCAGCATACATCCGCTCCAACTGTTCAGAATAAAGTTCGGCATTGATGGTATAATCGTTAGGAAGAACTCTAAGTGGACTGCCCCCTCGTAGTTCCATCACACACAGAGCAAGACTTCATACTCGAAATGGCCCTGTTTCATGACCGGTTCTGGAAGTTGGTCCTTGCTCAGTCACTGTTTTTGCACACTCGGATTTTGGAAAAACGCCAATTTTTTGTCGCATGTGATAATTTGTTTCAGCAAGCACATATCATTGGGATTTTGCAACAGTTGTAAGCACAATCCACTCTTCTCTGCGCCTAAACTGGAGTCAATTCATGTGTCACAATTCGGTAGCTCCTGATGGTGAAGGTGACATACTATAATGAACAGAAAAAGGCCTAGTTTGTTTAACAATTGACGTGTGCTGATGAATGGATCTTACGTCTCGCATGACCTCAGAATCGGTTACTCTGGGGCGACCGGACTTTGGTTGATTTTGACATGTTTACGATCTGCATGAAATTTCTGAAACCAATGAGTTGCTGAGCTGTGGGTCACTGCACCTTGATCTGTCCGTGACAAATGTTTTACGACGGAATGACGACCTCGGTGTAAATAGTACGCTTGCCACACTACCTCTCGGGCCAGTTCGACCTTTGTACTTACGGACGGCCCATACACTCGCCAGCTGTTTAAGTTGTGGAAATATTACCTTTGTACACTAGTTGGTCTAAATTTAATTGTGAACATGATCTAATGTTACAAATACTGATTGTGATTCATTGCCTGTCCTTGATCTGCAAAGATCGGAGATATGGGTTCCCTACTCAAAGAATATTCCAGTATTGACTTCTTGGCGACTCCTTAAGGGAAAGCTGTTTTTACACTCACTTTGTTCTTCAACTATACATTGTTTTAACATCTTGTATCTCGAGAATAAAAAGAGCGATCTGGCTCCTTCATGGCCAAGTGATTAATTCGCGTGGTCACTTACTCGATTTTAGGTGGAATACTTGCCTCGGATATAAGCCCGAGTATTAGCTCGAGTCCCATAATAAACAATAGGTCGTGTCTTATATCATCCAGCTGTGAAGATGGACTTTACCAACAAGCGAAAAGAGCAGCCAATCAATCCTCTTCAAATTCGGAATTAGCAACCGTCATTCATTCGGCATTTTTCAGTATCGAGATTTGTCTGTGACGACGTATATATTCTCAGGAAGGAGCTTGTACTAGAGACCATTGTAGGCTAAATGAGGTCAGAATCCGCATTTCGGGTTCTTAGTGACGGAACTGGTCGAACCTCATGACCTATGATCCAAAAGACCAGAGAGAGTCAGACTCATGATCCTGAGTGACTCAGACAGGCCCGAGCTGGACGGGAGACGACGGAACATCGTTACACATATGGAAAGGATGTAAGAGGCTGATAATGTAATTCCAACAAACACGATTCTTTTCTTTCTCTCTCTCTCTCTCTCTCTCTCTCTCTTTCTCTCTCTCTCTCTCTCTTTCTTTCTTTCTTTCTTTCTATCTATCTGTCTTCTTACAAAATCTGTAATTTTCTCTTTGTGTTTGTGTCTATGTCTGCCAAAGCATTACACTGAAAGATAACTACAAGGCTTAATAGAGAATAAATACATTAGAATCATAGAAAAATAAGTTACATGTTTCTCTTATGATTGTTTTATCAAAATTTAATTGAACGAACCTGTAAAAAAAACTTGTTTAGATTATTAGAGTTGCCACTTAGCCCAAACTGTGTTTTGTTGAATTTTTCTGTATAGTCTTTGTTCAGAAATTAATGTAATATTTTTCAGTAACGAACAAGCATTGTATTTGAAATATTCCAGATATGATACATTGATTAAGAAATGTCACAACGGGAATCAAGCAAATAAATGTTCGAGCTCATGTAGTAGGCATTATTAATCCAATATGAAATTCTGCAGTAATGCTACAAAGTTAATATTTTGGGTGTTTCCGGGTCGCCGGATGTGTCTGGGTTATAGGTAACCGAATCAATCCAGGTCTGAGAAGCAATATCTAGACCCGGATGACCCGAACAAAACTCTTCATTCAATTAACCCGCTGACTCGTGACCCAATCTAAGTATTACTAGTATGTCACTGAAAGAATACACTCTGACGGAACTAACCAACATTACATTTCTTTTCTTTACTAATGAAAAAAAGGATTTTGTAGCATTATCAGTAAAGAATTCACCTGTAATGTGGTAGGAACGCAGATTCGATTTAGTGACGGTTATTCAGTTCAAAAGGAATACGTGAAATTAAGAAGAAACGGAATATCGGAATGATATTTTTGATCTGAGAAAGTTTTTAGTTGCATTTATCGAGCTGTATTCGCATATATAAAAGAAGAATTGTGAATAGCACCAATCCTCGAAATCACCTTTGGTAGAATGTATGTGTCAATCAAGTTGCATTTGGACGAAGGTGGAGCGCCATCAGCAAAGATTTCCGGATAGATCACTTGCCACAAACTACGAAGCTTCCTTCGCCACGGTCCTCAGCTAACCTCTTCGTATTGCTGTAGCAATTTTCTGCTTTAGTGTCACTCATCAGTAGTAGTCTCTTTTGTTCTCCCTGCTTCCTTTTACCATACTTCATCATATCCTTCATAATACAGTTCTTTCTTCTTGATCAAAAGTCCCATTCAGTTTCTCTTCCTCTTTTTAATTTGTTCTTGGTTTCTTTCCTGTCCTAATATTCATAATACTTTCTCATTCGTTTTATTATTCGACCCATATGATTTTCTACATATTATCCATGACCTCATTCTAAGATCCTCCAGTCTTTTTCATTGCTTTTGCTCAGTGTCCTTGATTCTTCCCCTACAGTATAACATTTTACATTAAATACTTTGACTCTTTCTGTTAAGTCTTTATGCAATAATCCACTAAATTGACTTTTCTTCTTCCTAAATGCTTCTTTCCCATTTCTGTCCTTACCTATTTTTTAATCCTCGTACTTTGTCTTCACTAATAATATTACTAAGGTATCAAAACCTAGTCACCTCTTTTACTTTCTCCCTTGTTCTGTATGTGACAGACAGCGTCGTTCTATTCACCAATTCTCTTGTCTTAATGTTTCTAATCTTATATTATTTGTACCCATTTCCTCAAGTCTTTTAACATAAAATTAACTTTCTTTTCAGATTCGACAATAAGCACCATTCATCGGTAAATCATGTACGTATAATATTTCTTTCTCCTACGAAAATAATCGGTTTCCTTATGCAGGCTCTTCTTTGCTATCTCTTTTTAGAGAAAAACATTAGCAAACGTTGATGAGAAACAAGATCTCTATCGAACTCTTCTTACACTGTCCTCTATCTTCTTCTTCCCTTTTATATTTTCCTTGTTTCATAAATAACCTCCTTATTAGTCTTGGATCTTTCTCTTCCTGCCCCACTTTTCAGAACTCCCATAAAAATTTTCAGTTTACTCGTTCAAAAAAATCTAAAACACTGATGAACACAATATATGTACACTCATGTCCAAAATAATTGTCGGATATCTATATCTTTTGTAAGAATATAATTTGATAATGATTTTGCAGGGTACTTTTAATACTGATACTGTGTGTGTAATCGGAAAATTATATTTGTGATAAATTTCATAGGTAAAGAATTATAAATACGAAAATTAGAATGAGTAAAACAAAATGTTGATAAATGGACAAGAAAATTTTATTTTCGTTTTATTGTTCTTATTTACTGCTCTTTTGACATGAAATTTACCACATACATGTCTTTGCCGATTATACACATACTAACATTATAAGAAATACCGGGCGAATTCATTATCAAATTATATTCCTACAATAACATATTTATAGACATGCGACAATAATTTCGGACATGAGCGTACCTCTTTCTCTTGTTGAACCTTTCCCCGACTATGTAACATTTCTTGTACCCTTTCCATCCATATTCCAAATTTTTCCTTTTTAACTTCCTCATTTGTTCTTCCATACATTGTGTTTAGTGTTTAAGTATAATATTTGCTGCATGCGATATAAGACTAAAAAAAGTTATCCTCTCATCTCTCTCGTCTCTTAGCCAGCGTACCATTATCGTCTTTAATAAACTATTTGCTTACTCTCTTGTTTCATATATTTCAGTACAGTGTCGGAACATTTCTTTTCTTGTCCTTTTCCCCTATATTCTTAATGAATTCTATTAATACTATCATCTATTCTGCTTGGATTTACATTTTTCATTGTAAGTATGCCTTTTCTAAACTCCCCTCGAAGTATAGTGAACCTCACAATCACTCATTACATCAACTTCTAGGAAACGCGGTCTATCCTTACTCTCATACAAGTGTTGAAGATAATTTTCTATCTTCCTAAGGCTTTGTTCCTCAAACTGCTTCCACCAGGAATCGAAATCCAGTTACGCTGTTTGCAGGTTAAAAAAATAGCTCTCTGCGTAATCATACGAGAACTTATAATTTCTTCCAGATGTGTGTGTGTGTGTGTGTGTGTGTGTGTGTGTGTGTGTGTGCAAGTATGGTATTTTATTTATAGATGACTACAGATTTGCTGTACAAGTAACCTATCGTCTCAAGAATAAAGTCGCTTTATTTGGAGGCCAAGCTTGGCCAGGAACAGGTTCTGCTCGCTTTGTATGTGGTAGTTTATTTCTCGGTAACTACTGGACAGATCTGAACGAAATTTGATGGGAAAGTAATCCATTATCTAAGGGGAATATGTCACTATATTTGGTATCTGAGCTCCGCAGGGACAGGCTCGGCTCAACTTGCCTTGTATGTGGTACGCAATTTGCACTTACTATAGGAATTACTGTTTAAATGGGTATAAGGGGCAACAGAGGCTGTGTTCCACTGCTTTACGTTTTCTTTAACGGTTCATTGCTATGGCCTATACGTTAAAGAAGACACGTTTGTTTAGCTGATTTTGAGTTTGTCCCTTTCAGCTGCGAGGCTATATGAGACGGAAGCTACTAATTGACGTGGAATCCAAGCCACATAAGCTCTCGCTGGGAATTGAACCCGCGTCTCTCACGCCAAAGGCGCGTACCCTAACTGCTTAGCCACGAAGGAGCTCAGGAGGCAGGTTTGTATTTGCGTCCTTTGTCAGCAGCAAGGCTATGTAGGATGAAACCGACAATTTAAAATTAGATTTGAAACACTGTAGTGTCCAATGCTCTCCCACTGGAAGTCAAAGTCGGAACCCCATGTACCAAAGGTACGCACTCTGGCCACCATAAGTGTAGTAATTGTGTAGCTCTCTCTGGCTAAGAAATAGAAGCCAAAGAGATGTGAGGATTACACAATTATTAGAATTCTATCACATGCAGTCGAACACTAAACAGGAAGTTGTATTGGAAGAACAAATCAAGAACTTAAGGGGGAGACAGTTTATATTTAGAAGTGGAAATTATATAAGAAATGCTATTGGTCTGTTAAGAGTAATGTTGGAAAGGTTTATAGAAGAAAAGATGATGTAAGTTGTGTTCATTGATTTAGAAAAGGCTCTTGATCGAGCGAACTGTGAATTCTTAATAGGAGTTCCGAAGGAGGTGGGGATTGGAATGGAAAGATCGAAGACTAATAAGAAGCCTGTTTTTAAACCAACAAGGAAGTGTTGAAAAGAGAAGAGATGATAAAAGAAAATTCGATAGGGATCTTGTTTTTCACCAATTTCTTAATGTCTATCTACGAGAGATAGTGAAGGAGGACCTACATAAGGAAATAGAAAGATTAGATGTGTATATGTACGCTACGATTTACATATGATATGGTGCTTATTGTAGAATCTAATAGCATAATGTTGAAAGACCTGAGGAAAAAGTGTCAAACAATATGGGATTCGACTAGGAAAAAAGACTAAAGAAGAAGAAATGCAAATGTCTGAGTATGAAAAATAAGTAAAATAAGAATATGAGAGAAAATGAAAAAATAAAAGACGGGAGTGTCCGCGGCACTATATCCCTGAAACTCATATGATCTAAAATCGTATTAGGGACTTCTAGCTCTAGAGGTAAGTGCTTTAGTATTGTCACAAAGTCTTTTCTTCAACACTTATATTTCAGCTACATGGGTCTATTGGCTTCGTCACCAGAGTTACACATAAACTTACTGTCGCTTAAAATCAGGCACACAAAATATTATTTTAAACGCGCTGTGGCGTACGCAGAATTTCACCAAAGGTGGGAGAGTTCAAGGTCCTAAGTTTATATCGTTTTAGGATTTTTGTATACATATATTAATATAATACTTTTTTTCATAATATCTTGTTGAAAGAAGACAGGTTAAACGTGGGACACCCCTTTTTTGCGTATGCCATTGTAAACACATGCTGATATATATTTCATCTACGAAAATAAATAATCTTTCAACTAATCTTGTTGGGTAGAATTCTATTGTAATGACCATTTATTAAATTCTAAAACTGACAATCCAAAATTATGTCTTCACAAAAAAATTACATTTTAATTAAGACTTGTGCCTGGGCTATTTTTTAAATGACTTCTTAAACATACTGTATATATCATCGCTAAAACATCGGTGCTCTCTCTGTTCTGTTTACTTACTTTGTAATTTATCTGGAACGTCCACAAGCAAGTTTATAGTATCATAAAAAGAGGGAATGGGAGCAAAGGAAATGGATTTTCTTCCCACCTTTATTTTAACGTTAATAAATCTGGAAGTAGAAACGCTTTCCCAAGTAGGCTTCTCGAGTCTTTAGAACTTTTTAAGTGTTTCAAATACATCCTCTTATGAGGTTCTATCGAGGCAATTTCTGCAAAAAGGGGCTTTGGAAGGTGGATAAGTTGTTGGAAGGATAGCGATGAGGGAAGGTACACGTTTAATATTCTACGCAAGACTGCCTCTCTTCGTGCTCGTCCACAACTTACCTACGCCACTGTTCAAGCTTTGCCTCTTCCTTCCCATTGCTCGTTCTGAGAGCGTTCAGCGTTCTGGGTTAACTCACTTCATTGTAGATTTAATGTGGTAGGTATAAAGCAGTGTTGCTATACCTCTCTCAGTGTATTCTCCGTCAATAGCTATTAATAAAGAGAGAAGCGATTATATGAGTTCGGGGGATATAGGTAGCGAAATGTATATTTTTTTAAAATGTTGTAAAACATACAAATAAAAACGCAAAGTACAGTGTTGAAAAGAGAACCTGGTCGTCAATCACTTTTTTTTTCTTCTTCGAAGCGTTTTAGATTACAAACTATACTATACATAAATACACCAAGTTCTGTGTACAGGTATCATAGCAAACATAATAATAGATAGCGATTATTTTTATTTACTGTACCAATATTGCATTTCATCTTCACCCTTATCAACCGCAGATGGTAGGAATCGAGCACATCCGATTTCATTGCTGTTCCATATGCACCAAAACCAGTAATAGGTAACGGGAAACGTTTGTTTGATATGGTTTCAGGATCCGCAAGACTAAATTATCAGCTCTTATTCTTTTATTGAAACGGAAAGTGGTAGAAATCTATTACAACTTAGTTCGTTTCAGCATCCCATCGAGATGTTTATTCCCATCGAGTAAAAGCTGTACATGATAGCAAGATTTTTTAAATTTACTGCACCAATATTACGGTCCATCTTCATCTTTATCAAACGCAGGTAGTAAATATCTACCTTATCCGGTTTTATTGCTGATCTACAAACACCATAACCGGTAATAGGTTGCGAAAAACGTTTGTTTGATAAGGTTTCAGGGTCCACAAGACTAAATTATATCTCAACTCATTCTTCTATTGAGACGGAAGTGGCAGAACTTCATCAACTGTAGGTGGTAAAACTCTAAAATGCTGATTCACATACATCAAAGCCGGTAATAGGTAGCAAGAAACGTTTGTTTGATATTGTTTCAGGGTCCACAAGACTAAATTATATCTCAGCTCTTACTCTTCTATTGAAACGGGAAGTGGTAGAAATCTACTACAGCTTACTTCGTTTCAGTATTGATTCACATAGAGAAAAAGCTATACGTGATAGCGAGAAAATGTGTGTTTCAGCATCTGAACAACAAATTTCATCTTTCACGTTACACATCTATTGAGACCAGAAGATAAAAACGCCGGTTTTGTTATTGAATCCTCAAAATGTGTAAGTCTATCGTAGTTTTACAATCTGAAACGAAACCAATTACTTTTATCCGTTGTCACAAAAATTTTATTTCTGAGATATGTAGCAGATATCCAAAAGATACTAAAGAAAATTAACTTCTTATAGGATTGTTCCTGAGTAAATAACAGGCGTTCTCCAAATAAAAAAAAAAAATCCACGTTTCTTGTGTAAGGTTTTAAAAATTTGAAGCACAAATGATGCACTTTTATACGTAAATTGATATTTCTCTATTTTCAATAGTTTTATCAAGTGATGTTGATCAGTGTGATATGAAGAAAGCTAGCTGAGTACACTGTAACGCAGTGGTACAATATTCATCTTTGGTACGAAAGACTCGAGTTAAATTACTATATGTTCAATAACATTGTGGGGGCTCACGGCGGCTCAGTGGTAGAATGCTTACCTATTTCGCCTTGGGTTTCTGGTTCGATCCCACGTCGTATGACAGTATCAAATCCGTGAGCTTCTTCGGAGTTCTCCCGTTTTCTGAAAGTCCCTTCATTCAACAATTTTTTTTCATTATCATCATTATCGTTGTTTTAAGCTTCGGAGCATATTCGTGAAACATTCAACTTAATAATGCAATTTTACATTTGTCTATATATATATATATATATATATATATATATATATATATATATGCATGTTTCCGTAAACTAGTAACCGTAATTTATTATTTGTTCTTTTTATGCTCTTGGTCTACTCCTGTGCGACACATGTGATTCAGTTCTGTTACATTTCTTGTAGATGTTAAACTCAGTACAAGAAGTAACAAATTAGGAAATCTGTTAGTCAGGTATGATATTCCTTATTGTGTGTTCAGCATTTTGCTTGTAGGATACCTTCCATTTTCTTTATGCTCTCTAAAGATTGATTATAGTCAACAGAAAATATGAATAGACACAAAACAATTCGGAAGTCCTACATCATTATCAATCAGTATTCATTATGTTATGTTAATAAATTCTGTGCTTTCCCTGCAGATCTAGTATCTAGTGCGCGTTCCTTTGATGCATGGTGGTTCGGAGTTTTTGTTTAAATGTAGGTCCATGTCTCATATAGCCTCGGTGCTGAGAAAGGAACAGTAAACTTCAATCGAATCAACCAAACTATATTTCCTACCATGCCCATTTTAATATATATTTACCTGTATGATAACATGGCAAATTCTAGAAGGGCAATTTAATTAACAATAAAAGCTGGTAGGAAACACTGTCTTTAGAAAAGACACGAAATACAGCAGAAGAAAATAGCAGAGAAAATAGTTGGTGTGTGAAGTTATATAAAAAGAGAAGATTTAACATAAAGAAGAAGAAGAAGGGACTAGAAAAGAGTGAAGCTGAAGAAGATTTTTTTGTGGGTCACGGTTGCCTACAGGAGGAAAGAGCCGAAAGAAAACGATGAAGTTGAGTGTTTTCCTAATTTGGCTGAGAAATCTCCTTACATTGGCCTGTTGAATACTTGATGAGATTAGTATCTCCAAGGTTCGGTAACACTTTCATTCAATTTTAAATTTTAAATTCCCATTTGCTGGAGGAAGCCATACGAAACCACTTCCAAGGATGGAAAGGGTGATTCTCCGTCCTTTCTTCAGACTTTCTATCCTGCTTCCTTCAAGCTTTCCCTTCTTTTTATATCTTGTTCCTTGTTAGTCCTCTTTGGGAATATACCCATCTACCACCGTTTCTTTTGAGACCTCTCGGAATCGTTTCTTGTATACTGAAGATTCTAATGCTAACCAATTCCGTTGAATCTTCGGAGGCGAAAAATTATCTATACACACTTATATGTATTCATTCTTCTTTTAACTCCTCTCCGATCCCCCTACTTCCCCAAAAAAACAACAGAAAGTAGTGTTTTCTTATTCTATCTAATCTACACAAGAATATTGTTCGTGATCAGCTAAAACTAAATCTTGAAACAAATTCTCTCCACGTTTTGTTGTTGTTGTTTCCCCAAA
This sequence comes from Thermobia domestica, assembly GCF_964235325.1. Lineage (NCBI taxonomy): Eukaryota > Metazoa > Arthropoda > Insecta > Zygentoma > Lepismatidae > Thermobia > Thermobia domestica. Next base: position 150,918,422 of record NC_137462.1, on the reverse strand, counting down.
ATAATACTCCTAATTTCCCACTTGGCAAAAGACAATCTCACATAGTTGTTTTCTTACTGCTTCAAATATTCATTGAGTTTAATCTTCTTCCTCGATCAACTGTTTTGTGTTGTTAGTCTTGGACAATTTCGCTAATAATTCCTAGTTATATTGTTTTCATTTTTTTTAAATCTAATACACTTTCTATACTTCTTTCAGAAAACATGTAATAACTAATACTTGTAAATTCATCAGCCACACTAACAATAAGTGTCACATAGAATGTATTATTATTATTATTATTATTATTATTATTATTATTATTATTATTATGTACATGATATCCTTATGGTATGTGATTTATTATATATAAGAATTTCTGACGATTTCCATTGTTGCTAACTTCGACTTTGTTGCGGCCTTTAAATGTATTGTTGCCATCGTTACATTGTTTGTTAGTTATCAATGATTCTATTATATGTTGTAGGTTCACCACTGATTAGCTATTAGAATGCAAATTATGCTATTAATATCTGGATTAGTACATATCTATAGAAGTTTCTGTCATTTTCCATTGTTACTAACTTTGATTATGCATTTCAAAGCCATTGCAGGAAGTTTTTAGATTCTTCTGCATTCCAGATGTGTTGTTCAATTGAAATTAGACTGTGCTCGATTAAGTATCTGGTCGTTTTGTTTTATCTGGAGTTAGTTTTCAAGGGCATACAAATATGTGAAGAGGCTTTATGATTCATACATATCTAGCGGGTTTTAAAATGGTGAAAGAATAATCATTCTCGATTCACACGTGCATTTTAAATGATGCGAAATAAGATAATGACTAAAACTATTGTAGCACATACACAGAAAATCATTGCTTGCATATCTGATGGTTGTGCCGTGTACTGTAGAAGCGAGTGAAAAAATTTTAAGTTGGGAATTTCCAACATTTTACTATTGGAATTTTATCAACCACTAGGAGTAATTAAGAATCGTCTTAAACCTACAAGGAAACGTACGTATTGTAGAGCTACCAATGTGAAATGCTTTACCGACAGTTCAAAGTTCCTCTCGTTTTCATTGGAATATGTATTGCTCAATCATGTTCTTTCTGAACATTAGAATGGTTGTGCTACAGATGACAACGACAATCTTCCCGTTGGCAACCAACTCGTAGATTTATTTATTTATTTTTACCCTATTGGATGGATTGCTACAAAGTCAACGGATAATTTGTTTCACGGCTATCCTATTTGCCAGATTTGTTCTTTCAAGCTCTCGATTGGTCATGTTACAGATAAAAATGGAATTTTCCCCTGGCCATTCCGTTCACGTGGTTTAAAGACATGCCATTTCTTCGTTATAACATTCAATCATAACCTATAGCCAGATGGAGGAATCCCATTTAAAAAAAAATCTACAGTGTTATTTTTAATGTTAACATAATTTGTTGAAAATTTCGTATATTTATAATATTTATTCAATCTTTCCAAGTTTTGCCTACGTCACTTAGTCGTGTTGTGATTTGACTAGTTTATATGTGGGCGTAGGGATACTAATGATCTAATTTGTTACCCATTGAAATGCATATACATAGTATTTATGAAAATTTTGCTAAATTGTGTAAGTTTATATATTTTTACTATTATCTATCTATTAAAATGCTACAATAGTAACGAAAGTGCCTGAGCTCCAACCTATAGCCTTTGATTTACGGTTATTTGTGATTTCACGTTTTAACAGAAACAAATATTTAAACTATGTGTACTTTAAATAAATTATTTAAGTAGACTTTTTTCATATAAAAATTTTTTTTAAAATTATTGTTCAAAGTCTTTGTATTTTAATAAGCCTTTTCCAAAATCAATGCAAATGAATTGTGCTGCCATCTTTGGAGTTCTTTTAAACTATACATTTGTGGGCGTTTATATATATTTTTGGTCAATCCTTTGACAATGAGACTCGGAAACTACAGGCTCTAGAAAAATGACGTTTTCACTGATCGATTGCAAATTTTGTGTAGATTGTTCTGTTCTAATTGAATATTTAAAAAAAAAAACATGGCAGTTATTTCTTTATTACATTTTTACGGGTACACTGGAAGTGTTGAAATTAAAAAAGAAAAAACTAAAGCATCATATCCTACACATTATACATTTCAACACCACAATTGTATACAGGGGTTGCATACCTTTCAGGCGTTTGTTTCATGGGCAAATGATAATGAAAAACGAAGGATAACCATTTCCCCACTTTAACAGTAAGTTGAATCTTTATTGTTTGGAATGTTTTGCCCAATGAATACTATATATTATCACTGACATTATAATTAATTGTGTATGTTGTAGCAGTCCATAGAATGCTACATTGAGTGTAATGTATTTGCTTATTACATACTGCATGCAAGAATAAAGACAACACTGATCATGAATTAAAAATTCCTATCGGAAGTAGTCTCAAATCTTTTAAACGGTGCTTGAAAAAGTAATCGAAAATATCTCCCCTTTATGACATCTCTTGCCAATTTTTATCAAGACGTCTTTCACTTGTGACTGTAAGGGGACATGCACAGCTTATATGTGAATGAGACACATGCTTATATGTGAATGATGCGCTGTGTCGAGGGCGCAGGTTCAGCTAGTCTATATATTAAAATGCTAGGTTTAAATGTTTGTCTCTAATCATTTCGACAATGAGCTCTCGAAAATCACAAGTGCTAGAGACGTGCCGTTTACACTGGTCGATTCTAAATTTTGTGTAGGTTGTGCAGTTCTAATTGAAAAAAAAAAAAAAAAACATGACCATTATTTCTTTATTACATTTTTAGGAGTACACTAAAAGTGTTGAAATTTTTAACATCATATCCTGCGAGTTTTACATTCTAACACCACATAGTTGTATATATGGATTGTATATCGCTCCGACATTTGCCTCATTGCCAAATAATGAAAAACAAAGGAGGAACATTTCTGCAGTCTAAGATGAATCTATTGTTTGGAGTATTTTGTCCAATGAACACATCACAGACCTCGTAATTATAATTATTTGTGTGTGTGTAATGTATTTGCTTATTACATACTGCATGCAAGAAGAAAGAAAACACTGATCATACATGGATTAGAAACTCCAACCAGTAATAGGCTCAAATCTTGTAAACGGTGCGAGATATTGAAAAAAATAATCGAAGCTATCTCCCCTTTATGGTGCCCCTTGCCTAAAGACTTCTTTCACTTGTATCTGTAGAGGGACATGTACAGATATTGTGAAGAATGACAAGGAGATTCATGCTCATTTGTGAGAGAGCGCAGGTTCAGCTAGTAGTATTCTAAAATATTTGATTTCTTTAATAGAGATACAAGTGAAAATTATTCATCCAAAAAATGGAGCTATTATTAATAATAGACGGATTATTTCAATAGTTAGCTAAGATAATTTCTTTGAATTTTTAAAGTTATTTCCTAAGAATTCGTCAGTGTAATTCCCATTATGAGATTTTTTCAAAGTTAGTAATAGCAATAGGTTTTCAAACGTTCAAAGACGAACGTGGAGTATATCTTCTGAATTAAATTTTGACAGGTTTATGATAAGTCAGATTACCTGTTGTTAAAGAATAATATTTTTTTTAATTTAAATAAAATTTTGTTTTCAGCATTTGTGAGGATATTTCTAATAGCTGCTAAAATGGCGCACCAATTTAAATAAATTATTACACATTATTATTATCATCAATAGATATTGTAAGGATCCCCACATCACAACATAGCACATGTTTATGGATGACATGTGCTAACGTTTATAAAGATACGAAGATCAACAGGATGGGAACCGAAAGAGGACAAGCCACCAGAAGAGGGCCTATAGAAGACAAACCAAAGAAGACGGAGGTAACAGTTGACCACTGAACGCCTACCTATAACGGCTCTGGAGGTCGCACTGGACTAAGGGACTACCTATCCTAAAATCTTTGGAAGCTGTCTTGAAGCGAAAGGGATTCCTAAACACAAACCATACCTCACGAGGCTGCCGTGAGCCGAGGAGATCTCCTAGGACCTAACCTGAAGTCACTACAAGACACCCTGGTGGCTGCCATAAGTGAAGGGGTTCCCGTATGAAACATTACTTCCTTCACCTTTTGTAATAAGGAAGATTTCATCAAACTTTGTAGACACAAAGACTATTTTGTATTTTTATAAAATAAAAAAGGTGAAGGGCTAGATTCCCGGACTGTCATTGTCTCTACCTACACAAATTATTGCATGGTGGAGGCGCCGGGTACCCATATTGATGCCGAGCTTAGTGCGGACGTCTAGTCAACGTGGACAACTGGACAAAAAGACTCCCAACCTCAAATCATCCAATGATTCCGGCCCCTCCAAGTAGCTGGATTAGAAGAGCACGCCACGACATTTTAAACAGTAAATTGTAAGTGCGAGTGGATATTAGATTATCAGACGAATACAAGCCGTAACATTGGACATTCTTTAGGTTAAGCCAATGATTACGAAGTGATATTAATCACTGTATGCAAACCGAATACGTTGCTATTGTAACGAACTATGTAAGAAGACATTTTGGTTAGTATAATCAGTGTTCGAAGTTACTTTTATGCATCCTAAGTGCAGATATGTACGATGTGTTGCTTTGAATAGAGATTCATGACAGCAGTCAGTGCAAAGAATGTCTCAATTATGATGATAGAGTGTAAAATATACACAAAACATATTTACTCGAGTCAGTAAATTCCCATGGAAAAAAGCACTTCTCTCTAGCTACTCGCACATGAAATTTGCAGATATTTTCACACATTAACCAAAAGCTTCCAAGGTAGTCTTTGAAAAATGTAATGATATAAATAAGTCATCCTTTTTGTTTTCTTTTTATCCTTTATATATGACCTCGTGTGCTGTTTATCATAGCAGACAGGATAATATACGTTCCAAGCGGTAGAAACATAACAATTTCACAGAGCGTTCTGCATCGCACGAGGTTAGGAACTGAACTAACAGAAATGGATGAAAGCCATCTCATCTCATCTACGTTCACTGCATCACGTCCTGGGGAAAACAACCATGCTGATACTTGTTCCAATGGCTTTGAAAGCGAGTCATTAAACTTAATACCGTATATAATTCACTTCGGTGTTGTCTATCAGAATCTTTACTAAAGGCAAGGCGTGCTAAGGCAAGACGATGTATGGTAGTAGAGAAAGTTGGAAGTAGATTTTGCGAGAGTGAAAATTCTGGCGTAACTATCAATATTTCACAAGAGCAGCTAAACATAGACAAATTGCGTGTGAATATTTGTGTGTGTATAGGTGTATATGTGCTTTTCTTTAAACTCAAGGAACTAGGTACTACACAGCAAAGTGTTCCCTTGGGAACTGTGGATGGAATCGCTTTCAGACGTCGCTCGTATGTTTAGGATCAGGAGACAACAACAAAATGTATGATGAGAATTTCATAATTCAAAACAAGCTTCTATCTTCTGTTCAAGAGAACACGAACACAACAAACATTGGAGAGTTGCAGATGCTCTATTGTTCATTGTTACAATTCTGTCTATTGTCCCCGGAAATGACAGAGAGAGAGAGAGAGATAGAGAGAGAGAGGAAGAGAGAGAGAGAGAGGGGGGATGAAGAACAGTAGAAATACACTCCATTACATCATCCAAAAGATACACACACACACACGAAGGAGAATCTACATTTGCTTCAATTTGAACTTTTGGTTATTAATGTCAATTGTGCACCGTTTGTTGAAGAAAACAAAAGGCAAACACACCTATACATCACACACACACACACACACACACACACACACACACATATATATATATATATATATATATATATATATATATATATATATATATATATATATATATATATATATACAAACTATTTCTGCCTCAATTTCTTTGAGGCGTAGGAATAGGAAAGAAAAATTACATAAAGAGGTGTACCAACGTTATTACAAGAGGGAGAGAGAAAGAAAGAAAAAGAATAAGTATTGTTCTAAATTGTGATTAGTTAAAACATATTTTTAAGAATTAAAATAATTTCAGTAGACTAAATCAGGTATATTCGTTTATTAATACTTCTATATTTATGGTATAATTTCAAATTCTTTGTCATAAGGTATCAGAAGCCTCATTGGTACAGTAGAATCCCTTTGTGGCTATACAGGTAGTGTACGAGACTCCGGTGTGGAAGACTTGGGTTCGGATCCTGGTGGGACTTTACATGGTTCGGATTCCACTTTGTTGTAGTGTAACGACCTGATTTCGTTAGTTTCTTTTCATATATATATATATATATATATATATATATATATATATATATATATAATATTATTCGTTAATATTATCCAATATTATAACCTGAGTTAGTTTTAATGTGATTTCGCTTTATAATTTTGTAATATTGCATAATTTTCAGAATGTTTCTAATGTGCCTACAATTTCTCTGTCTGCATTACATAATAGGAATTGAATCTTTAATGCAGTAATGCGGAAATTATACTGAAAAACGGAAAAGAAACGCAATTTAATGATTAATTGACGTTTCTGTTATTGAACATCACAGCTGGTCTTTAATTGGAACACATCACATCACATTAGGTATGGGACTCACTGTTTATAACATATGGGTTTAACACTACTCCAAGATTCTTATAAACTTTAGTCCTCAATATTCCGAATATCACCCACTGCTTTCAGTCTTAGTCTCATTTCTTCATTTTACCTCATTAAACAGTTATTTCTTCCTTTTTAGTATATTTTATAAAAGCAGTCTCCAAAGAGTGTTTTAAACCAAGCTTTATCCCGTAACTCAAAGTAAAAATTTTCCCTCTTCTCTTCAAGTAAATTACAATTCAGAATAGGATATCCTACAAGGAGTAATACTGGAATTGATAGATGAAAGTAGTGTGTAAATAGTAGTAATAGTTGTAAGAACACTCATATTTATAATGAGGATCAGGGAAATCTACGTGTGAAGATGGATTAGAGTTTAGCGTACTGTTCAGCACCGAGGCTATATGAGACGTGACCTATAGTTTAACGTGTGATCCAAACCACATGAGCTCTTGCTGGGAATCGAACTCAGACCTCCCGCGCTCGCTACAGGATGCGTACGCTAGGTATATAGCTACGAGAAAACTGTTCCCGCGAATAAGGTATGTGAAAGAGGGAAGACAGTTTTGGTCGTTTAAAAAAAATGTACGATGACCCTTGTTTCTAATTAAAGTTTAAATGCCTCTTTTCAGTACCGACGGTAGAAAAGACGTGGACTAACAATTTGAGATTCACACCACCATAGTAAGTTCAATGCTCTCCCAACGGAAATCAAACCTGGGACACCGAAGGTTCATGCGCTAGCAACTAGACCAGTGGGGAGATCTGGTATGAATAAGAAATATAAATGATATTCATGTGAAAAATGATGAATATAAACAAGATAATTACAATGTGTTAAACGTAATAAACTCTACTAGAGACAATAATGAGAATCATGCGATTTCATATAGTTTTACCTGTATTATAGGCAAGCAGCATTTCTTTGCTACTGTGTATGGTGCATAGAAGCCAGAGTACCTTATAAATTTTAAACAGGATATGGATACCACAATTGCTCGTGAAGGTGTTAACGAGCTCGGCTGAAGCAACTGCTCTAGGTGTCTATTACCCCCCCCCCCCAAAAAAAAAAATCAGAATTCAAAAATATGCTTTAATTCTAGTTATCGTGGGTAATAACAAGTGGATGAACGGATTAATTGTAGAGTCTTATAAGTCGCATTGCATAATCCTAATAATTGTGAACAGAATAAGGAACAAACGTAAAGGTATAGAAAATTAACACAGCTCTTTTAATTAAAAAATGTACTGATCCCTGAATAAAGTGAAAATCAACATTTTGACGGTAAATATTTGCAACTAACGTCAAGCTCCCCTGTGATAGTACGAGTTTGTTCCGCTTCTGTTTACCACTAAAGAGTCTCCCACAACCTGCAACACAACTGTCGTTCAAAACGATACACAGTCACAGTGAGGAGTGTTTTATAGCGAAATGTTGGTTTTCGGTGCTTGATTAATAGAAACCACACAGCTGCCAGAAAAGCAACGAAAACAAAGAGAGAACAAAAAACAACGTAATGCTCATAGCATGGCTTTGGGGACTTGAAGGAATTGTCTCTAACTGTTGAATTTGGCTGGTGAACCCTTACTATAACCTTCCTCCTACTGCTGTTTTTTTGGAGGCGAGCACTGGTGTTTTGATATTCCGTGAGCTGTCTCCAGTGTCGGGTAATTAGTTAACGTACAGCTCATCTCTCGTCCCTGTTCCTTTGCGTCTCCCAAGAGCCCCTCAGCCGAGAATATTGTGAAACTTGGCGGAACCAAACAAAAGCGGAATTAACTGCTGGGGCTGGACTGGCTGGCACAAGCAATAAATGGAAACGCGGAATAAGAGAGAGAGAAAGAGTCTTCTCGACGAAGGAGGCTGACTCAAGTTTGTTTCGTGTGATAAAATAGCTTTAGACTTCTACTGCAACAGACACTGCGCATACGGATGCAAATTATGCCAACAAACCAAAACTATAAACCGGGATGGAAATTAGCCAAAAGCTCAGTCTACTGGGCCCTCCTCGTTCTTTCATATGTTCCTTCGTCTTCTTCTTCTGTGTGGTGTAGGGGCGTTTTAAGTGAAGAAAATAGGGGGAAAGAGAAAGAGAGAATAAAGAAAAAATAAAAAAGACGATCCTGTTTCATTAAATTAAACGTAGATGTGGGTTGGTTTGGATATTTCAGAAATAGAGACTTCTTTCTTTACCTTTTTGCAAAACCGTGCTCATGTTGGACGGTATAAGGAAGAGAAAACTTACTGCTTTCCTCAAGAGGAACACAACTGAGTTCTATCAGCAATATTTGTGCATTATATTTATTAGTAAATTTGAATTTTTCCAATCTATTTATATATACACACACACAAACGAAACCACATAGGGGAATATGCGATCTGACTTTCGGTTGGCGTTCTAATTGAACGAAAATTTCTGATTGTTGATACGGAAAACTGATTGAAGTGAAATCAGAATCATTACTCAGATTTTTTTAAAATCCTAGATATAATACTGGTCTCGAACTCAGGATCATACGGCATGTTTGTATGCCACTATTCCATGAAGAGGTACCTACTTTTTCCTTGTTATTATCAATCTTGAACCCAAAACTCAAATCAACACGACAGAGGATACCTATTAGTACTTACTTTCTCTCCGTTGTTTCCGGGGCAAGTTAAGCCAAAATTATTTTACTTGTTGTTTGGGGCCTAATGTTCTTTCTCAACACTGATGTTAGATAAGAGGATCTACAATCTTAATATATACAGGGTATTTCAAAACAACATCGACAACGTTTGAGAGGTGATTCCTGACAGCAAGATAAAATAAAAAAGTATAGACTAACCTGGGTGCAGAAATCCGTCATTTCGGAGTTATAGGTTGTTGAAAGCATGAACAAAAAATGAATTTTAAAGAGTCATAGCTCCAAAACTATGGGATCCGCCGTAGTCGGGTCAAGATTTCAGTTAGAAACTAGTATGTGCACTATCCAAATTTCCATGTTTCAGAATCCTGCGGTACTTCCGCTACAATTTTTATAGAGGTAGTTGGTGAGTACTTCTAATTATATACCCTAGCCAAATTCCCTCTATAAAGATTGTAGCGAAAGTACCGCAAATTCTGATACATATATTTTTGAATAGCGAACATATTAGTTCCTAAGTGAAGTCTTGATCCGACTACGGTAGGTCCCATAGTATTGGAGCTATGGGCCTTTTAAAGTTCATTTTTCATGTTTCCGGCAGCCTATAGCTCCGCAGTGACAGATTTCTGCATCCAGATTGGTCTGTACATTTTGTCTTAGTGTATGGAATAACCTTCCAAACGTTGTCGGTGTTGTTTTGAAACACCCTGTATAAAAGAACATGTATGTGTGTAATCAGATTTCCGCACAGGGAAGTCATCTACCCAAGTCAGGGAAGATCTAACCAATATATAATCGCGTTCAAAGTCTGTTTTTTCCGACTTCCGACTCGAGAAGGGATTGGAGAGTAGTCACACGTTCTGAAGGTTCAAAATGTATAAAGTATCCCAGGAGCCCTTCAAGTTAGACAGCCCAAACTACTTTACTGCCTTGAAGGTTGCATACTATTCAGCTTAAAGTAAACTCTGAATCATATTTACTTGCACTCAAACCAAACTCTAATCTATTCCATGAATTAAAAAAAAAAAAAAAAAAAAAAAAAAAAAAACATCCTTTTAACTGCATTAGAGACAAAGATATAATTTATTTTCCCGTATGGTGGCGGCAATATTTTTTTTTATTTGGTAACTTATTTTTTATGAGTGTCACTAATTATATTGTTATTTTTATTTCCAGAGTACAATGAGTGCTGGCCGATGGTCCCCTCATCCGGGTGCCCTGGGTACCTGAGGCGAGGCGATGCACTTCCTCTGGGGGAAGGTGGTGCTTGTGCTGGTGGCTGTGGTGGCAGTACTTCAGGTGGTGCATCTCATTCTGCTCAGCCGCCTCGAGGCCAGGCACCACCGACGGGAATCTGAAGCCGAAACCGCCAACGGAAAGGACGGAACTAAGGTAAGTACCGGACAACGTTTTCTTAAATTTAGTATCGCATCGCAGTTTGCTGCACCAAATTATACAATTTTACGATGCAAATGAAAATAGCATTGACGCATCTATGTTCATTAATTTATTATCGATATGAGATATTTTCTACAAGAAGGGTTCTCTTGATAGAAAGACTCTCTTTTGATCTCATGTGTAGTGATAAATTTCTATTCGAAAACTCTCGGCTTTTCCCTTTAGTGTTCCTTGGGTTCTCAATAATTTATACCATATCACTTAAAAACTGGCAATAGAATTGACACACAAAGAGACCATGTACACTTTGACATTTTATAGCATATGGAAATAAGCACCTTAGTGGACTTTCGAAATGCAAGATCAGCTCACTTTTTCAAATGAGGTAACTAGCGAACACACGGGCTTGAGCAATACTCCATTTTCTGTCGTTTTCTTCTTTCTCTTGTTTCAAACTCTGGAGTCAATATTTCATATAAATGACATACCTAGTTCATAGCATTGATCCAGAAATATTTTTCTACGTCCTTTTTAATTTTCTTTGAGTTTGCAAATAAAAAATAAATAAATAAATAAATAAAAATAGTGTTCGAGTTACAATTTTAAGGAAATGATAAAACAAACTTGATCTCAGCATCATCATTTGGCTACAATATAAGTTAAGCAATTAATACTTGCATGAAATTAAGTTATTGTTTTCTTGTCATAATATATGTATGTAATATAGGTTTACTTCATTGGCTACTGTTAGGTCGTCCAAAATTAGTTAATGCCAAGGTATTTACTTTAATTAACTTCTTAAACTAATAGGCTTTACAAATGAATTACTATACCACTTTCTTTTCCGTCTATCTTTACTTCACTTATACCACTACATCTCCTAAACAAGAACCTTCCTGTATTCTGGAAACCATTCCAGTAATGTAAGCCACACCTGGCTATACAATACACTTAAAATAACAATAGCCACACTAGGCTATAATACCTCTTGAAAATACAAACAACTTCAGCCAAATCTGGCTCATTTCAGTCATCAACTAAATACACATATAAACAATCACCTAGTAACTCTTTTAATTTTTTTAAACCATTGTTCTAATCTTAATTATGTTCTTCTTTTGTTTATACAATCTATCCACTAACTTCTAACACTTTCACTCCCAACATCTTCCTGGGTATCACCTAAAAATGAACTACACCAAGTGACTCCCAACAGCTACGTAATGCCAATTCCCCATTTCTTGATAAATATTACAGATAGAACACTTAATAATAAAAATCTCCGTGTGAACACATTCAAAACCAGATGTCATTTTAAGCTGTCCATAGAATGACACTATTACTACTTTATTATATATTCATTCATTGATTACTTTATTTATTACTTTATTCATGAAATAATAAACATTTTTTACAATAAATACATGATAATACATATGTATGTATTATCACTTGTATTTATTGTAAAAAAATGTTTATTTCTTCAGGTCTACGAATAACAATAAAATAAATAATTTTAATTTCCATTGCTTCGGTAAGGCGACACAAAATTTATGAATTTTTATGCAAATTTTTAAAACTTTCACAAATTAAAGAAACTACTTTTACCGGAATACACATTTATATTTAAGTGTCTAGAGGAACTGTTTTAGGAGGGATTTAGCTACGATTCAGGTTTGAAGAACAAAATGAAGAGTAATTTTTGTAAAAGTTTAATTAAGAGAGGGCAGCAATTTCCATTAAGATATGCTTATTTGAGGTTTTTGGATGCAAGAAATTGATTTAGATGGTGGTACTTATTTTAAATTGATACAATATAAGGTCGACAATTGAAGAGGTCAGATGTAACCTAAACGATATCCAAAGTTTCTTTTCTTTTCTTTTCTTTTCTTTTCTTTTCTTTTCTTTTCTTTTCTTTTCTTTTCTTTTCTTTTCTTTTCTTTTCTTTTCTTTTCTTTTTTTAGGTAACATCTAAAACTACTTGGCTGTTACGATTAAAAATAACCATAACCATTATAATTGTGACGTCTCCTTTAATTTGGATCAGTAATACAACTCAAGGGTCTATCTGTAAGCCGCTCACTTAAAGTGGTCTACAACTCGATCCATGAAATTACTTCAAATCGCCTGTCGTGTCTGATATCCACTGATGTCGACAAGCATTCCTTATAAACAATCTGTTCATTTAATACCCATAGGGCAGGCATGTGACCAGGATTTCGTAATGGGGGGGGGGAGGGGTCATGGTATGAAATATTGTGATTATTACACCAGGAGTCGATCAATCAAAACTATTTTACTGGTGACATATATTGGTTTCTTGGGACAATAAAATGAGGATTTGATAGTAAATATTTTAATAACAAACTATGAAGAAATCTTGGATAAAAGTGTATATATATATATATTGTAAAAGATTTTACAGTATCTACGTTCCTTCCTCTGTTGATTCAAATATAACAATTTTCCTTTCATTTTGACCTCAACTATTATAAAAAGTACATGTCCACTAATGTCATTTGTAGTTCATAGGATTAGCATGAAGCTAGATGGCATTCTGAATGCTCCGTTGCAATAATATCAATTTTTAAATGAACTCCCCCCCCCCGGTTTCCTCCACACAAAGCTCCTCATAAGAAAGAGTAACCAAACGCTTTTTTATTTTTAACGCTGATTCTTCTTTTTCTCGTTTCATTCTGTTTCATCCTATATTTTTTTTTATTTCTTGTTTCGTAGGGAGGGGGTCTGGAACTTATTGCCTATATAAGGTATCATTTAAAGTCGTAGATGTAAGTCCAAATCAACTGTACAAGTATTTTCGTAATCCTTACAGCATAGACCATTGACCCACACCATTTCGCCTCCAAGAGAGCTGGAGAAATCGCACTACCGGCACTGGCTTCATTAATGCTGCCATTTTTTCGTAACCACAACTACGAAGAAAATACCCACGATCTCGTTACCTTGCCATTTTTCTGCTCACTTCAAAACCAAAGGTGTAGGTAATCTGTTCTATACTACAATGTGGGAGTCTGTTATCTGTTATATTCAAACTATGTCATAATACTCTAATTATGCATTTTGTTTTAAATTGTGATTCAATTTGAAATTAAATCACAGTGTTTCACAATTAGCAGGAAGTTGTAATAGACGAATGAGAGTGTATTATGTTTTCCAATATAATAAAATGGAATGTTGCTAACCTAAATGTAATTTATATCTACGTAATTCATTCCTTGATTTTGTTAGAGAATAATGAGCAGGGACGGCATTAAGGGTGGGCAGGGGTGGGCGACCGCCCACCTGATGAATTACCTCGCCCACCCATCCGCCCACCCCAACAGAAGTAGAATAATGAAGGTGACATCCTGTACTTCATAAGCAATAGATATTACTTTCGAATGTAATGTAAAAGGTTCTAGGACTCTGTTTAACTCTGCAATGAACAATGATTTTAAGACAGATACTTGTAGTAATACCTAGGTATAATGATGCCAAAAGTCGTCATTACTGAATTAAAGTTTAACACACACACACAATCGTGTTATTGAAACGCCGGTGTTTGTATGTGCTGCGCTGTGTTCCGGATTCGATTCCCAGTGGGAACACAAGTGATTTGGATCCCACTTTAGGTCCCGTTCTTAGGACGTTATAATCGTTCCATGGAAGGCTATGGCAAGCCATCATGAGTTCACTTTGCCGGGGACCTTCGGGCAGGACACTACATCATCATAATGATCTTCCACTAATCGGTCATCGTGTCCTTTGTATATTACTGAGGTGTCGTCAGTGATACTACACTGAAATGACGGCTTTTAATGTACTGCCTTCTTATGGTATTCAATATATAGTATTATTTATGGCATTAAGTATCTTCTGAACCACTAACAAAATATTTTTACCCGTTTATCTTAGGTTGCAGCTTGCGTGGTTATGAAAAAACGTTTAGGGCAGTTATTCTAACACTTTCTGAGATAAGTAATGAAAATCGCAGTCGCTCTTCTGAAGCAAAACGTCTATTGAGTGACGTTAATTTTCAGTTTTTGTTCCAACTCACTTGTTTACACTTTTTCTTGGAAAGTTGAAAAGATTGTCAGATTATCTACAAAATAAGTAGAGCACACTGGCTGATGCTGTTCTAGTTACGAAGGGTGTAGTGGATTATTTTACTGATATTCGAAACAGTCGAGGAGTTCGAAAAAATTTGGAGTGAGTCTTTGAATCTTGTTGAAAATAACGGTATATCTCTAACGGGTTCAATGTCCAGAACACGATCACTGCACGGAGAAAAAAAAATGTAGGTGGCATACTTAAAAACGTAGGTTACATTCGTAATTCCTGTAGTTTCTGGACTTAACGTACAACCGTAAATAACATCCTGCAGCAAACGTATAGCTGAGAAAGCATGTATTATACGCACTGTCTGCATAAGTGCAATGACGTCATTCGTGTGACGTCATCTGCAGTAACAAGTATATACGGAGGTGATATCTAGCTTTGTGACGTCAGGACCATATACAGCATATTAGTTAATAATGATGACACACGCTGACTCTCAGGACAGAGCATAATTTCAAGTAATATGTATTATACGCTATGTACGTATGTTTCTTGCGTTCAACCCCGAGACAGCATCTATATTGTACTTATGCACCGTACGTACGACTAGATACAGTGTAAGTATTGTACGTATGTATTATACAGATTTTCCTTATGTCGCACACAGCTTGTCCAGATACAGCATACAGAATATCCGTATGCACCATACAGAGTGCACATATGTAGCTTACAGACTGTCTGCATGCAGCATATAGATGATACGTACGTCGCGTACAGGTTGGCCATATGTAATGTATGGATTGGGTGTATGTAGCTTATAGGTTGTTTGTCTGAAGTATACGGATTTTACGTATGTCGCATACGTATTGCCTTTTTGTAATATACGGATTGGACGTATGCAGTATATAGATTATACGTATGTTTTTTGCGTTCAACCCCAAGACAGCATCTATATTGTACTTGTGCCCCGTACGTACGACTAGATATTGTCTGTTCACTCTAGGATGGAAGATTGTTTACAAACAACAATTGTAGTGCGAGCGTCAAAACCTTGCTTCTCACCCCTACATGGTTAATTCATCGTTGCCAGGCACATGAATCTCCGAACCGAATGTACCTACTTCTGCACAGTCATGGACCAAGTGCTATTACTACATAAATTGCTGCTTTTGAGATGACTGAGATATTAACGTTATGAAAAATTGAGTTAGTATTATGTAATACAATCTTACATATAATGCACACTCAATTTTGTGCAAGTGTTCTTGCTCGAAAGTGTGCGAAAACCTTGTACGCCTGGCAATATTGGAAGATGGCAGTTTGTGTTGTAAACAATAAACAGAGGTAGCGAAGACCGTTAGGTTCGCTGGACAGCGTTGTTTTCATGATAAGGCGACGGAAACATATTGTACTGATTGTAAACAAGGGCTGGGAATTTCGATGCGAGTATAGGTGGAAATATTCTCCCCACATATTGCCTGTTGGTGAAGGTTTGCAATGTTGCAAACTGCTAAGTGTAGAATTTCATACTAATTGAACGAGCTTTGAGAAGGATTAGTATGATGCAATAATTATAAATACTAACAACCATAGACTTAAAGTATTAGGAAATAAACCATGCTGCTGTAAGAAGAATATAATACACATTGAATTCAGTGTTCAAAGTACAATATAAAGCGAATTTTAACATTTAAATATTTTAAAGCTGTACACATTTGCCCTGTTTGGGTGCCCTTACCAGACACTGTGCAACACGAAAAAAGGCATTAAAATAGATAGATCGAGCGTGGGCATGAACGCGGCTCTGGCCGGTATTCCTTATTAAGGTTTTCCTCAGTCCCACGAGGTGAATGACTAGATAGTAGCTTCTGTAAGGCAGGGGCGGATCCAGGACGGACTTCTTGAGGGCGGTGGGTTTTAATACTGCTACTTAGAGCTATTTTTAAGAGCTCCAAACTCTGGGATTGGGTTTTATTTAAATATATAAAATGAGAAAGGTTCCTTTTTGGGGGGCAATCGCCATGATCGCCCCCTGGATCCGCCACTGCTGCAAGGCCAGAATTGGGCCAAACATCGAGGCCCCAGAATTGGCGGGAAATATATTCCTTCAGAATATTATATTGTCAACACTTCCACAAATATTATGGTGGAGGGTTCCGACATCCCTTTTTCGTTTATGTGTGTTTAAATTCATTATGAAGTAAATGTAGAAGTGTTTCTTTCATTCTCTTTCTTTCTTTCTTCTCATCTTTCTCATCCTTGCTCTCCTTTCCCCACCTTCTTAAAATATGAATACTATCCTCCTGTAATATTGTTTCTCTCCACGGCCTAAGGTTTAAAAAGACCAACCTGATATAGTTAACTATTAGGAGAAGTGTACCAATAAATTCACATTAGAGACAGCGCTGTAACTTATATTTTTTTTCTGGGGGGCAAGCATTAATATGTGTATTTGGGCCTCCTAGAAAAAGTTGTTTTTCTCATTCTTGCCCCCCCTCTTTCTAAGTTTTTCTTACTATTTATGCCCCCCGGAGCCTGTCGGCCCTCCCTCACGGCAAGGTCTGCGGGGCCGTTACTTACGCCCTTGGGCCCATTCCATACATGACAATTAAGGGGACAACATTGACAAATCTCAAAGCCATACGAATAAATGTTATTTCTAGGGCCCCTAATAATAGACGTTTCTTACTGAAGTGGGCACAAGGCTCACTTTTGTTTTATTTACCTTTTGTGCGCTGCTTTATGTAATGTAGTGAAACTGTTTAATGCTTCATTTATAATTTCATGTTCGTATTGTATATTGATTAAGAAAATTTCGTCTCCAAATGGGCCCCTTCGAACGGCGGGGAACCTCCCTGGGGGGAAGTTGCCCCTCCCCTGTCCCACACAAGTTACGGCCCTGATTAGAGAAGAAGTAAACTCTTTCGAAATTTACGCAACTTGCAAATACCAAACCCTACTAGTGCTAAAGTTGATGAGTTAGTTCCACTGTTACCACTGCTACAAGAGGAAAGTAGGGGAAGGACTGCTAAGATTCGCTGGCCAGGTTTTGTGTCAAAACACAGCGCCAAGCTACAGTGAACGGACAATACAGTATACGTAATGTACGTATGTATTATACAGATTTTCCTTATGTCGCACACAGCTTGTCCCGATACAGCATACAGAATATCCGTATGCACCATACAGAGTGCACATATGTAGCTTATAGACTGTCTGCATGCAGCATATAGATTATACGTATGTCCCGTACAGGTTGGCCATATGTAATGTATGGATTGGATGTATGTAGCTTATAGATTGTCCATATGAAATATACGGATTTTACCTGTATCGCATACGTATTGCCTTGTTGTAATATATGGATTGGACATATTCAGGATCTAGATTGTACGTATAGTGCACCATTATTGAAGTGCTACAACATACTGCAAAATGCATGATACATTCTTACTGTAATGTTGTCGCATATTGTTTTTCTCTGTATGGAAACAAAAATAGTTTAAAATATGGTTGATCTCCTTTGTGCCAATAATAATAAAATTAACAATACTACACTTTTCAAATCTTAGTTTGGAGCAGTGAAACTGTCAAAAGAAATGTATTTACCTGCAGGGTGTCCTGTAAGTTTGAGCTTCCTGCTAATTCGTTGGAAAGCTACTGCAAAGCCAAGTGTTGAAAAGTGACACAAGCGTTAATTTTAAAATTATGGGCACAAAGAAGGTTAACCATATGTTAAACTATTTTCGTTTTCATACAGAGTAAATCAATATGTGATATATTACTGTAAGAATTTATCATATGGTTTGCAGTTAGTTAGTTGCAGCACTTCAATAATAATGCAAAATGCACAGCCATATACAATCCTATATTCAAACTCAAACAAGATTTACGTACAATCATTTATTAAGCTGTTATCATCCATTGCTTGTACGATATAAAGATTATTTTACCTCATTCTTTTCCTTAATAGTATCTTCTTCTAAAGTGCAGTTGTTACCACAAGAGGCCTGAATAGAATTTTCCAGAAATAACTTCTCTGTACATTTTAATTAACAGGTATGTTTTTTTTGTTTTTTTTTAATATCGCAATAATTAAAATTATGCTGACAGCCGAAAACGTGTTCGCTCACAAGAGATTCCTACTCAGTACTCGCCATTAAAAATGCGACACCAAGAAGGAGACTGGGTAGCTGCACCAAAGTTCCCAGGCAGATACCTAATAGTAAGTGCAGAATATTCTTAACCGTCCGCTGTATTCGCTGTGACAACGTGGTGACAGCGGAGGCGTTGTGCAGCCATCGACTAAACATATTTATCCTTCCCTGCTCTAGACATTCTGCAAATTTGGACTTTCCGGGATGCATCCTTCTTAGTGCAACATTTTAAGCAACGAGCAGTTTAACAGTCTCATACATTGCTTAAAGAAAGAGCAATGATTCTCAGAATTACTCAGAAGATATATATGCAATAATTTAAAACGGTTATTTCAATCTTTGCAATTCAGAGCACGAAAAGAAGTATAGCTAAAGGAACACTGATTTTAGCCAGATAGTAAACTCAATCACACTCAGTACCATTAGTTGCTTGGTGTTATCCGTAAGTCAGAGATCATGGTATCTCATTTCGTGTAGATTTTTACATTTGTTTAATGCTAAAAATGTATTTTATCGCTAATTGAACCCAGTACCATATATATACCGACAGGACGTACCTTAGTCACAAGGTGACATGAGTGAAACACTAAACTGTTCGATTGACACCTGCGGCCTTGTCAACCCTAGAGAAAGTTACAAAGTGATTAAGTAAATACGGAACATAGTTCATACAAAGTATAGCGATGTATGAAGTCTCCGTTTCATATGACTTGGATAAAGGACACATCTGAAATATCAACAAAGAAATATATAATGATTTCTCTGGATAATTTGGATTAGTCCAGAATTCGAACACATACGTTGGTAAGTCCAACGTTTTTTTAATATATATATATATATACTTCTTTCTTCGGATTCCCAATAAAGTTGACTACTGAAAAGCTGAGTTATAGATTCTATATTAAAACAACTTCGCTAGACATGTTCAGTATACACATTGCCTTACATACAGAACAATACATTAGTTCTTAATGCATGTCTGAAATAATAATGCTTCGTATAGAATTTTACTTCATCCAATCGTAATAGCACAAAGATAAAAAATATTGCGAGGGATAATATTCTTATTACAGAGAAAAAGAGTTGAAATGACTTAACACTAACATTTTCTTTAAACAGAGATAATATTTTATTCTAATTTATGGAAGAAAGAAATAATAATTTGTAGTACAGTATTTTTATTAGGGTTATATATTCGTACAAAAGAATGTAAATACAATTGGGTCTGTCTTCAGAAAGAACGTACTTTTAGCCACAACCTACACTGCTTCTTTTCACCGTCTTCCAAGCAGAATCCTGGTTTTGTTTTGATGCACGAAATACCTGAAACAAAAATCAGAAAATATTTAAAATATTAAATTCAGTGTGCTTAACTTGGTTGTACTTAACAATACAAAGTATCTTAACATTTTTGAGATTAAATGGACAAAATCTGTTCCGTCAGGTATGGACTTTTGGGTTGCACGTAGAAAAATTATGAAGTGTTTATTGATGCTGAACAACAACTCAAAATGTATTACTATTCAAAAGTAAGTGGGTACCCCAATGGTGTTCGAGGTACCATGGGGTATCTAATGTCTGTATTTTTTAGATATGTGGAAATGTATGTCTCTAAAATGTAGGGAACTGACATTTGTTTACCGAAAACCTCAACTCGGTAAGCCTTAGGGATATTGAGATATGGGAAAATAAAGAGCGACACCATAGAAGTGTGGGGTTTGCGTACTAGGTGGTGCAGTTTTGGAAACGTAATTACGAGGGCTTACAACAACCTCAAAAGTAGTTTCAATTAAATACACTACACACACGCCCTGATGGGGGTTTTCGGGTGTCATGATATTCGCAGAACTCATTTCTAAATATTCTAAAATATGTCTTAATAACGTTTTAAATAACGTTAGAGGTGTGTGTTTACCGAAACCGCAAGTCGGTACGCCTAACAGTTACCGAAATATGATGAAATAAAAAGCGACACCATAGGTACGTGGAGCTTGCATATTAGACAGTACAATTTAGAAAATTAATTAAAATATGACTATCAAGATATTGTCAAATAAAGAGAGGATCCATACAGTTATGGGGTTTTCGTGTTAGGTGGTAAAATTTCCGAAACCGGTCATGGAAAGTTAATAAGCATCAGTATCAATTTCATCTTAAAATAATTAGGTATTTCCATGGAGTTTAAGAACATCATGGGGTCTACCAAGATTAAATTTTAAAAGTTTTGGAAAATATATTTTGACATTTGTAAAGAGTACCGTATTAGAAATATGTATTTACCTAAAACTTCCAGCTAGTACATCTAGCAGCTAGAGAGACACCATACACCATCTTGAAATTTCAGAAAACAATTATTAATCCTAACAAAAGTTAAATAAGATGGTACTTATATGGGTTAAGTGAGTACCTCAGACTCGTCAGTACAATTTCGATCGAAAGATTAATTCAGCTCTAAATTTTCTTTGGACAATTCCAAGCGTTCATCGGGCTCTGAAATAAAGTGAACATTTTTTGTCAATATCTAATATAGCAAGCGAGATATAAGGAATTATGTATTTTATGACGTCGTAAAAATAGAGACCCACATGGATTTGTACTTTTGAGTATTTGCTGTAAGAAGAAGAAATTTCAGAAAACAACCGTATATACCTTAATAGACAATTAAATGGGCGGGGCACAGTGGCTTAGTGGTAGAGTGCTTACCTCTGGTGTATTGGGTTCTTGGTTCGATCCACGGCCAAGTCAGTTTGTAGTGGACATCGTATTCGTGGGTTTTCTCGGGGTACTCTCTTTCCTCCCACCTTTGCATTCCATCAATTCTGTCAACAACATTCACTTGCTTTAATCATAATCTCCCTGAGACTAAAATGCATAATCGTGGGTCGCTACACTGAAATATTTCCTTTTATTTAATTTTAAAATTAAATAGGGAGTTAAGTATGATCGTATTTCTATGGGTTAAGTGAATACTCCAATAGTTTCTGCAAAAAAAAAAAAGATTAGTTAAATACCCTACCACTAAGCTACTGTGTCCCCGCCCACTGAATTGTCTATTAAGGTATATACAGTAGTTTTCTGAATTTTTTTCTTATAGGAAAGACCCAAAAGTACAAATCCATAAAGATATCTATTTTTACGTCATAAAATATATAATTCCTTATATCTTAGTTACTATCTTAGATATTGACAGCGAATTTTCATTCTTTTGCACAGCTCGATGAACCCTTGGAATTGCCTGAAGAAAACCTAGGACTGAACTAACCTTTCGATCGAAATTGTACTGAGGTACTGATTTAACCCATAGAAGTACCATCTTATTTAATTTTGTTGCGACCAATAATTGTTTCCGAAATTTCAAGCTTTTATTTCACAGTGTTTCTCCAGATGTTAGATGTACTAGCTGGAAATTTTGGGTAAATACATATTTCAAATACTGTTTACAAATGTCAGATTATATTTTCAAAAGCTTTTAAAATTTAATTTTGGTAGACTCCATGATGTTCTAACACCCCATGAAGATATCTAATTACTTTAAGATGAAATTGCTACTGGTGTTTATTA
Source organism: Thermobia domestica (assembly GCF_964235325.1). Lineage (NCBI taxonomy): Eukaryota > Metazoa > Arthropoda > Insecta > Zygentoma > Lepismatidae > Thermobia > Thermobia domestica. The sequence goes on along the minus strand of NC_137462.1, from coordinate 150,896,007 downwards.
ACTTTCCATGACCGATTTCGGAAATTTTAGCATCTAACACGAAAATCCCATACCTGTATTGGTCCTCTCTTTATTTGACAACATCTTGATAGCCGTTAGTCATATTTTAATTCAATTTCCGAATTGTAGCGTCAAGTATGCAAGCCCCACATACCTATAGTTTATTCCCCCCCAAAAAAAATCAGTTCTTTACATTTTAGAGACATGTATTTCCATATATCTAAAATGCAGAAATTAGGTACCGCATTGGAACCCCATTGGAGTACTTACTCACTTTTGCATAGCAAGGTAAAAACGCCAGTGGTTCTCACTTTAAGCTTGAAAACATACTATTTTGTCTCTTCTCTGAGCATCGTGAATCTGTCGGAGCTGTACCATAGTTGGAAAGACTCACTGATCCTTCCTATAGTGACCATGTAGTCAGAATTCAAAAAGGAGTAGCCCTTGAAGGAAAAACAATATTTTAAAATCCTTGCACCAGTAGTCGTCACCTTAAAATCACAATGTTCCAGTAGTAGTCAGGATTTTCTACCAGTGTTCATCACTCAAATAACTTGACAATTTATTCAAAAACGCACTGTGTATCAGTTTAGGGTTGAGAATACAATATAACGTAGTAAGCTTAATAACTTTGCATCACTTTTAGCACTCAAGAAAGAAAATAAAAACGTTTTTACATACTTTTTAAAGCAATTTCAGAAAGAAAAATGTTAACTAAATTCAAAAGTTAACTGTATATCACTTCCACGTTGAGTACAATATTAAATACTATGTTTAATAACTGTACGTCACTTTAAACTCTCGAGAATGAACATCAACGTTTGTACATACATTTTAAAAACAATCTGAGAAACAAAATAAGTTAACTGAATTCAAAATTTAATTATACATCACCTTAAGCTTAAGAATACACTATAAAATGCTGAGATTAATAAAAAATGAAATCTAAGTTTAACGTCCCACGGTTATGCCGGTTAGGATAAGGAGACGGTGATAATGAGAAATGAATGAAATGGTGGAATGAAGAAAGTGGGAATAAACGGGAGAACCCCGAGAAAACCCACGAGCAAGGTGTTTGTCCACCACAAAGTCAACCAAAGAAATATCGAAAAATACAGCAATATCGAAATATAAACAATATCAAAAATCGAAAATATAGAAATATGAAAGAGATAATGTTAAAAAATATGGATATATCGAACAAAAATGGATATATGATCTTGGAATACGATTTGGTGGAATAATGAGGGAGAAAAATAATCATTGATTAAATATTAAATTGAAAAGAAATAAGAGCCTGACGCTCAAATACTTATCTATCCGGCACCCATCTTGATCCCCATAAAATATCATGAAGTGCTTCATTGATTCTAAACCCAATAATAGTAATTTAACAATAAACACAATATATAATTTACTACGCACCTTGAAATGTAGAAATTAATGATTGTAATCCCCAGCTTTCCAATAGACTTTGATTTCTCCAAATGAAGATTCGGATATCTTGTTTCTTCTCAAGCAATAATGGGTTACAATAATCAGTTGCAGTCCAAAGCCAAGTCACTAAGTTAAGCATAAATATAAAAGAATTCATTAGTTAGATGCATACAAAATCCTACGCATGTAAATCCGAATCTACTTGTATTAAATTGTAAATTTAAACAAACTAAATTATACTACAGTTATAGTGACATCAAACATACATTAAATAAGGTATACAGGGTGTCTCAAAAGTCCCCTGACATAGGGTAACTGTTATTATCAGAGTTACAACAGAATGTAGGAGGGAAAAGCATATCCAATTATGATGTTTTCAATCTAAAGTGAAGGAATTTTTAAAATCGGATGGCCCGTTTGCGCTGTACACTCTCTATGCGCCCAATGTGAAATGAAAATGCAACGTTGCCATTTACCTGGATCCACAACAGAAGTGAGTGAAGTTACTGTCTTTTACGCTAACATGTCGATGGCCAGCCCCCGTTTCAAACAGTAACTTCATTCACTTATGTCGTGGGTCCAGGTAAATGACAACGTTGCATTTTCATTTAAAATTGGGTGCATAAAGAGTATACAGCACATTCATCTTGTCCGATTTTTTAAAAAAGTGTTCACTTTAGATTGAAAACGTCATATTTCGAGATGTTTTTCCTCTTACATTTTGTCGTCAGGGAACCTATGTCAGGGAACGTTTGAGACATCCTGTATACATCATAAGAAGTTCCTTTCTAAATTCTACACGGATGTGGTTTCATTGAATGTGAGGTGGGTGATACACATTAGGCCTTTTGGGAGTACGTCACACGGACGACCGTAATTTTGTGTTCAAAATTTTTATGAACTGGTGGGATATGTGATACATATGGCCACGGGCTAGAATTTTCTCAGTATGTCAAATATGCAATCAGATTTCATGCAATCAGATTCCATGCTTAATTTGGTGAAAAGCTATTGCCAATTGAACGTTACATTTACCTCTTTCTTGCAGATGTTGAACCATGCCGTTAGCACGTGAGGAATGGATCGAAATAATCAAACTGTGGGGCAGGAGGAGTATATGTGCAGTGGTTGCCGATTGCAGAGTCATCCACAATATGACTCTGTGTCACATGTTTCAGTGTCACAGTAATTAACTAAATTTGAGAAGACGGGCACATTCGTGAACATACATCGTAGCGGTTCAAACTCGCGGGACCTTGTTCCTTCCCCATTTTGAACCGGTACATGAAAATGCCATTTACTCCATGTTTGCCTGCGCCGATTTTGAAAATTCCTTCACTAATCGATTTCTCCCGTCGAGTACTACAAGAATCAGTTAAAATCTCGCGGGCCCTTTTTTCTTCCCCATTTTGAACCGGTACATGAAAATGCGATTTTCTTCATGCTTGCCTGCGCCGATTTTGAACATCCCTTCACTAATCGATTTCTCTCGTCGAGTACTACAAGAATCAGTTAAAATCTCGCGGGCCCTTTTTTCTTCCCATTTTGAACCGGTACCTGAAAATGCGATTTTCTTCATGCTTGCCTGCGCCGATTTTGAACATTCCTTCACTAATCGATTTCTCTCGTCGAGTACTACAAGAATCAGTTAAAATCTCGCGGTCCTTTTTTCTTCTCATTTTGAACCGGTACCTGAAAATGCGATTTTCTTCATGTTTGCCTGTGCCGATTTTGAAAATTCTTTCAGTAATCTATTTCTGTCGTCGAGTACTTCAAGAATCAGTTAAAATCTCGCGGGCCCTTTTTTCTTCCCCATTTTGAACCGGTACATGAAAATGCGATTTTCTTCATGCTTGCCTGCGCCGATTTTGAACATTCCTTCACTAATCGATTTCTCTCGTCGAGTACTACAAGAATCAGTTAAAACCTCGCGGTCCTTTTTTCTTCCCATTTTGAACCGGTACCTGAAAATGCGATTTTCTTCATGTTTGCCTGTGCCGATTTTGAAAATTCTTTCAGTAATCTATTTCTGTCGTCGAGTACTACAAGAATCAGTTAAAATCTCGCGGGCCCTTTTTTCTTCCCCAAGCCAATATTTTTTGTATATTTTGAATGTATTCAAGTATGGAACAAAAGTATTATATAATTCCCTTAGTAGGCTTCTCAACTTAATATTTTTCAACTTAAATTTTATTTTAATTATTTATTTTCTTGTGACTCAATATTTAATTGCAATCGTTCATTGGGGAGAAGGGTGGCCATTCTCAAATATATAAATATAGTATTCTTAAAATTTATGTGTTCTCGTACTATTAGTTTCTTCCACTAGACCTGGAAATTGCAAAATTAATACCTGGAAAACCTGGAAAATTCAGGAAAATTGAGTTCCATATTTATCTATGAACACTGCTATTTACAATTTTTTTCGAATAGGGAGAACTGTACAAAAGGGTGTTTTGGGAATGGTATAACAATAGGTTTCTGGGAGTGTTGTTCGAAATGAAATCTTTCTGGGAGTGTTGTTCGAAATGAAATCTTTAAGTTTTACGTCCCACTATTATACTGGCTAGGCTAAAGATAACGGGGTGTTGTTCGGTGGGGGTCAATGTTGCAAATTTTGGGTAAAGTCGCTAAATAAGGGGAATTCGACCTCAACGATAGCGTAGGTTGACCATAAAATTTTCAGTTAAAAACGGGACAGGTTCTTGCAACCCTAGACTTTTAGATCTACCTTTGTTCTTATCAGTGCCTTGATATCAGATTTCCTCCTCTCTCTCTTTGTTACAGAGCGGGTACTTATCAAAAAGGAAAGACACGTTGAAATTTGTTCGACACACAACCAACTGCTAAAACCTCTGCTGCCTTTCGAGCAGTACTGCGAACTATAGAGTATGTTTAATATAGGGAATTTCAGTTCAATTTTTGCCGCTTTGTTATTATTTATACTTTTAAAAGGAGTAAAGGTATTGGGTTTGTTATTTACTTCTTTCATTTACATAAAACGGGACGAATACTACTTTTTTCCATCTACTGACGGAACGGCCGCGACACGCCCCTAAAACGGGACTGTCTCGGTCAAAACGGGACGTATGGTCGCCCTACGATAGCGACAAAAAAAAATTCCGATTGGAGACTTTTTTGGGTGATTTTTAAATGACGATTTACCTACTTACACATTTAGCGACTTTTTGCTGCAAACAAAATGTTCATCTGTAGAGAAGCATTATTAGTTCAAAACAGTTTTTTCTGTTTGTTTGTTTTAATCAGCGCAAGTGATGAAGAGTTTGAAAATACAGCGTCAGGGCCGGCGCGAGGGGGGATCGAGCCGTGCCACCGCCCAGGGCGGCACGTCTAGTGGGCGGCAAAATTTGAAAAAGAAAAGAATATTATTAAAATATAATGCTTCGTAATAGGCCCACATGGAAAAATAAAATTGTGTTCCCTGAGAATGTAATTTAAACTTACTTCACTCAGATTCAGGAAATTCAAAGCATTCCCCCTCATTTTCAATTATCAAACTACTAGCCACAGGTATCTCGTTCAAGATTTCCCTTGCAGCAGCGTAGATAAGATTTTCAGCTAGAGCGGATAAGATTGTCAAGTGTCTTTTATATTTTTTTTCTATTCAGCAATATTCTAACGCTCCACTCCAAGTACGCAAAAGGTACACTCCCACTTGAGACAGGCGGTTCTAGCCTACAGCACCTAGAGACATTTAGGTTTTAGCAGCGAGTTTTTAACCAATTTACAAATTGTTCATTATCATGTCTTATCAACAATATATATAAATATATATATAATTGTTTTTATATTTAAGCAATACAAATCATGGCCGAACACATTAAAAGAACCATGGGAGGGCAAAATAAATGCGACCATTACTGAGGAAAAGATGTTCAAAATTTTTTAAATTCCTATTCTTAGTGAGTAAATTGAAAGTAAAATACTGTTTTTGTTGAGAGCTGCAACATATTATACTATAGTGCTATACTGTACACCAGATATTTCTGGTACAAAGGATCGTTCGTTTTGTACAAATCACATACAATAATGGAGAATGGCTTACAAAAATTTGCGAACACTTTCTTGGTTTCGTACCAGTAAAAGACATCACTGGTCTAGCTAGAACTGACAGAAGTAATAATTAAACGGCTAAAAGAAATGAACTTCTATCGAAGATATGAAGGGCCAAAGATATGACAATAGTTCCAATATGAAAAGAAAAAATAAATTCTCAAGATTTACATGTTTCTTTACTAAACTTTATCGTTAACGATGTAGCCACAACATCTCAAGTCCACCGTTTCATTTTTTTTTTTTTGTATAGTTAAAAAAAAGTTTCTGACTTCTTTTCTGCGTCAGTTCAACGTTGGGCCATACTAAAGGAACCTATTAGCAGCCTCACTTTAAAACCATTCAGCACCACAAGATGGGAGAGTCGAGTTGATGCTCTGACTTCACTTAGATATCAAATAGAGGCTTATGATACCTTACTTCAAATAAGTAACGACAATATAATAGAATGATCGCCCATGATGTTCTGTGTATAGCAAACCACCTGCGTGGCTTTACTTTCTTTACTCACTCGTTATGTGGTATGACTTTTCACTCCACATAAACATAGTAAACAAAAGTGTGTTTGATCCAGTAGGGTTTCTTTAAAACAAATCTGAGAACTTTCAGAGGAGCAGAAATGATGCAAAGTTTCAACCTTGCTTAATTGATGCGATGGAGTTGGCATCAGCATTAGATATGGATGATCCATGGATAGGCAATACAGTGCACGCTCGAAGTCGAAAGAAGAGACAGTTTCAATAGAAGGCAGAAGATGAAGCTATTGAAGATCCACAAACAAGATACAAGATCGATTTTTATTACAAACTTCTAGACGTGATTGTGTTAGATTTAAGAGAAAGGTTTGGGCAATTTAAACATCACAGCGAGTATTTCGATTTTCTTTACGATATAAATAATCTGAACGATATGCCACCTGAACTTTTGTCTGAAAAGTGCCTGCATTTTAATACGCGAAGAATCGAAAGATATTAACCCGTGATTTGAAAGACGAACTGAAACTATTAACCGCTATAATTAAGCCTAAAAGTTCATCAAAAGAGACTAAAATTAATCAAGAAATATGACTTTGCTCCCTATGTCAGTGTTGCAGTTATGATTTGGTTTATCTTACCAGTAACCGTGGCAAGTTGAGAAAGAAATTTTTCGAAACTTACTCTAAGCTTATTAAAAACTATCTACATTCTTCCATATCTCAAACACGTTTAAGTGCTCTAGTGATGATATCAATGGAACATCAATTGGCTGAAACATTGGACTACGCGAATGTGATAAAGGAATTTGCTCATACCAAAACAAGAAAAGTTTTTTCAATTAAACTATGTTAAATTGTGTATTTCTATTGTGTTTTAGTACATTATAAGTCTTAAGCTAATTACTTACTTTTGCCGTAATATTTGACTCACTATATTATCTTTTTGCTCCATACTCTATTGGAAACACCTTTTGATATAAAATAAGCTTAAAAATTAAAATTCTTAGTCGAACTAAAGCATACATTAAAAAAAAACTGTATGCCCTGCTGTATATCACGTACAGCAAAATCGAGCATACTGAATATTGTGTCATGTATGGAGTCGTTTAAATATTAAAGCATTCGAGAGAGGCAGTTCAATTTTTTGTTTACTTTTCCTTTTCATACATGTTTTTAAATATGGTATCTTACTTTTTCTTAATATCTGAATGTCTTCTGTCAAAATAAGGTTTGTGGATTAAAGGGGCGGCATTTGAAAGTACCGCCCAGGGCGGCAAAACTGCTAGCGCCGGCCCTGTACAGCGTACTCACTACTCCACAATCCTGCATTGTTATGTTACCCTTGCCCTCTAACGAAGAATAACTACAAACTTGATGTCCTTTAGTTCGCCGAGTTTCCGTTGAGAGACACACGTAATACATCATTACCGATAGCAACAAGATTAGCTATAGATGCGTGAATAAAGGCGAAGAAGGTGTTTGTTATATTTGTCCTCTGGGGTCTTTTAATTATTCTGCACGTTTTCTTTTACAAAAAATTGCTTAACGTAAGTACTGTAGTGTTAATTATTTCGGAACTATTTTGACCACAACATGAACAAAAGTACCCGAAACAACCTGAAATGATCCCTGAATTAAAGGATTGGTTGCGCTCTGTTTACAAAGATGTGAATAGAACCAGCGGCGCAAATCTGTCTTCAACATTGGGGGGGGGGGGGGGGGGAGAGGGTAAGACCGTTACCATACTTTTTTTGGCGATGTCCAAAATACTTATGAAGTTGAAAAACAATGTTGTGGAGGATCAGAGTTGTCTTTAGCGTTAGGAGGCTGCAGATTTGAGGCTTATTCTGGGGGACATCTATTTTATCTCACGTTCCTTTGTAGCAATCGGACAAAAATCATCAAATTTCTCCCAAAAAACACATTTCAAATCGGATTATTTGGGAGAAGTCCCCCTCAGTTCCAAGATTGGAGGGGACATGTATCCGTCATCCCCCCCCCCGGGATTTGCGCCAGTGAGTAGAACATATTGTTTAGTTTACATCTACAACTTTTACAATGCTTATAGACAATGAATTTCTTGATTATTTCTTATAGCGACTTTTCACCCAAAATTGGAGTCGTCACCTCTCGTTTCGCAAACTTATTGCCAACATTTTAGAAACTGGTTGCGGGGAGAGCTACAATGGATGATTCAAGTTATTTCGTCGCTTCCGCTGTGAACCTAAGTACAAGATTCCAAAAGTCACATTTTTTTTTGGTTCCAAACAATATGTCTGCTGGGTGAAAGCATAGACTGGAATGTGTTGCCTTTCCTACCTTATCTTTAATCCCATAGTAGCTTCTTTCCCAAAGTTAAAAAAATGCAATTCTTCCTTTCTTAATAGTACTTATTACCCAAAGTATTACGTAAGCATTGTATGTTACTTATGTAGCTCACAGAGCCGCAGCTATGGGCGAGCAAGCAAAGCACGTGTCCCGGGCGCGTGGTTGGAGGGGCGCCTAAAAGAGAGGTTATATATTAGTACTTTTCCTGGCGGTATTTAATACTTTTCATCAGAGTGCGAAATCATGAAATCAAAGTGAGAGGAAAAAATGAAATGAAATCTTTGAGTTTTACGTCCCACGGTTATGCCGGTTAGGCTAAAGGAGACTGTGATTATGAGAAATGAATGAAATGGTGGAATGAAGTAAGTGGGAGGAAATGGGAGAACCCCGAGAAAACCCACGCACACGGTGTTTGTCCACCACAAGGTTCACTTGGCGGGGCTAGGATCGAATCTGGAGGAGTGAAGAGAGAGAGAGAGAGAGAGACAGAGAGAGAGAGAGAGAGAGAGACAGAGAGAGAGAGAGAGAGAGAGAGAGAGAGAGAGAGAAAAACGCTCGCACTTTTACACTTCAAAGTAAATTAAGTCATTTATTTTTTCTGTCCCCCTCCTCCCCCTCCCCGAAGTTCTACTGTCAAAGTAAATAGCTAAAAACACTCCCAGGCCAGAACCGCATCTACGTTGGAAATTTGATCGAGATCGGTCGGTCGGTGCAAGAGATTAAGAAAAAATGAAATGAAACCTTTGAGTTTTACGTCCCACAGTTATGCCTGTTAGGCTAAGGGAGACGCTGATGATGAGCAATGAATTAAATTGTGGAATGAAGTAAGTGGGAGGAAATGGGAGAACCCCGAGAAAACCCACGCACACGGTGTTTGTCCACCACAAGGTTCACTTGGCGGGGCTAGGATCGAATCCGGGACCCCAAGCACCAGAGGTGAACGCTCTACCACTGAGCCACCGCGGCCCCCGGCCGGGAATCGAACCCGGGTGTCCCACGCCAAAGGCGTGTTCACTAACCACTTAGCCACGAGTGAGCTCATCTGTGAGGCAGTGTAAACCCCCCAAAAAAGAAAGAAAATAAACGCACACTGGATGTTTGCGCAACTGAGGATCAAAACATTCTCAATGGAGTATGAGAAATAGTAAACGTCAATCAATGTGTGCTTTTGCTTATTCATTACTTCGTTAATACTTAATTCCTTCTAGAAATAGTGAAACAATACTATGAAGAAACACTAATTAAACTAATAACAATTACGTTGTATTTCTTACCATGCCGTTTTTACCACCCATAGAATTTCAACCTAGTACTATACTGCATTAGTCACGCCGTAACGAAAGCTAAAATTCAAAGACCTGGCACTCGTAACTGTTAAAGCTGTGTTGTAGCTACCTGTATATCACGCGGCCTGCGTTGGTACTCCTCAACATAAATACGTCACAGCCCAAAGCCAGGAAACATCACAAACAGAAGACAGGGGCACAAGCAGTGCCTGACACTTCACGAACTCAAACCCACCAAGACTCAACTCAACATGACCTTCAATTACGTTCTAGAAACCAAACCAATGCTAAGGCACAAACTTACCAACTTCCTATATGAAAACACAAGAAAAAAAATCTAACGTTTTGGTTCCAAAGTGATGACATAACAATAATACTAAAAAGTTTTTTTTTAATTTTCAGTAACCCAAACATTAATTAACTAGGGAACATAACAAAGCAAAAATAAATAAATTAAATTAAAAAATAAAAACCTGACAAGTAAGCTCTCCCTGACTACTTTTTTTTAAAAAAATTTCAGTGAGGCTGTAAAATATGTCAATATCTTCGTAATATATATATATTTCATTGTAAACAAGTTCTTTAAACAAAAGAAAGCTCTGAGAGCGCTTACCTCTGACGCGGTAGGTCCCTGGTTCGATTCCTGCTCCCGACAAATAGGCTTTTGGTGAACACTGTAGGTGTGGTTATTCTTAAGACTTTCCAGTTTCCTTACATTTTCTTGATTCCACCATTATCATGTATCTCATCGTCACCTTCTCTCTTACATTGATGTACAATCATGGGGCGTTAAACTAAAAGAAAAAAAAAAATCTTGCAAATATCCTAGTAAAAATGAGTTTTCTAAACTACACTAGTGGCCCCGCGTAGCGTAGTCGCTAACGCTCTCGCCTTCGGTGCGAACGGTCCCGGGTTCGATCCCGGTGGGGGAACTCGGTCGAAAAAGTATCAAAAGATTTTAAGTCCAGCCATCCTGAATGAGGTTTCCTTGGCTTTTCCTCATTCACAGCAGGCAAATGCCGGAGTGGTACCTAACATATAGGTCCCAGGCCGTTTTCTTCCTTCCCAAATCCAAAAATGAAAATGAAATCTTTGAGTTTTACGTCCCACGGTTATGCCGGTTAGGCTAAAGGAGACGGTGATGATGAGTAATGTATGAAATGGTGGAATGAAGAGAGTGTGAGGAAACGGGACAACCCCGAGAAAACCCACGCACACGGTGTTTGTCCACCACAAAGTTCACTTGGCGGGGCTGGGATCGAACCCGGGACCCCAAGCACCAGAGGTGAGCGCTCTACCACTGAGCCAGCGCGACCCATGATTTAACAGAGAAAATACATATATTGTACATTATAATTACATTACATTACCAATCTTTCGCAATTAATAAACCACAAGTCATTACACAAGCGTGGTTGGTTCGAAGTTTAGCATCCAATTCAGGTCCGAGGCTATCTGAGACTTGGTTCTAGATCTTTAACGTGGAATACGCACCACATGAGCTTCCAGAAGATTCGAATGAACGGGAGGATGAGGAAGATTTCCCCTCTCCAAGTAATTTAATAGTGTTCACTCTAAAGATAAACCGTATATAACTCTATAACTCTCAATCTTTGTCGTTGCAGGGCACTAGTTTGAAGTGAGGTGATCGTGAACAAAAATTGACCTGATGAGAGAGCATTTTCGTATTATGATTTATTACGATATTCGGCAAGGGTTAACACAACAACAATGTGTTCATCAGATAACTTACTTTTCCTGATGAAGCCCCATCTCAGACAATTTACAGGTGGTTTCAGGAATTCACGTGTGGTCAGCTCAGCCTGACTGATGGAGATTGTGCAGGTAGTCCATCGACAGTCATTGTGCCCAAAAACGTTGCTGCTGTTCGTGAAATTATGAACACTGATTGGCATGTGACTTATCGCGAAATTCAGGAAATCTTAGGCATTGTAATGAGCCAAATACAAATAATATTGCACTATTATTTACGTGTAAAAAAACTTTGCACTCGTTGGATCCCACACAATTTAAGTCGCGCACAAAAGACGCCCGTGTAAAGTGGTGCAAAGTTATAACGAAACTGTTCAAGTCTGGATCATCTAATTCGGTGTTTAACATTGGAGCAGGTAATGAAACTTGGATATATACGTACGAACCGGAAACTAAACGACAATCTGCTGTGTGGGTGTTCCGCGAGAACCTAAACCAATCAAAGTTGTTCATGCACACTGTGCCTCCAAACAAACGATTGCATAAGTTTTTGGTAAATCAGGTCATATTGCAACTGTACCATTGGAGAATTGCAGAACAGTCAATGCAGAATGGTACACAACCATATGTCTATCAGAAGTACTGAATGTGAGCAAACAGTTCAACCGTCGTATCATTCTGCACACGACTATACGAGCTCGCACACAGCAGCTGCCACAAATGATTTTCTGGACCAGGAAAGCGAAGTCATGACATCCGGCTTATTTCCCTGATTTAGTTCCCAGTGATTTCTTTTTGTTCCCAACAATAAAGAACATGTTGCGTGGGAAGCGCTTTTGCACCTCCAGAAGAAGCCATCGAGACATACAAACTGCAGGTTTCACAGATACCAACCTCGGAGTGGCATACCTGTTTCAAGATTTGGTTCTATCGCATGAAAATGCACTGCTATTCATGGGGAGTACTTTCAAAAGCAATAAAAAAATGCACTTTCATGTTCTTGCGTTCTATCATTTTCCCGAAACTTTCAGTGCAACCCTCGTATTGCATCACTGAGATATAAATAGCTTTGATTGTATATCTAGAAAAGTCACCCTCTCGTAAGAAGCTTCATTTGAACCCTTCGAGTTACTGCACTTCCCACCTGGATACAACAGGGTAAACGTAGTCTCAAGCAGGCCCGAAACCAGCCACATATGTTTAGAGGGACCATGAATATATTAGGGGGGCAAGTCATCAAAACTTCTCTTACAAATATCTAAATTGTGTTTTCTGTATTGAGGTCTGGAGGGGCCATGAAAAGTTTAGGGGGCAGTTGCCCACTAGCCTCCCCCTCTACTTACGGGCCTGGCCTCAAAACAAAACACTAGAATGTGCGCAACTGGGGATCAAAACACAAACGGAATAGGAGAAATAATTCAAGTGAATCAAAGCCTAGCATAGCGAGTTTTTGCGTATTAGTTGCTTTGTTAATACCTAATTCCTTCTAGAAATAGTGAAACAATACTATGAAGAAAAACTAATAACCGAATGAATCTCAAGGAACCGGAATAATTTCCGACTGATTAAACTAGTTATAAATTCTATAACTTACTGTTCCGTTGAAGGTCTCAACTCCAGCAAGTAGACCTACACAAAACCAAAACTAGGGAATTAAAAATTATTTTTCTTTTTTCATGTCGCACAGCTACGACCTTAGGCCAAAAGAGACTGACAATTAATAGAAGTGAACGCGTTTATGGAAGTAATTTGTTTCCACTCTCCCACCGAGAATCGGACGAGGGGCCACGTTTAGCAAGGCCACACGGAAATCACTAGACCAGTGGGGAAGACTACTAAAATACAAAGTAACAATATATTTAATTTATAGTAGAAATCAAATTAGTGTAAAGAATTGAGAAGGAATCTTATTCTAAATGCCAACAGGGTATATAGTATGCTATTTAACGCAGTTTATCTGAAATCGTGAACTGTGCACACCAGTGGCGTATTTAGGGGGGTGGCTTCCGGGCTTAAGCCCTCCCCAAAATCTTACTTAGTAAAGTAAATGAAATATCTTGCAGAATTTTCACATTTCCAGGCAAAGCCCCCCCCCCCGAAAGTTAACAAAGCCCCTCCCGAACAAAATCGTAAATACGCCACTGGTACACACCAATATCACGGAACGATTTTTATGACGGTGCCCTTAAACTATACCAACTAAAGAAGTAGACCCAATTATCTTCGTGACATTAGGGAATGCAGGCAGGCGCATTAGCCCAGGTTGGGCACAGCTATAAAGAAAACGCATGGAAACAAAGTAAAACATCTTTCAGTTTTACGTCCCGCTTGTAACCAGAGTCTGATCTAGAAGGTAAAAACTGGGGGGGGGGGGGGCAGAACCCAGACTATGGTAGGTATATCATGAGTTTACTATAAACTTTGAAAGAAATATTAATAATACCTTAAATTATATCTGTCACTCAAAAAACTGGGGGGCCTAGCGCCCCCGGCCCCGGGCTAGATCCGCCACTGCTTGTAACGTAATAAAATGTAATACAAGTACTTGATTGATCAAATCTGGTTATCATACCGTGAACCACCACTCGTAAAACAATGAAAATACAGTTACCAACTACTATGTGGTCTTCACGTTGCTGTTAGTAACCACATTATATCTTTACTATTACTTATCAATATATAACATGCTCTGTCTCATAACATCTATAGCATCTGTCCAAGTTAAAATTCAGTTGTTTTACGTTTTTACCAAGCACAGAATATGAACCCAGTCCAATCCTACAATAGTCTCACTGTGAAAGGTGAAATTAAACTGCCTGGCATTCGAACCCATGTCAGGCATTTGCTTTAACGTCCGTTGCAGACTCTCGTGGCGGCTTGCGTGCATACCCATGGCTTTCAACTATGGTTTAGTAACCAAATCAAGTGCCAAGACAAATACAAATAGCAAACACGCCAACTCTCCATATCAAGTTAACGCAGATGGGAGGGGAGGAATGTATACCTAAATTCCAAATTTATGTATCCAAAACAATGAAAACATGTTTTAATTTTGAAAATTATGTTTTCTAGACCAAATATGAACTAACCAGAGATTTCAAGGAACCAGTTCGTCATAAGCTAGAACCATCGCATATCACTAACTATTCAAAATTATATTACTAATTTCTAATATTTCAAACTACTAAGGCAAGGGAATGAGTTAATTTTTTGTGGAAGCTAATTTGAGCTCATTTTACTTTCATATATACATACCAATAAGCTGAAAGTTTCAAGAAGGCCTGAAGATGGTCAAAAAGGGTTCTCAAGCCCTCTCTCCTGGCTTACATCCTAGCTACGGACATGACCGTGTTATACTACTCTATGTGAAGATACGTTCCTCAACCAACATAGGACATTTTTTTCGATTACTTACGTAAAGAAAAAATATTTTATGCAACCTATATACACCTTTGAGTAATTTCAAAATGCTCCAAGATTTCAAATGACTTAATCCAACAGTCAATATTGTATGATATTTAAGTTATGAAATGAGAGCTCGGACCACGGTGGCTCAGTGGTAGTGTGGTCACTTCTGACGTGAGGAATTACTCCCTGTTCAATCCTTGTTCCAAGGTTAAGTACCATAAACTCCGTCGGTCCAGACCTACTATGTAAGTGAACCGGTAAAAATGCACTTTAAACAGAACATTCATAGGAACCAATACTAAACCGAGCCCTGCGGGGTGTCTAACCCCGTTCGCTTGCTGTCACTCGCTCAGTTATATTTCCCTTAGTAAGTAACACTGGAGATCTTATATTTGCAGGATTGGGGGAGAAACTAAAAGATACCCAAAATCACTTGTTCTGCTCAAAGTGCACTCTTACCAGTGAACGAAAATTAAGCAAACCTAACCAAAATATATTTATACGTAATTATGCCAGTTTTTTTTTTCCTTTTTAATAGAACCACTCAATCGTAATAAAATAATCACCCTGACTACTAAGTAATCTTGACTCGCTATCGCTCACTTGGCATTACTATGTGAATTGAATATTGAGCTTTGATGAAGAAAGTAACCATCCTGGGTACCAACTCTCTTTACTTATATATGCGCACCAGCATTCTAGAACCTTCCCCGTAATTACTGTCAAAGTTGAAGAGCTATTGGGGCTTAACGGAATAAATAGGTCTACACTGTTCCCAAGTGCTTTGTGATGAACAAACACCATGGCCCTTTTTTCCACAGAGTTCTCTCGTTTCCTCCCACTTTCGTTATTCCAACATAATCATTCATTTCATAATCAGTCTCCCTCAGCCCCAGTGCATAATCGTGGGACATTAAACTTTAAAAAAAAAAGAAAAGAAAAGAAAGATTAACGTAGTCTACACAAACTGCTACTTCTATAAACATACCTTCATACATTTACGTAAATAAAAAACAAACGAGCTTACGGAATCTCGCAGCACTGAGGTGAAAGTAAAACAAAACTAATTGAAATGTAAAATAGTAGATCTTCTAGTGCAGGAAAACCAACTTACTTGAAATCCTAGGTGAGTGACCACGATCAAAAATGCTTCCACTCTCCTTCTTATACTAATTTTGCACATCAAATGTCAAGCCAAGACGAAGCTAAGTCGCTTCTATGCTACTGAATTCTGGGTATTACAAAAATAATGACAACCCGCCCGCTAATGCTACCAATGAAAAGGATCCACCAGTTAGTAACCCCTACGGGCAATTTTACTATTGGGCAATGGAAATAAAAAAAAAAAATGCTTTTTACGTCAAGCAACTGATAGCAGACACTGATATATTACTTGTTTTCTCTGTTGTTTTTTTAAACCTTTCAATACCCACGTATTTTTTCTGTAGTGGGACTGGGTTGTTAGTACACAAGATATACATGGAAAGATACAGCAGGCGGCGCGGTGTCTCATTGGTAGAGCGTTCACCTCCGGTGCTTGGGGTCCCTGGTTCGATCCCAGCTCGCGCCGTGTGGACTTTGTGGTGGACAAACACCGTGCTCGTGGGTTTTCTCGGGGTTCTCCCGTTTCCTCCCACTTTCTTCATTCCACCATTTCACTCATTTCTCATTATCACCGTCTCCTTTAGCCTAACCGGCATAACCGTGGGACGTTAAACTTAAAGATTTCATTTCATTTTCAAAGATACAGCACCGAGGCTACTAGGCTATATTAGACGTAGATCCGTAGCTTTCATTCAAACCACATTAGAGAGCACGGTGGCTCAGTGGTAGATCCTTGTCTCTGTGGCGTGAGGTCCCTTGTTCGATCCTCGACCAAGTAAGTTTGGGGTGGGCAACATCGTGTGCGTGGATTTTCTCGGGGTACTCCTTTCCCTCCAACATTCTCATTCCATCAATTCTTCCATCATCATTCACTTACTTTGATCATCGTCTCCCTTACCCTAGCGGACATAAGTATGGGACGTTAAACTGAAAGATTTCATTTCAATTCATTTCATTTCTCAAACCACAGTACCTACCATCGAGAATCAAACCTGTTCTGCATAGGCAGCGAAGTTCTAACTACTTGGCCATGAGGAATCCCATCAGGGGTGTCATTTAGAGAGGGCAGGGAGGGGCAATTGCGCCCCTGAGATTGAGATTTATATAGATTTTATCAATAGAATAGTATTAAATCAGTAAGAAAACGCAAAATTTTACTTATATCAAGAGGTCTTGCCCCCCCCCCCCCAAGCAAAATCTGAAATGACGCTCCTGAATCCCATCGATGTATGTTTGGTTTGGTCAACAACATATTTTCCTCCTTTGCTTCTTTCTTTAGTGGTTGAATAATAATAATAATAATAATAATAATAATAATAATAATAATAATAATAATAATAATAATAATAATAATAATAATAATAATGAGTTTCTTCGTGGTTAAGCGGTTAGCGTACGCGCCTTTGGCATGAGAGACCCGGATTCGATTCTTGGCAGGAGTTCATGTGGTTCGAATTCCACGTTAATCAGTAGGTCCCGTCTCATATAGCCTCGCTGCTTAAAGGGACGTTAAACTCAAAATCAACTCAACTCAATAATAATAATAACATACATCCAGAAATGCTTTAGAGGTGGCTGCAAATCGGATGATTAATATGTATGCTTCATATACATAAAACAAAACGTAATAGACGACTAGTTAGCTTCCATGGGCACGTTGTATTACAGAAAAAGATCAGTATTATAAACGTAATTTGGAAGATGGTATAAATATAAAGAAGGCAACAATGTAATCCTGGTATCTTATGCGTTCATCACAGGGATGATACTGCATTGTAATATATATAGAATATAGGAATAGTCTATAGTTGTTTTAAGACATCGGAGAACTCCAGTATGTCACGTAAAATAAAGTGATAAACAACTCCGCTTTTTTCGCCTGTGATCAGTACTCCAACTAAGATTTTTTTTTTAAAAAAAAAAAAGGTACATTGGAAGCTTGTACGGTGGCGTCAACTGCCGTGTCCCCGTACGAATCCTTCCATTTAACACAATGCTTCTTCACGACTGCCGGGTACGAAGAGTTGCTCGAGACAGTTGTTCTAAAGCTAACGGTGGCGGCGACTGTTTTAGAGGAAGCAACTACAGTTGCCCCGTACAAAAGCTCCAATTTAAGCAATACTTCACAAGCAGTGACATAACTCGGTGGTTGCGTGTTAAAAGGACATTAGAAGAACTAAAACACGTAAATGACGTAATCGAATTTTCCGAAGAAATAAAATAAATTTCGATGATTTTTTCCAAACCAAACTTTGACTTTCCGCTGAATAAAATGAAATGAAATGAAATCTTTAAGTTTAACGCCCCAGGGATATGCCGGTTAGGCTAAAGGAGACGGCAATAATGAGAAATGAGTGAAATGGTGGAATGAAGAAAGTGGGAGGAAACGGGAGAACCCCCGAGAGAAACCAAGAGCACGGTGTTTGTCCACCACAAAGTCCACTCGACGCGAGCTGAGATCGAACCAGGGTCGTCAAGCACCGGAGGTGAACACTCTATCACTGAGCCACCACCCCCGCTGAATAAAGTCGAAGTCACTACTTCAAAAATGAAATGAAATGAAATCTCTAAGTTTTACATCCCACGTTTATGCTGGCTAGGCTAAAGGAGACAGTGATGATGAGAGATGAGTGAAATGGTGGAATGAAGAAAGTGGGTGGAAACGGGAGAACCCCGAGAAAAAACATGCACACGACATTTGTCCACCACAAAGCTCACTTGGCGCGAGTTGGGATCGAACCAAGGACCCCATGTGCCAGAGGTAAAGGCCTTACCACTAACCCATCATGGCCTCTATTAATAAAATTGCAAACTTTTTTTCATGTTATAAGTGTACAGCATACAGTACATATATACATTGTATTATTTATACCTTTTATAAACCATGAGTTGTAAGTAACAGACCGTCTAACGTCGTAAATATATTTCACGTGAATTACTTTTCTATATTGAAAGTATTTATCACGAAAACCTATCAACATAATATTTTCAGATTTGAAACGTCAAAAACTGGAATGTTACGCGCTTACAAGTAGGTCAGATAAGCTAGTAAATTTGCATGCATAGTAAAACTAAGTAAAGTTGACTGATAATAATTTCCGCCCCATCACATTTGGTGCCTTAACTCTCTGTGCTACTCGACTATTTTTACAAATTGATTCCCTCCCTTCAGAGTGTTTCACGAAACAAATCTTGGACCCGGTAGAGTTCTCACCTCTGACGCCTTGGGTCCATGGGTCGATTCCAGCTACTGTCAAGTGAGCTTTTGGTGGGCAAACACTGTGTGCGTGATTACTCTTAAGATTCTTCCGTTCCACCCCACTTTCTTTTTGCAACCATTATCACCTATCTCATCATCACCTTGGTGGATAATCGCAGGACGTTAAACAAAAAGCTTTATGTGAAAATATTCTAGCAAAAATGGCTAACAGTCTTTTAGACTACACGAAGACGATATTCGCGCTGAAAACGGTTTCTAAGCAAACATGTTATGAAGTTATGAGATTTACTCTATGTTATAGTAATTCTCCTCCGAGGAAGGGACCGTCTAAAAAGAAATAAATAAACACAACATTTACTTTGTGCACCTTGAAATGTAGAAAAAGTTTATAAGCGCCAATGTTCAAAGAATTCTCAAAATTCAGATTCGCCCATTCTTTCTTCTTAACTAACGGGTTAAAATAGGAAGAGTTGCAACCAGAAGTCACGTTAACATGTTAGTGATTTATTAAGCTTAAAGAGAGTTATACTAAAGTAATCGGTAATTAAAGGAATATTTAATTAATGTTATAGTTAACTATTGTACTTACTCAGGCTTTTGTTTCCTTCCTTTGTTCTTTTTAGCTGTAAACAAACCTAGTTCAGTAAATGACTCTTCTTCTTCTTCTTCTTCTTCACCAATTTAATGCCCGAGGCAACAAATATCGTTGGATAGTTAGTAAATATATGAAGCGTATAATAAATTAATAAGATCGTGTTACGTAGTAAAGTATTAAAAGTATAAAGTAGAAGATATAGAATGAAGGGTGTTACGACCTCCCACGCCGTGACACGATATGCATAAACCGACCCGCAAGAAAACGACAGTTGTTCTTTGTTCAATGACGTCACTCATGATGAAAGAAAGAACTGTCCATGGGCGGTCAGAATCTCACATACAGATGGATGTATGAAATATATAGCTGACGTATATAATATACGTATACATATGTAATATACGGAAGTTTGTTCGATGTCAGACATCCTGCAGCAACATGATGTAATATCTAAGTGAGAAAAAGGCAGTAATTATGTAGTATATGGATAACGTATGCTCCATACAGATTTCCGTACTAAACGTAAGGATTCCATATATTTGTACAACATACCGCTGTCCGGATAACGGATTTTTCTCAGTGTGCCCCATCATTTACGTCAGTATATTATGACTGAGCAAATGTCAGTTGAGGAAGAAGATATCCAATCCCAAGAAGACTACAAACTTAGAATATTTCTTCCTGTACTTGACAGAATACTTGTAGAAATGAATAGGCGTTTTACAGAAAATACAGCTATTCTATGTGGGATAAGCTGTCTTCACCGTAAAAGTGAACACTTCCTCTCATTTGAGAAAATTGAACCACTTGCACGTCATTATGGATGTGATCTCGATAATGTAAAGGTGGAACTGAAATTTCTCCCGAAAGTTTTGAAACGTTATGAGAAGGAAAAGCAATACAAAATTCCTCCGTTATTTAGTTTACTGAAGTGATGGATCGTTTCAAAATTGTTCTTCATGAAACCCACAAATTAGCTGTAATTGCTGTCACCATTAATGTATGTAGTTCACCATGTGAGCGTTCTTTCTCGTGTCTTACGAGGGAACCTCTCTAAGTGTAACTCTTGACTTCGAGTCGAGACTTTGGCCGTTTGATACCTTGTCCCAAAAGAATATAACACGAAAAGAGATACATCCCCGATCTCAACAGTTGCGGAGATATAAGCGTGAAAATTTAGAAATAGAGCTCCATACTATACATTACAAAGTGAGATTCCAGGTCAGATTTTTCGGAAACGGTCGGGTAAGGAAACTCAGTGAATACATATCAAATTAGTGTGGGGAGCCCAGCACCTTTTGAATGAAAACATTGTGTCCCCGGAGCACCTGCAGGGTCCCAGGCGGGGTCCAACTCAAAATTTGCAAATGGAACCGGGGGTCAAGTAACATATTGTATGAAAGCTATTGTTAAATAAAAGAAGATAGAACAAATCTCAAATCTCTACGATAACCCTGTACAAACGGAAAACTGGTCAAAATGTCAATACAACCTACATCAGAAAGTCTATAACCACGCTTCTAAATCCGTTAAGTTGCGACAATAACAAAACAGAAAAACACGTTTAAAAGTACAAGGTATTGAAGTAAAGCAAATTGCTGCAGAGTCTCTCACAGAGTCGCACAACGGACCTTATCCAAGTATAAGTGTGACTTTGAATGACCAATGGACTATAGAACGACCATGACCATTGGGTTTTGTGTCTTACTGTTACAAGAGAAAGGATACATTGTCAATCTCAACCGTCGTGGAGGGTGAGAAGTTCGAAAGGTAACGGGTCTGTTTTCACTGAATTTTACGATATTTGTTTTCATTTTGTCTAGCGCAATATATGTTTTCTTTATTGAAGTAACATTCTGTAAATACACCAACACGTATATGCGAAGTTGTATATCTATTTTCTTTGGACAGTTTTGTTTACTTATATTTCATTCACATATTCTTCCAATAAATTGCATATTTCTGCAAATCAATATTGGATTGTCACAGGGTATTTTGTGTGCCAATATTCTATGAAACACTACCTTCTGGTACGTTCACTATGTATTGGTTCGTCTTCCACCCCACTTAGTTATCGTTTTCTTTCCCGAGTTTACAATTATCAAACTGGTTTCCAACTTTATATTTTAACGAAATATTATTCTTGACCATTCCCTATAGCCGTAGAAAAGCACCCTCCGATATATTTTATTTCTGCACCATTATTCCAGTTTTCTCCAACCTCACTCCTCTCCAAGTTGCCTCACAGTTTCAAGGTGTCACTCCTTTTCGTCTTTACCATCATGTTTCTTGTTCAGCAAATCCTCCGATAGAAATTTCACGGTGCAATCTGCGAATTTGAGGTCCCGATTTGCGAAGCCTTTTACCGTTGCCTTTTGGCCTTCTCACCCTCCGCGACGGTTGCAATTGACAATGTATCCTTTCCTTCTAGGACACAAAATCCAACAGTCATGGTCATTTTATGGTCCATTGGTCATTCGAAGTCACACTTATACTTGGATAAGTTCCGTTGTGCGACTCTGTGAGAGACTCTGCAGCAATTTGCTTTACTTCAATGCCTTGTACTTTACGCGTTTTTCTGTTTTGTTATTGTCGCAACTTAACGGATTTAGAAGCGTGGCCATAGATTTTCTGATGTAAGTTGTATTGACATTTTGACCAGTTGTCCGTTTGTACAGGGTTATCGTAGAGATTTGAGATTTGTTCTATCTTCTTTTATTTAACAATAGCTTTCATACAATATGCTACTTGACCCCCGGTTCCATTTGCAAATTTTGAGTTGGACCCGTCTGGGACCCTGCGGGTGCCTCGGGGACACAATGTTTTCATTCAAAAGGTGCTGGGCTCCCCACATTAATTTGATTTGTATTCGCTGAGTTTCCTTACCCGACCGTTTCCGAAAAATCTGACCTGGAATCTCACTTTGTAATGTATAGTATGAAGCTCAATTTCTAACTTTTCACGCTTATATCTCCGCAACTGTTGAGATCGAGGATGTATCCCTTTTCGTGTTATATTCTTTTGGGACAAGGTATCCAACGGCCAAAGTCTCGACTCGAAGTCAGAGTTACACTTAGATAGGTTCCCTCGTTAGACGGGTTAAAATATTTCTAAGAAATCGAATGGCAAACGGTCGCCTAAGCGATCTTTGTTTCCTTTCAGTAGAAAGAAAACTTGTAATGAATATTGTTGTAGAGCAGCGTTTCCCAACCGGCGTGCCCGTAATGGACCGCTGGTGTGCCGCGAGGAATCGAAACAAAATTATTAATTTTATTGCAATCAAATTGTAAAGCGTAGGGAAAATGTATATTTGTATTTTACATTACTATGAACCTCTACTATGAATCTACAATTTTAAATTTCATACCGTGTTACTGTTCTGTACATTTCTGATGTTGAAAAAAATATTTGTTGTCATTGTTATGACCATTATTGCTTCTTTATTGTTGCAGACTATTTCGCAGCTTGAAAATTTAAAATATCATTCCATCCTTTCGACAGAATTACCTACATTTGTGTTTTAAAAGTAAAAGAGTTTTGTTTGTTCGTTTGTTATTTAGTGATCTTCCTTCTTAGTAAAAGGTTGGATACAGTTTTTAAAAAGAAAGCGTATTTTTAAAAACTTGAGTCCAATATTTCATTGCAATTGTTTTCTATTTTTAAATTAGAATGAAAAATAAGCATAATGATTTACCACAGGGAAAAACAGTGATAGAGCTTTTTTTTCTGTGAGAAGGAGATCAGTAATCACAGAAAAAATACCACTGTGTTTTATATTTACAAATAATATTTATAAGTGTGCCGCGAGAATCCAAGTAACATCCGTAGTGTGCCGCAAGTTGAAAAAGGTTGGGAAACTCTGTTGTAGAGGATGTGGTAAACGTATTCGATGCTGGACATAAAAACCGACGCATTGCACTTCATTAAAGTGCAGATATAAAAGTTTATTGTAAACTTGTTCGTACAGTGTGATCAGCACTTCATAGTTTAAAATACATTGTTGTTTCTATGTATCATGATGAAGTTTTGTTAATTGCTATTTACTTCTTTATCCAATATATATATTTTTGCTAACTTGAGTTTCAGTTTCAAAGATTTTTGTCTAAGGTATGATCAAACAATCAGGCTGTCAAATTTCCCTATTCTTTTAGTAACATAGGTCTTTGCTGTTGCATGTAGAGATCACGTTAAAAAAATCTAATGTGCACAAATTAAGAATATAAGAGAGAAAACATAAATGATTTATATTTTTTTGTCTCTTGCTTTCTTGTAATAAGTCCTTCAAAGATAAAAATGTTTGCAGTAGCCTATCTTATCCTTGTTTTACTTTACCTACTTATTGTGTATTTTATGTTAATTAACGAAAGGTAGAGTATTATTTGTTAGTCTGTGTTGTTTGAACCTTCTTTTATTTCTATGCATTCATGTGCATTCTTGGAGGGAGAGGAAGTAAAGCTGTCTTGAAATTCATCGACTACACAGTACACACCGTTATTATTGTTAAAAAAAAAGAAACTAGAAGTAAAGGTAGTGTGTCTGCCACGCGGAATTTGGTAGGTCGAGCATATAGCCAAGAACTCCCGCAGCCCATCCTAAGTCCTGCACTTCTTCAGTCCCACCAGGCAAATGCCGGAATTGTACCTTCTATAAGGCCAAGATAGCTGTTTTCCACATCCTTGTTTCTCCCCTATTTCGGTCTGAGCCTTAGCTAACTAAAGAGTATAAAAATTGAAAAATTTTGTCAAAAAATGTCTACGTTGTCCAATTATCATTTTCGTTGTCCGCCCACCCAGCAACTAGGTCCGCCTCTTTCCGCCCACCCCATCAAGCGTTTCTGGTGCCGTCCCTGATAATGAGGTATAGTTAACAATAAATTTGATAAATGGATATTGTTGTTAACTAGCATATGTTTCATTAGCGAAACATTTCAACTGAGGGAGTAATTATTTGATAGAAACAAAAAGCAGCTAATTTCTAATTACAGGTTTTAATGAAAATTGTCCCGCTGCAGTAATCAAAAAGAAAAAGGTTTCCTGTTTAGAACTGAAATATGAGACGTTGATATGAATCCACTACAATAGTGAGTTGTACATGAAATCTGGTTCAATAACCACTTGAAAGGAAGGTAGTAGCATGGAAGGCCTAATTAACTGTATTATAACACTGTGGTCGGTGGTCCAGGCACGATTAAGTGATGCTATTGTGCGTACTGTACTGGTCATGATTGAACGCAATTTTGCATTCATGAATTAATTACTCATGTACCTATTAACTACCACCTGTGTGAAACTTAATATGCTCATAACATTGGTACTGTTCATTATGAGGCTACTGCACTGAAATTGCATTGTGTTGCAACTGAGTAAAATACGTTATGAAAACATCGATGACATTTTAACAGACAATACGATATTATAGTTCGTCCCTTTTCACATTAGCATTAAAGGAAAATGGTATTTTGAAAATGGCTGATGAATAGAGGGGTAGGGAAAGATTATATTGAGAAGATTACTTCTTTTTTTGTCACTTAAAAGGTTTCTGGGAGCGTCAACTTTATTGGTCTCTCGTAATATTTGATTTGATTCCTATTCGTTGATGCTATTTGTAGTCATATGTTGGGAGATTAATATTTCCAACGTTTCACAGGAGAAAACTATTAATATACCAGTGTGATGGAAGCATCGCAGTACAAAACATATTAAAACACTTATTGGCATCTAAAAAAAATAGAAACAATCCTTGTATAATTTGTCATGTACAATACAAAAATTATTATTACGTCATTAATATTTTTGAGAGAGTCATAGTTCTAATATAGCCCTATATAAAGATACTAAAATCGAATTTCAATTTGTAAAATAGTTATAAACTATCAAGGAACATTCTAAGTGGCAATGATAGTTGTATGTTTACGACCGGGGATAAAAGGTTTTCTTCAAATTGGAGCATCTATACTGTAACAGTTAAGTCAAAAAATTTTCATAAAAATGGTGATTTTGTTTTTCATCTTGGATATAGGCTACTTAGTTTCTAATAAAATCTTTCCTTTATTTACATTTATGGTAAAATAACAGAATGCAAGCAATCTTTTTCTTGGTGTTAACTATAAATTAAAAATTAGTTGATAGATTTGAACATATAGGCCTATCATGGAAATATGAATAATAAAGATATTATATATATATATATATATATATATATATATATATATATATATATATATATATATATATATATATATATATATATAATATGGGCTGTTTCAAAACAACACCGACATTGTGTGAAAAGTGATTCCTGACACCAAGATAAGACAAGAAGTATAGATCAATCTGGATGCACAAATGCTTCCTTTCGGAGTTATAAGCTGCCGAAAACTTGAAAAAAGAAGTTTAGAAGTCCATAACTCCAATACTATGGGACCTACCGTAGTCGGGTCAAGACTTCATCTAAGAACTATTATGTGCCCTATTCAAATATCCATATTTCAGAATCCTGCGGTACTTTCGCAACAATTTTAATAGAGGTAGTTGGTGAGTACTTCAAATTACATGAACGTAGCCAAACTGCCTCCATAAAAATTGTTGCGTAAGAACCTTACGATTCTGAAAGATGTATTTTTGGATAGTGCACACATTCGTTCCTAAGTGAAGTCTTGCCCCGAGGTAGGTCTCATATTTCTGAATCTATGACCTTTTAACATGATTTTTTCAAGTCTTCGGCAGCTTATAATCCGGAAAGGAAGCATTTGTGCACCCAGGTTTGTCTATACTTTTCGTCTTATCTTGGTATCAGAAACCACCTTACAAATGTTGTCAGTGTTGTTTTGAAACACCTTGTGTATATATATAATCAGAGTGCATCATTTATAACGTCCAACCGTCATAACGGAGAAACCAAAACAGGGAGAGATACTAAATATTGTAGAAAGTAAATATAAGGAGGGGGACATCTTTACATGTATTAAACAGAAACATCCGCTCAGTTGCCGGACATGAACACAATTGAACATTTGTGACCCGTTGTAGAGACACAGATACGGCGCAGATTTCTTTTTTCACAGAACTGGATGATGTACTGCTCGCAAAATCGTATGATATTTCACTTGATATCGTTTGCGACTTCTATGACTCTATGCCACGTTGCATCAAAGCTGTTCTGAGGGTGGAAGATGGCCGCAATACCATATTATCCGATAAGTGGTGATTTTTTCAGCAGTTTCTATTAAATTATTTTGATAAGTATCTGTATATGTTAAATACTTTCTATCCGATACAAGTTTTACAGATCAAATCTAAAAATAACAATTCATAGAGATTTGTTTTGCACTACCTTCATTTTTAGTGAAATACAATAGCTACACTCGAGTGAAAGAATCTTACTACAAGTTTGGGGAAGAAAACTTAAAATACGAGTTATTTCTTGGCTGGTTGGAGTGTAGTTTTTAGCGTCGCTTTCAGCTCCAAGACTATATGAGGCGTGGAGCGGCAGTTTCAGGTGGAACCCGAACCGCCGTAATGTTAACATCTTATCGTTATCTTTTTTTTTTAAAGCTATTATAGTATGAATAGGGTTGAATAAAAATATAAATAAAGACAAATTTAATCTGCTTCAAGTGCATAATTGTATCCCATATTTGTGTCATTTTCTATAGTTGATTATATTTTTAATATACTAGTTTAATATCATTATTATCATAGTCAATATTCTGATATTATTTGCAAACCACTTGACGGAAACTGAGATACTTGCATGCAACACAGCCTTCAACTAATCTCTTCATCATGACGTAGTAATCTTGTTTTAATACCGTCTCTCAACTACTAGAATTTTTCGCTCCTTCCTCTTCCGCGTACCTTCTAGCATGTAGTATGTAAATGTATTATATATTCTGCAATGGAAGTATAGGTCCCTAAAGAGGAAATAAAAACAAATATTATTACTCGAAATTCCATAAAGAAATTTGGTTGATTCGAACATAAAAATAATACTTTTAGAAATGATTACACTCCAAACGCCTTACTAAATATCTCCCAATGTAATTGTTCCATTCTGCCTAAGCATTGTATTGAGGTTAAGCGCAACACATTATTTACTGTTAGTTGAACATTTTTAAACAATATTATGTGATATGAAAATTGATGGAAATGCTTGTGTAATTTCAATTAAATCCATTCTATGTTACGAATTACCTTACCAGATTCAATGATTACTATATCAAAAGATCTTTGTTTATGCCCAAGACGTGTTTAGAAAGAATATGTTCAGCCTGATTACATGCTCATACACACACACTGCAATGTGTTCAGTCGAATTACAACGTGCAACATATGTCGGGTGATGATGTACTCACGGTAAATTTGCTGTGGCCGCGCATGTTCAATTCTTGTCATTTTAATGCAAATTTCCATTATTGGGTATAACCTGGTTGGTTGCACATTCAATTCTGAATTAGCATACATTATGCACGATCGATTTCACATAAATGGAAAGTGGTCAGTACAAGAAGTGAATTGCATTTGTGTGGGTGTGACTGCGGTAGGAAGTATCTTTCAACAAACTTCAATAATTCTTTCACTGTACATGTGTGTCTTGTCTTTTTTTTTTCAGTGCAAATAATGCAAAGTTTAGTTAGAATTACTCTTAAGTTAATTTCGTAAATCTAATATTTTAGCCAACGTTATTAACTAGAGTTATTATTCTACTATTTCCAATATGTCCATATATTCTACTAAATAGCTTTCAAAACATATAACTTAGGGAGATACGTATCTTTCAGAATACTGTTCAATGCAACACTGTACAAAACGTGTTGTAGACCTAATACTTACTGAGACATCTGGTTGCCTTTTGACCATTATTATTTCTATTATCTGTCTCGACTTACTTGGAAGCGACCATAAACAAACCCAAGTGCAACTAAACCACACTGATTGGCTGCTAAGTTGCTGACAAATGTAGCCTTCCGCAAAACAGTTCATCACTAAAAGTATATTATTACTCTGTGAAACATCCACGTAAAACCGAGACTCTGTGATGAGAAACAACAACATAATAGAAATTACATAATAATACTACGCCCTGGTGAGGACAGTAAAGATCACGCGAAATCTAGATGAATCTATCCTGGTATGTAAGCGGTCAGTTTTGTGGCTCAGTGGTAGAGCGTTCATCTCCGGTGCTTCGGGTCCCGGGTTCGATCCCAGCTCGCGCCGTGAGGACTTTGTGGTGGACAAACACCGTGCTCGTGGGTTTCCTCGGAGTTCTCCTGTTTCCTCCCACTTTCTTCATTCCACCATTTCACTCATCTCTCATCATGACCGTCTCCTTTAGCCTAACCGGCACAATCATGGGACGTAAAACTTAAAGGTTTCATTTCATTTCTTTTCTTGAAACAGGATATTTGCGCCAAGTATCAGTTTTAATGCCTATACAATAAATTCTAAAAGAATGTCATACTTCTTTTTTTTTCCACACATAAAAAAAAGTTAACGATAAAGGTCTTGAAATGTTAGAACAGTTATATTGTAAATATAACAACCAGTGGTGTTAGTCTAGACTTTTAACAACCATATCTCTCTCTCTCTCTCTCTCTCTCTCTCTATCTATCTATCTATCTATCTCAAAAGGTTTTGGAAAGACTCTAATCCAGCAATGGATCGACAATTGTTGATAATGTTATGTATGTGTTTCAAATATAAATTAACCCTCAGTACTAACTCATATGAAGCGAGTTCTCATTCTTGATATCTGAACATTTGAGATTAAAAAATGAACACTTATACCTTGTTCTGAGATATCATATATTTAACACTGTAGCTGTAGGAATTTCCGAAACAAAGATACTTAAAATAAAATTTTATGTTCCTGATTATAATTGGGTAAAATTTACAGTTATTTCTCAGTTTAACAAACTGTATTGCGAACTGGAAATATTTTAACAACCGGTTCTAGTGAACCGGTGCTGACCGGCTGAATAGCACCACTGATAACAAGTGATATATATATATTTTGTTACAGCAAGCTTTCTAGTTTTTAAAAATAAATATATTTCAAATAAGAACAACAAAAGCAAATTGAATTTGAAAGAAAAAACATTTAAAAAAATCCATCTGCTTCAGAAAACACGAAACTTTTTTATTTTAAAAATTCGTCCGCAAACAGTTGACATGAAATCCATTCCGAAATCTACATTAGCCAAACTTTACTTTATGAGACTACCAAGACGCTAGACGGTACTATTAATGAGAGATAGGCCAGTTATGATCAAATCAACTTTTATTTAACTATAAGATAGTTGTAGAACTTCTTGCAGCCGTTACTCAAAACTGACGATTACTGTTAACAACACAAAGTAATGATAAATAACCCGTAGTTGAATATACGGTATTGCAGGATGCTTGTTCGAAACAATGCGTCAAGGAGTATTTTCATATATTATATTCCTAACAAAAGATAATTTAAGCAAAATTATTCAAGGAAATGATCGATTAGTGTATTGTTACAAAGAAGTACTTACGTAATTCCAAAGAGTATATGATTTATTATAAATGTAATATTTTAGACTTTAACAAATCTAATTAACAATTTCAATATAACGCTGATAATAATAACAGAAATAACAGTAATAATATTTTTAACTTGTTATAACAACGAATAGTTCAAAGAGAACGATTCTTATTTTAATCAAATACACAACTGAATTTCTATATACAACGTGTCTTATTAGATTGAACTAGATTTCAAAAATTCAAAGATTTAATTTAATTGGGAATACTGAAATCTTTGCTTCAATAAAGCTAAAAATTCAACCCGTCGAATACTACTTTACCCCGATGCAATTGTCAGGCATTTTCTGGCAATATCTTCGAAGTCAAACAATGATTTTTTTTTTTAAACGACAAGCCAAGCAATCGAATAGACTCTAGACTATGTATTGTATATTTATTTATGCATATACATATTTGTGTATGTAACGAATACATACTTTAAATAATGTCTAGTGAACTGGAGGATATTCTCCCTGCAAAACGGCCGAACTTATGAAACTCAGAAAATTCACTGCGGGAAACAAAAATTGTTTGCTTATCCCATTGAAGAAATACTTATTTCTTACAAGCAGGTTTACTTACTAGGGATGATTCCATTCCGGGACCAAGTACCTGGGGAAAACCTATAGATCGTCTGAAAGCTCTTGCCAAGAGAAGTACGAAACCATTTTCAAATCACGGGCAAACCCGCAATTTGACAATATAAGGGGCCAGTTTTTTGGTGATTGTGACCCTATGTATTGAATTTTCGAGGGAAGTAAAAATGAATGTTACGATGCATCACGCGTAAGCGCCTGAGCGCATCATGTGCCTTTTTCGCTCATGCTAGAACGTAACTCGGGCAAGCGTTTGATAATATCGCTTTACACCCAGACACACCTATTTGGTCAGTGTTGCCAACCAATTGTAAATATAATGTGGCAGATGGTTTCTGTACCACGGGATATATATCCATGAAACGTGGCATAAACATCATTCGTCACTAGAAAAATATACTATTGACGTATTCCTCTTCCAAGGAGCCCACTTTGTCAGTGTTGCCAACCAACTGCAAAAATGAGAATGCGTAAAGCAGGTTTCGTAGGATGAGTCGTTTATGTAGCAAGATTGGCAGAAAAATCACACTATTTGAAGTATACTACTATTTGAAGAACTTCCATTTTCAAAACGTTAGTAATACTGACGGACTGGGGTACTTGGGGAATGATGACAACCACAGAATGTTTGCTTTGTGTCAAATTATGTTTGTGCCAAGTTTTGTCTCTATGCATGCAATGATCAGGCAACCTTTCGAGAAATTATATTTTAGAATGGTTGGCAACACTGCTAAATTAGGGTGCTTGGGCATACACTATGTTTTCCATTGTCCAATGGTGCTTGTGTCACATTTATGCTATATTCGTTCAATGGCACGCACCCCTTTTGCAACATTGTGATGTTTATATTTGGTTGCCAACACTGACAACCTTGAATGGTTGGAATATGGTCACACTCAACGTCTTTTTGCTATAATGTTGTGTGATGTTTCTGCCAATCTTGGTGCAAAAACGTCTCATCGTACGAAACCTGCTTTATTCCTTCTCATTTCTACAGTTGGTTGACAACACTGACAAGCTGGTTTCCTTGGAAGAGGAATACGTCCACAGTATATTTTTCTTGTGACGAATAATGTTTATACCACGTTTCATGGATATATATTCAGTGGTACATAAATCATCTGCCACATTGTATTTACAATTAGTTGGCAACACTGACCAAATAGGTGTGTCTGGGTGCAAAGCGATATTATCAAACCCTTGACCGGACTTTCTAGCAATGAGCCAAAAAGGCACATGATGCGCTCAGACGTTTACGCGTGATGCATTGTAACATTCATTTTTACTTCCGTCGAATATGCAATATATAGAGTAACAAACACACACACAAAAAAAAAAAAAAAAAAAAAAACTGACCCCTTATAGGATCAGATTGTGGGTTTGCCCGTGATTTGAAAACGGTTTCGTACTTCTCTTGGCAACAGCTTTCAGACGATATATAGGTTTTCCCCAGGTACTTGGTCCCGAAATGGAATCATCCCTAGTTAGTGAATTAATGATTCCCTCTTCATAGACACTGGAAACAAAATTTTATATAATTACGGTTTATAGTAATGATTTGAATACATTCCTTCGTGTTGTGTATATTCATTCCTGTAATGGAGCATCATCATCATTTCTCAACTTTATAGCTTTTCACTTGAGAAAAAAAAAATCAATACTAATCAACATTTGCAAACATTGTATATTCAATATATTATGAGTCGGCCCTCGTAGCCGAGTGAGCTAGCGCAACATGCTAGTAAAGAAATCAATATATTATGAGTTACTTAGTGACGCGCTTTTCGTCTTTAGTGACAGATCAAGGGGTCGCTTCCCGAAAGACAGAATGTGGTTAGAATTCTACGTTGAACTGTGGAGCCACAAGTAATGCTCGTGAAATTAGACGTTAAACTCAAACAAGTTAGAAATGAACATTGTTTCTTCGTAACCAAGACTCGAATGACCACGATTTCTTTATACACGCGGTATCTAAGTTTGATTCCAAGTTTGCCTCGCAAGGCTCTGATCCAACAGGCAGTAAATTCCACCTCAGCCTTACATAGCCTCGGCACTGAAACTTCACAATCAATTGGAACCAAGATCATTTATTTGTAAATATTTGTAGACAAATTCCTAAGAAATGATGAGTTTAAGAAATGCATAAACTCCCAGCCCCAAATTCTAGATGAACCCGGACATTCATAAGTGCTTTATAATTTCTTTTTATCTTCATGATTTCTTAAAAATATTTTTTAAACTTACTTTTCCTCACAAGCATTTTTTAAAAATGTTCTACTGTTTTTTTTTTTTAAAAAAAAGTATTTAAAAGTACTTTTTTTCTTACAATCACAAGCAAGGACTTATTTCTCTTTTTCTGTCTGTCACATACGCAAACACATACACAGCTTTCCCCCTTTCCAACATGCACAAACTGGGACGACAAACATATCCCTTCATCCATGCAAACAAACCAATATTTAGATATTTTCGTAAAGATTCACAAGACAGTTCCAGCTGAGTTCCACCGGGGTGCGCACGAAGTCCACGTACCACCGTACCACGTGCTTCTCCAAACGTCAATTTGTTTCTAGTTTTGAAAACACTTTAATAGGACCTATCGAACTATATAAAATCTATTTAAATTTGACTAACACCAACTCTATGGACACCTTTTATTAGATATTAAAACGATTTATTAGATATTTAAACCAGAATCCAAAAATAATCCATTAAGTAATATAAACTACAGTGTACTTACCAAATATTGCAGCTAGGATCAAGGATCAGCTACTACTGTACTGGATACCTTACCTTACCACTTGGCGCTACAGGCCTGGGCGGGCTTTGGCCTCTTCCACTATTTGCCTCCACTCTTCCCGATCTCTGCATTTTTCTTTCCATCCTCGAACCTTCAATTTTTCCAAATCACTTTCTACCCCATCCAGCCACCTGGTTTTTGGCCTTCCTTTTCTTTTGCTGGAGTAGAGTCTTTCTTTCATGATTTTGTTTGGCATCCTGTCGTTGTCCATTCTTATTACATGTCCTAGCCACCTTAGTCGATTCGATTTTATAAGCCTGACTATATTTTGATTCTCTATTATGCCGTTGATCTCTTCGTTAGTTCTGATTCCCCAAGTTTCTTGTTCTTTAATTGGTCCGTAAATTTGCCTTACTCTTCTCCTTTCGAAGGTTCTGAGTTTCTTCTCAATTTCTTTTGTCAGTGGCCATGTTTCGGAGCTGTATGTTACTACTGGTCTTATTAACGTTTTGTATATTCTCATTTTTGTTCCCCTACTTGTGTTTTTACTTTTTAGCAATTTCATGTTTGCGCAATATGCTTTGTTGCCTAGTTGTATTCTTTCCTTTACTGTATCTTTTATGGAGTTTTTATCTGTGATTGTTAGGCCTAAATATTTAAACTTGTCTACTTTTTCAAATTCTTTACTTTCTATTATGATTGATTTTTGGTTTCTTTCTGTTGCGTATGCTGTTATTACCATGTACTTTGTTTTCTTTATATTAGTTTGCAGTCCTATTTTGTTAACCTCTTTCTCTAGCTGTGTGTATGTTTTCCTCATGTCTCTCTCTGTGCGTGTTACTATGGCTATATCATCAGCATAGGCGCATATTTGTGTTGTTTTCGTGAATATTGTTCCTCCTTTATATATGTTGCAGATCGCGCTGTGCAGCGCTATTATGAACAATGTTGTGGATAAGCTGTCACCCTGTTTCACTCCTTTATAGTACTTGAATTCTTCGCTTAGACTGTCTTCTATTTTTACTTTTGCTGAGGTTTCCTCTAATGTCATGTGTGTGAGTTTTATCAGTTCCCCAGGTATCTTGAATTCCTTCATGGCTTTTATTAGTTGCTTTCTGTTCACGCTGTCAAATGCTTTCTCATAATCTACAAATAGGATATGCAATTTTACTCCGTGTTTATAGTGTTTTTCAATGATTTGCTGCAGCGTGAATAATTGGTCTGTTGTGCTTTTATTAGGTCTAAACCCGCATTGATATTCTCCTAGTATTTTCTCAGTGTGTTTCTTTATTCTTTCATTGATTATCCCTGTCAGAACTTTATAAGTTGTGTTTAACAGCATGATTTCTCTGTAATTGGAGCATTCAGTTTTATCTCCTTTTTTGTGTAATGGTATGATTATTCCTGTTTTCCATTTTTCTGGTATCCTTTCTTCTTCCCATATTTGTTCTATCAGCCTACGTATTTCTTCTTTCATTCGGGTTCCGGAGTATTTTAGCATTTCCGCATTTTAGCATTTCGTCTTCACCTGGTGATCTGTTGTTACGTAGTGTTCTGATGGCTTTATCCACTTCTTCTTTTGTATGTATATTGTCATTGTCATCACTGTCTGTATTATCTGCCTCTTGCTGACAAGTAAACCTTACGTTTGGGTGAATCGAGTTGCTGACTGAGACACATATGAGAAAGTAGTACTAGATGTGGTCAGTATTTCAGTGAAGTTGTAGGTGCGAAGCTCCAGGGGTTTAGGAGATACAGCTACCAGAACATCACATGGAAGTACAGAATAGTCTTCATACAGTTGGAGGTAAAAGCTCTGTAAGACCTCTTGTAACGACAAAAGGTGAATAACAAATATATGGGTACATGTTAGGACTAGGGGGAAGTCATATAGTAAGGGTATACCTGACGGCGGCCATCTTGAAATCCGCCATTTTGAATTAAGGTTAAGTTTTTAAAATAAGAATAGGGTCATGTGATACATGATTAAAGGCGCAAATTTAATCAGAAGAACAATGGTGACGTCAATTTTGATTTACGCGCAATTGGTAAAAAGTTACAGGGAAATTAAATATTGGTGCAGCATATGTATTAGTCCTTTACCTCACCTTGTAAATTTTGTGTTAATGATAATAATTAAATAAAAAGCAGGTGGATAAATATTAGGTCTATGGCAAGAGTTGCCTTAATGATGGCCATGTTCAAATCCGCCATTTTGAATCAGACAGAAGTTTTAAACAAAACGCATAACATTGACACCGTATTAATAGCAAATTTTACCATAAACCCAACGGTATAACCATTTTTGCTTTATTATTAACCAACATTTGTTATCGCATAAACAAGTTGCTAATTTAAGGAAAAATCACGAAAGTGGAATTGAGTCATAATTGAACTTGTGTCTTTCTTCCAGAAAAGTCCTCAATTAGTACAATCAATATGTAGTTCAGGAAAGAGTGCATGACTTGCACAAATGCTCTGCTCAAAGTGAGCATACCTGACAAAGGCAATCGAGTTACACTTGACACATTTGTCGTTAACAATTCCGTCAAAGCAGTAGTTGTAAGGAGCGATCCATTTAATTTTGTGCTGGTTAATGATAAAGCAAAAATGTTATACCGTTAGAGTTATGGTAAAATTTGCTATTGATACGGTGTCAATGTTATGCGTTTTGTTTAAAACTTTTGTCTGATTCAAAATGGCGGATTTGAACATGGCCGCCATCAAGGCAACTCTTACCATTGACCTAATATTTATCCACTTGCTTTTTATTTAATTATTATCATTAACACAAAATTTACAAGGTGAGGTAAAGGACTAATACATATGCTGCACCAATATTTAATTTCCCTGTAACTTTTTACCAATTGCGCGTAAATCAAAATTAACGTCACCATTGTTCTTCTGATTAAATTTGCGCCTTTAATCATGTATCACATGACCCTATTCCTATTTTAAAAACTTAACCTTAATTCAAAATGGCGGATTTTAAGATGGCCGCCGTCAGGTATACCCTTACTATATGACTTCCCCCTAGTCCTAACATGTACCCATATATTTGTTATTCACCTTTTGTCGTTACAAGAGGTCTTACAGAGCTTTTACCTCCAACTGTATGAAGAGTATTCTGTACTTCCATGTGATGTTCTGGTAGCTGTATCTCCTAAACCCCTGGAGCTTCGCACCTACAACTTCACTGAAATACTGACCACATTTAGTACTACTTTCTCATATGTGTCTCAGTCAGCAACTCGATTCACCCAAACGTAAGATTTACTTGTGAGTTCCTTCCTCACTGGAGCTGTTCTGTTCATCAAATTCACCATATTGTGTTTGGAAATATTCTACCCATCTCTGTAGTATTTTCTGTTCATCTCCTATCAGTTCCCCACTTTTATCCCTGAATCCTATGTTTCTTGGTAAGTAGTCTTTGTTTATTCTCTTTATTGCTGCATAGCGCTTTCTTGCTTCATTTTATGTGCTCAATGCTTCTATTTCTTGTATTTCACGTTTCATTTTTTCCCTCTTCTTTCTTCTGCACATTTTATTAGATTCTTTTCTTAGCTCTCTGTACCTCTCATAGTTGCCTCGTGTTTCCCTCTGTAG
Source organism: Thermobia domestica (assembly GCF_964235325.1). Lineage (NCBI taxonomy): Eukaryota > Metazoa > Arthropoda > Insecta > Zygentoma > Lepismatidae > Thermobia > Thermobia domestica. Next base: position 150,858,875 of record NC_137462.1, on the reverse strand, counting down.
CAGTTTTTGTCTAGCTTTATTCTTTCTGTCTATTATATCCTTACATTCTTCGTCGTACCAGTCTCTAGTCCCTTCCTTGTGTTTCTGTCCGATTATATTATCTGCTGCTTCTTTCAGCGCCGACTCTACCCTTTGCCATTTTTCTTCTATTGTTGTTCTCTTGTTTGTGTCCCAATTTTGCACTATTTTGTTTATTTCTCTTTCATATGCTTGTATGTTCTCTTTTGTTTCAAATTTATCTACGTTCCACTTTTTTCTTACCTTCTTTTGAGTGTTTTGCATCTTGCTTATTTTTTCTTTGAGTTTGACTTTAACTAGAAAGTGATCAGAGTCGCAGTTATATCCTCTGTGTGACCTTACGTCCGTTATCGATGTAGCATGTCTTTGGTTGGTGATGACGTGATCTATCTGGTTTATGGTATTGTTATCTGGCGATTTCCATGTTCGAAGGTGTATTCTCTTGTGCAGAAAATAGATGCTTTTTATGGTCATTTTGTTTCGTATTGCAAAGTCTTTTAGTAGGTTTCCATTTTGGTTACTTTCATCGTGGGGTGAATATTTTCCAGTAACTTTGTCAACCGTGTCTTTATTTCCTATTTTCGCATTGAGGTCTCCTAGAATTATCACCATGTCGTATTTGGCTATCTTGTCACATGTTCTCTCCAGTAAATCATAAAATCCTTCTTTTTCTTTTTCACCTTTTTCGTATGCTGGAGCGTGTACTGATATTAAGGTTATATTTCTGAATTTTCCTTTGATCCTTAATGTGCATATGCGTTCATTTACTGGATTGAATTGCAATACGCTTTTTCTGACTTCTTTCCGTATTATGAAGCCTGTACCATATTGTCCTGTTCTTGTGGGTGTGCCACTGAAGTAGATCATGAAGTTCTTATCTATTCTTCCATGGTTGGGCCACCGTATCTCTTGAATTGCGGTGATGTCTATTTTGTGCTCTGTGACTTCGTTTGCTATTTTTTCCATTTTTCCAGGTAGTAACATTGTTTGTACATTCCAGGTTGCCAGTATCAGGTCCGTTTTCTTCCTCCCGTCGTCTCCATTCTTCTGTCCTATCCGAGGCAATAGCGTATTTTTCTGAACATCTTGTTTTTTCCGAGACAAGGTTGTTAGCCCCGCGCCCAACCCCCAACCTGGAGGACCAAGAGTTTTCTGTCAGGGTCGTCTTCCCTTAGCCTTTGTAGGTCCTCCTACCAACTGCAAGGCAGCAGTGCTGATTTAGTCCGCCCCAAATTTTTTCGGTACCTGCTATATCTAGCAGGCCTTCCCCAATCCGCCACCTGGGGAGGCGCCTGGTGGGAGTTCAGCTTCTCTCCCAGGCTACTGTACTGGATACCTCTTATTAATACCCAAATGGCTGCAAAGCTATGACTTCTGCCGAATCACTTGTAATTCGAAAAATAATCCACAAACAGCCAAAAATACTCGAATCAAATCTTCGAAGTAAGAATTTAAATTTCAACGCTCAACGACGAATAATAATAATAATAATAATAATAATAATAATAATAATAATAATAATAATAATAATAATAATAATAATAATAATAATAATAATAATAACTACGAGTATTTGTTACGGCTTAATCCACTTCAGTAACTTCAGTACCCCATTACTTCTATTTCAGTACGATCCTTCCGATACCGAACCTAGATTCCAACTCAACTTCGCTATCAGGGGGGCCGCGGTGGCTCAGTGGTAGAGCGTTCACCTGTGGTGATTGGGGTCCCGGGTTCGATCCCAGCCCCCGCCAAGTGAACTTTGTGGTGAACAAACACCGTGTGCGTGGGTTTCCTCGGGGTTCTCCCGTTTCCTCCCACTTTCTTCATTCCACCATTTCATTCTTTACTCATCATAATCGTGGGACGTAAAGCTCAAAGATTTCATTTTATTCCATTTCAACTTCGCTATGGCGACCCGCTCGCCACGAAAACATGAGTCGCTGCTGTATTACGTCACGTTGCTACGTTATTGAAACAGAAGACCTTGAATTTACACCTCTTCGTTCTTACAATAGGTAGTTAAGAAAGAAAAAGAACAAAATATTTTTAAGCATTCCAGTAATCATCACAATACATACAAAGCCTTGTATTTTCTTTAGTTCTTTCTTTTTCATTTTTATTACAATGTCCTATTCATATTTACTTTTATTAATACTTTTTAATAGGCCTCTTTATTTAGTTTCTTTTTAATTTTAATAGTTCTTTCCATAAATCCATTCTTCAGCCGGACAATTGGCAACATACACAGTCAGTCCAAATATTCCAGTGGCGTATCCAATAATTGTGGTACAATCGTCATATAGTCCATAAATAAAGATATACAACAACGGATAGATCACACCGGGCTGACAACTTGGTATGCTTAATGGTAAATTACGATGCGTAGTTTTTGAGAAAACCTAAAAAAAAAGTAATGTTTATGTTGTTAAATGTTATGTCGTTCGTTGCCAAGCTAATGTTGTTTTATAGTTTTTACTCTCCGGCAATAGATTTATTTAATTGTCTGTGGAAATCATAAGTGTTAATTAGTATATTGTATCTAAAGTTGATTAACTTTCCCTAACAGTAGCATAAATACCTAACAATGATATACATAAACCTTATAGCAAAATAACAAAAAAAGAAAGAAAAAAAGAAAATGTTACAATTTTAAGTAGACTGCGTTCTAAATGGTGTCCCATGAAGAACGCAACTTTAAAAATGCCCGCCGTTTCTCTTCTAGTAAGTTGGCAACACAGAACGTTACACGATTTTCATTTGTTTTCTTTCTGGTTAGTATTACGTGACCAGGATAGCAGTGCGGTTTTGGGAGGATGGCGCTGCTGTTGTGTTTACATCAATTTCTTGGCAAGCGCGGTGGGACAGGGGAACGGAGAGTTTCACTCTGTAGTGTATCCAACGGTTTTCAAAAGTTGCAGTTTGGATGTTATGCATAGCCTAATCTCTTTCCGCTTAATAAAGAACACTGTAAGTTATGTGGTTGTAGTGAACCATTCCTGCAGTAATGCAGATATATTGTGAATAGTGATATATGAATGGAAATTACCAATTTAAGAACAACATAACACAATTGACAATTCAGTGAGCTTCTACCGTGTATTAAGCAGATTGTATAAAAATTGATTCTACGTTTTATTCGATGTCATTATAAAACAGGAGCAGCCTGTAAAACGCTGCTTGCTAGTTTGTTCGCAAGTTAATATGGAGGGTGTATTTTTGTTGTAGTTGTTTTCTTGCTTGTTACTTAAGATGTTCTGCAAATAACTTCAATAACTCTTGAGCCAAGCTGAATGTTTGGGGGGTGGTCGTTGGAAGTCAAATCAAGGTAAGAGTGTATTGAAAAAAAAGAAAGAAAGAAAGAAAAGAAAAGAAAAAAGAAAGTAAAACAATTTTAGAAAAGAAGTAGCTATTGTCTGCAATTTTTAGAACAGAAATGGCCACCTGCGATTTCGAAGGTGGACATTTTTTTTTAGCAAAAACGCCAATGTAAGTAATTTCTTGCAATTTATTGCTTTATTTGACTTCTGCAGCGTAAAAAAAAAAAAAAAGTAAGGCCTACCTATTTTAGGTGTTATTATACATTTATAATACAAAGGTGAAAATTCTTAGGTTTTATTTTTAAAATAAAAATATCCTATTCTGGGGGAGAAGCAATCGCCCTGATC